>NC_137824.1:46915601-47515601 GCF_963921795.1 Nannobrachium achirus | reverse complement strand
ACCTTGTGATGCTTGAAATCATGTTTCACTAATCTCTGTTACTACTCTCCGTCTCTCTCCCTTGTGATTTGTATCCCTCACAGTAAGTGCCAAATTGACTGGGATCAGAAAAAGGAAAACAAGACGGATCTCCTTCCTGTTCGGACGTCATGCTGATGAGGTCATTCTGATGAGCGTCTGGAGGGACGGCGGGACGGCGGATCAGACAGGTGGGCGGATGGACACACGAACGCTCTTTTCAACAGCTTGCCCGTTAGGTGCCATGCAGTAAAAACCTAGTTATCTCAGCGTGCAAGATGCCTAGTGAATGGCTCAACCGCGGGTTGTCGGAGGATTAATCTTCAGAGAGAGGGTGTGTCTGAACCTGACCTTACTGGCGTCATTTAATTAGACCAAAAGTCTATTAGTGGTCAATACATTGTTTAGACACAATAGACACTTTAAACAGAGTCTACTTCCGAGCTTTCCAACTCATGGACGGCAAGTCGGCAACAAAAACCTACACGCATGAACTCTGGTTCCAAAATAAAAATTGCACCCGGTGCGAAGTGAGCGGTGCAAACACGACACGTGCATATCTCCTTGTATGGTCAGTTCTGTCTGTGACGTCAGTTCTCTTATGTGTATGAGCACTGATCCTCATATATGGAGATCCGTGCTCATACATTTCTTTGGCTGACACAAAAGTAAAATGTAGGGGCAGTTGGCACCGCTCAAAAATGGGTTGTGAAGCTGCTGGATTTCCTCTCTTAGCTTTTATACTATAAATTAAAATTGGCTTATGGAAGGGCAGACAATAAGGGGGACCACGACCACATCACTCTGGCTCAGACCTAGCCTAACCATAAACAGACCATGAGTCACAGACCTGACCACTATGCCCATATATGGTCACGTGCATGTATGGGACCAGAACCACCAATCCGATATGCATGCCAATGGCCATACAAATGACATCAAGGATTTCCATATATGGGCATAAAAGGGACACAGGTAGACAGACAGATACAGAGATCTCCATATAATTTATACACACAAAAGGGCTACAGACAGACAGGTACAACGGGTACTCTGACAAAGCCCCCTATGACTCAGACATATTGGTCGGATCGGTGGTGCAACGTAGGTGTGAGGGCCACATACAGTAGTGGCCCAAACTTTAGATGAGGGCCACGTAGCCGCCCGAACTTACACTTTACCAACTTACTAAGTAACAAGAAATCTTGTGAAATACAATGTTGTCAACCAATCATCAAGGACGATGATACACGAAAGAAGAACTGTGCAACAAATGTACGCTACGTCCCATCATTAGGGTGAACTTTTAAACTGAAAAAAAGAAACGGCTTCAAGTTATCTATGAGTTACCCTCGTGTGCTACATGATCAGCAGGTTGGCATGGAAAAATGATCAGTAAGTAAGTAGGACAGCGAACATGCAGCTCTGAGTGCAATCGTTCAAGGCTGTCAGGGACTGCGTGGGTGGAAGAGGGAGGTTGGTGGAAGGAGGGTGTTGCTGGGTTGTAACACACCACACAGACTGTGGCTCAGCATCTAAGGTCAACACTGAACCCCCCCCAGCCCACCAACAACCCCTCGTCCACGAGCGCTCCCCATGCACGCCGGCGGGGCCAGCGTTGTCCCCACTGACCGCTGTGATCTCCGGCCAAATGGCGTCTCCCACTGCCCGATCAGACCCAGCACCTCTTGTTCGCCAGCCAACTGGCCGTCTTCCCTGCAAGCCGGGGCCAGGGCTCCTCCTGGTTCCGTATGTTCTGTCCTTTTTTTAGGCCCGGTGATGGATGCCAACCAGCCAGTCGTCCCTGGACACCCTCAGAAGCTGAACCAGAGAGGGGGATTAGACACATTTCTATTTTTTCTTTTTTTTGCGAAAGGGGATGGATGAGCGTAATCACCTATAATCTCAAATTCAAGGCCTCTTGATAACTAACCAGGGCTGTTTTTGGCCATTTGGAGCAGTTCCCTCTGGTCACCTACTTAGACCATGGAAAGGAGCTGTCTGTGACAGCCAAAAACCTACAGAGTGGATATGGAGTGGATTTGGAACAAGCGCTGGCTTGGTTGAAATCAAAATGATCAGCTCAATATCTTATGCTGATGAGGACTGCACCATCCAAACCGTGGTTCTCTCACTAACGTACAATTTACAATTTAAGCATTTAACGGATGCTCTCATCCAGAGTGATTTACGAACTGAAACCTGACCCAAAACACATACTGTACTGTAGGACGCAAGGTAATTTGGGGCTATAAACCCTTGGTTATTGATCCTGGAGCCACTGTGGCTAGAGTTTAGAAGTCCATGTAATAAAGGGAGGATGCATGTGGGGCACTCTGCACGCACTCTCTCTAATCTTATCAATCCCAAGTGGTGCAGCTGCATCTTAACCAACCGAACCCATGCGTCCCTAATCTGGGGTGAACATTCAGCGGAAATAGCAGATCTGCAAGCTCACAGTGCGTTGCAACGTGGCCACTTTAGAAAAAAAGGTCTAGTATAGACATCTGAGGACTTCTGACAATTATCTGTTGGACAATTAGAATTGCAATTGCATACAATACACACGCACACAACAACACGTGTGCACACAATATTGCATAGAGGTGACACTTCTTAAAGGTGACTTACCTTTGTCACCATCCATCACAAGTGGAAGAAAGACAAAGGCACACAAGTTAAGGACTCCCCATACTGTCAGGGATATCGATATCGCAAGACAGCCATTGCACCGGGGCTGTACTCGAAAATAAAATTCCTGAAAGAAAGAATAGCAGCGAGGAGAGGTGTGAAAATTAAATGTCAATGCTTGACAGGGACGTCTGAGAATTAAGCTGGCAGTGAAGTGTGACAAAGAGTTGTTCGGTGACAAGGCAGGAGAAGAGAATTGTCAACACTCTCTTCCTTCCAACAAGTGCTGGCACCCTAGGAGCGTGGTAAGACAGGGCTGGCATAGAGGGAGACGGAAAAAAGAGGGTGAATGTATGCTCGCTTGTGTATGTATACGCATGTGTGTATCCATGTCAAATAAATAGATGAAGAAAGTACGGTATGAATGCATGCAACAGAAATACGACTAGTCAGAATTATTTCCTGTCATTTTTGGGAGACTAGAAATAATGAACCCATGCCAAATAATGATATGAGCAACAAAAAGAAAAACTCGAATGGATTATATCAAGGGAATTCGAGTATCTCAATGCTGTCACCAAAGGTTTTCTGCGAGAAATCCGGAGAGTTGGTTTAACTCTGGAAGTGTAAAAATGGACCCATGCAGATATAATCTATTGTGTGACTTTTTTTGCTAACATTCAGATTTTTGGTATCTGCACATATTTTATGGTGTACTGTAGATACTGAAATGGTTGGCAACTGCAAACCAGCTATCATTCACAAACTTCATAAGAACCACATGCCCTTGTACAATGTGTTAAAAATGCATAGCATACCACTGTTATGTGTGGGATCGCTTGCTGATTTACAGTCTCATTCCTAGGGCACTGCACTATGTTATTTATACTCCTATGCACTCGCTATCTGCCCAAATGGGATGGGACACAGTTTTGATGACTTTCCGTCTGCTCAATCATTCTCATACGGCGAGAGAGTTTAGGACTCCCATACTGTTAGAAATGGTGAGATTGTCACTGTGCTGTCTGCATTTCTAATCTGCATTTCATTCAGGCACCGATACGCTTTGTGTCTTTTGTCTTTAATCTCGCTGTCTATCTGTGTACTCACAAACGACAAGAACAAGCCCTGAGAGTCACGCTAATTAGATTTACTGTAAAGTAAGATGCAGAAAGAGAGAGTGAACACCAAAGCCTTTGCTAGCCATCTACACAGGAGACAGAGCATTTTCACTCAGGCTCTGTGCACCTTTGATTATAATCACATCTCAATGGAACCAGCGGGTTCTGAAAAGAATATAGAAACCTGGAGAGTTCACTGCTGCTAGACTCGCACCTTTTATGAAAATTGCTCTGGTAAGTAAACATGGGCCACCGTGTTCCCTCTTTTTCAAAGACATAAGGAACCAAGCCTTGCTTCCAATCTGTGCCGTCTTCCCCAACATTTCATGAATCACGTCCTGAGTCTGTTTGATCAGTGCCCCCGTAGCACCCGGACACCTTTGTAAAGGCCCTAATGACCTCGTTTGATTACAGTGAGTGAAGTACATCTCCATTTTGTGAATCATTAAGCATTGGTTATGGTCAATCTGTTTGATGAACTGTGGATTGAGGAAATGCATCTGAGGTTATAGGTGTATGCAATACACCTATACACATGTAGAATCAAGAAACTAACACTTCAATTTAAAATAGAGCTTGAATGTTTGATTTATTGAGATGATTGCAGCTAAACAGGAGAAACACAGGCAAGCTTGTCTATATATTTAACAGTATATTAGTGTCAGAATGGCATGTGTGTGTGTCAACAGCAGAAGCTTTACAGTTAAATAAAACAATGCAGAGATATCAGTACAGTATAGTTTATCCTGGATAGTTATATGATTAGATTATGATATATCTTGCATGCAATGTTGACATTTTGGCCTGAGAGTAGGATTATAATTTTTTTCTTCCGGGTAGGAATATGTCAGTCCTACGTCTCATTACTCATGTGGCGGGTTAGAGATAGGGTTAGTAGTGTCGGAACAAAGCTACGCACCCTTTTTGTTCATCCTCTGGCAAAGATGCACTCATTCCTCTCACACATGCAGTTTTCATGGCAATCAGACAATTACAATTTTAGATAACGTGTCTGCAATTGTAGTATAATTTGGCCTAAGGGCAGGGGCACACCAAAATGTGTAGGTTTAATTTTTCCAGGGAGCTTGAAGGCGCACAGCAAATTCCATGGCAATCCAGACAGACATTTTTGAGAGCTCTTGTTTGGGATGGAAGTGTGAGACAGATGCACAGACATTTTACTATTGTATCCCTTTCTAGCAGGGCTAAAAATGCTGTTGACGTTGTGTCAACAAAACATGACAACAGTGGGATCATCATGGTGGCTGGATTTAATAAACAGTGACAGTGAACAAGCCAGCAATATGTGCTTGAGAGATCAGGAGAAAAGCCTGATAACCGGAGCTCAGAGGAGGGGAGGCAGCTGCACTGCGGGGCAGTGAAGCCGAAACACAGCCCCATGTACTGCTTTGAGAAAGGATGAAGGCAAATGTATACTTCGTCGAACAGCCGCATCTTATGGCGAGTGCATCGTATATTCAACTTTAAAAAGAAACAACGTAAAAAGTACTGACGTTGCTCTGTGAAGCCTCGGGTGTCAGTGTCACAGCGGCTGGCTGTGTGTCACTTTAACACATGAACACTGTTCTCAGAGAAAGGTTGAGATGAGAAAGGGAAGCTATAGCTGGTAATTGGGTGGACTGGGATGAAGTGGCATGGATATGACGATAGGAGGAGGAAAACAAAAAACTGTAGCAAGGAGTGTCAGTTACGCAGACGGACTAAGACAATGACTCTTAGCCATCAGCCGTGTGCAATGCTTGGGGGAGTGAAATTGATGAGTTCATCTTCCTCTCATTATTGTCATGATGGATCAGATTGCTGACTTCCCTCAAAAGCGACTTAATGACTCGTTGACACAAATCTGAGTGGCTTCACTGTGGCGTCCATTAGCGAGCAACACAAAGCTCTCAGATGTGCTTAAACAAAATTGATAATTACCCAGCACTTTCATCTTCGTAATGAATGGCATCAATAACGGAACAATTCATATTGCGTCTGATGCCTTCAATCTTGTCAATGACTTGCCCCAGTTTGTCCCTGTTTTGAATTATGGCTAATTAAATCTAACTTTCATTTGTCATTCCTTTGTATGATCTGTCAGGGTGTCACGATCCAAACCAATGAAAGACATTGCAGAAAGAAAGTTGGAGATCTGAAGGCTACACAGGATTTGAGGCAGGTAAGGGATTTCCCATTGTGAACCGACCAAGATCACCAAATATCATGTGATTGTTCTTTTCTCCCTGCAGACCTCATGCAGTACAGGCTATGTAAACAAGGTGGCAATATTACCATAATTACCACTCCTCTTTCCATCTTGGCCTGTGCAGCACATTCTCCTCTTCTCCTTTAGTGGTGTCAGTTCAGAAAAAGCTAAGGTATGGCAACATGACTGGTGTCTTGCACGTGCGCCTTCGCGCACGTGCAAGACACCAGTCATGTTGCCATACCTTAGCAGCAGGCATGATACATTTATTTTAAGAAGTACATGTATTCTATTTTTCCCCCGTTTCTACGGTTTGTTCAAGTGCAGCTAAACTTGGCATGTTAGTAAACGTGCTACAATTAACAATAATGCATTGCACCTGTGCAGCTGACCTGCGGAACCTGGGAATATACCATTCTGTCAAGATGGGGAGAATACAAGTGTGGAAAATATAATATACCTTGTTAAAGTTGTTAAATTTTGCATTTGTAGTCATTTAACAACATAATAACCAGCACAGATAGACAAAGAGACATTCATGGATTTATATTTAAAAGTAACTTTTATGTTCCCCCCTGGACCCAGGGTATGGCAGCTGCATACCCCTGCCATACTCAATTGACGCCCCTGCACCCCCTGTCCCTCCTCCCTCTCTCCTCCTCTCGTTTGTGTCGTTCCTTGCTTGCTGTTGTTAATGCCCAGGCTCTAATGGGGATGGCGTCTCCTCTGACGAGGCTTAAAAACGTCTGTCTGCCTCTCCATCCCCTTACTTATTTAATAATGAGACCACACAAGGCAGTGTCTCTATTCATAATGGGGCAGTGGCGGAACCGTCTCGCATGGCATACAAATCATGGCCGACCGTGGCGATATACAGTGGTAGAGAACTAATTGAGAGATGAATTAGACCTCTGCTGCTGATAGACTAAAAAGATGCACTTGAACATTACAGTACAACACAGCTTAGTGGTTGCCAATGAACAGTGGCGGGCGCTTACTGTGAGTCCGTTGAAAAGTCAGCACCCCTTCTTCTCACACACCTCATCCAGCGGCATGCTGCTATTGTGTTATATGTTTCCCTGGTCCACCCTGTGTCAAGGGAAAGGCAAAAAGGAGTGTAAAAAAAAACATTATTTTCTTTTTTTATGATATTTCAAGATTATTATATATTTATTCCGTTTCCATGCATGTTTTTATCTCTCTTTTATTTTTATTTTTTAATAAAGAATGCACATTTGTGGATGGAATTCCAACTGTCACTCAAAGACAGGCACCCTTCAGTGTTTACTCCCAGGGGTGATTCTAGAATGAGATATAAAATAATAAGAATATACTTAAAAAAAAGAAAACAAAAAAATTACTGGAAAAATCACAGCATCCCTCATGCATTAGAAGGACATTATAATGCGTGATTAATTATTAATACATTTATATTTGTGTGTAGTTTAAAACGTCAGACTATGATCCTTTTTTTAGTATTTGTTTTGGGGCTTTTATGCCTTTTTTGATAGGACAGTAGACTGACAGGAAATGGGGGGAGAGATGGGGAGTAACCTGCGGCAAAGGTCGTCCGGATCGGGAATCGAACTGGCGACGCCGCCAGGCATCCATGCCTATGTGGCAAAGTGGTATGCGCCTGTACCAGTAGGCCAGCGGGCACCCGACTGTGGTACTTTTAATAAATTACTAGGAGGCTAAGGCGGCTGCACTTCAACAGACATGTCCGGACAGGCACAGGTGTGTGTGTGTGTGTGTGTGTGTGTGTGTGTGTGTGTGTGTGTGTGTGTGTGTGTGTGTGTGTGTATGAGCAGTGAGCACTATTGTAATCATTGCTATAGACAAAATTTGATGACCAGCAGTGGTTCCCTATGGACACACAACTTTGAGTCTCCTCAAATTATTGGCTAAGGAATGCGACAAAAACAAAACAATATCCATCCATTCAAGTCTCCATATGGTGAGTAATCGACGCTTCCGTGTTAGTTTATGCAGGACATGGAAGTCAAGTCGCCGCCCAGCTGTAGTCCGATGTCAGTCAGCTCTGTTTTCATTCCTCACTCTCATATCTGCTGGTCATTACGTCACACTGTTATACTCCAATCAAAGCACTCACTCAGTAAGAAGGCTCCTTTAAATACGGCTCGCTTTCTCTACCTATGCTTGGTTCTAAAGCTTTAGAACCATTCACTGCTAGCTGCTGCCCTCCTCCACCCCAGCCTCCACCTTGCGCGATCAGTCTGGCTAAGCTCAGTACTCGTGATTGTCTGATTAAGTTGATTGTCTGATTAAGTTCATGTCATGTATTGAGAAGCTCAAATACTGTGACTTGTCTAAAATTCATCTCATGTATTGCTATTGTTCTGCTATTGTCTCCCTATGGGGGGTATTGCTTAGCGTTCCCTGATTTTGCTTAGCATGCTCAGCATGCCTTTTAAACGCCAAGATTAACTGTATTCCATTTATGTAATAAATGGTTAAATCTACTTGATGTGAATGTTCCTGACTAAACAAAAAATATTTTGGGGGTGAACTCAGAAAGCTAAAGAATATCACAGATAATCCCCTTGAGGTAGCTAGTGACAGCTAGCAACATCAGCTTTGACACTTAGAAAAGCGCTATATACATTTTTTACATTATTCACACAGTGAACCGGATACTTTCTAAGCCACAGTAACAAAAGACCCAATCTTTAACACAATGTTCTCTGTCAGAACATACTGTAATCAGCAATTTTGTATTTGTTAATGTTTCAATGATGTAATTGTGATTTTAATTTGGACCATCAAAATCACCTTGTTTTTATTGGCAGATTACTGATGTTAAAGGTGTAATATCACAACTTTATAAAGAATGCTGCATATTAAAGCTATGAAGCCATTAGAAGCTGTAATTGTTTGGCCCTTGTCCCTGATAGACAAGTTCACAAAATCTAATGTTAGAGGACTAAAAATTATGGCGATGATCAAATTCAAGTGTTTAAAAGAGTCTAAAATAGCCAATGTTTATTCTTCTCTATTAATGCAGGCGACTGCCGGCTCGCACGATCTCATTTGAAAGGAAACTGCAATTTCTCCCAGGGGTGAGGTGATGTACTTGTTTGGTGTAAGATTGCACTATGAGCCTTCTTGATGGCGCTCATTGAAGACATGAAAGATAATTGCCATGCCACTGAGTCATCCTCATGGCCCTAGGTGCATGTGTGCGTGTACAGGTGCACACTGCACAGGTCACTGGATGAGACATACAGTAATAGACATATAGAATTGACTCCTAGTTGGGTGGCTGACAATATGTGTCCCAGCACCCCCAGCAGCTAGTCATCTCGGGGACTGTCATTATTCCCTGTAGCCAAAATGTTTTTTTTTTTTTTTTTTGCCCTTTTTTTTTTTATGCCACAACAGCATCTCATAATATCTAGGCTACATTTCACTTAAACGCCAGAGCTTAACTCTGCATGTAAATAAGACTTTTTTTAATTAATGTGAGAGATCGGTACATAATTCTGTTAGTCCTCCCAGTTTATATTAGCTAAAATGCTAACTAGCCAGCCTTTGTTAGCCGTTTGTAGCCAAATGCGGTAATATCGGGACTCCATTACTTAGCGAAGCAACCCACAGTATTTATCCCATTAATTTAATGCCACGTGTGTTCCAAATGAACAATTATTAACCACGTAATGTATGATTTTGTGTATTATTATTTATTATTCTTCCGCCGTTCTTGACTTCCGCTGTTTCTTCTTCTACGCTGGTGAAATGATCCTGGAGCGGCCTGGAGACGTCTGTGACGTATGCTCCGGTGCGGAAGCTTCCTTTGTCACTGAGTTAGCTTAGCATTGAATAGATCAGTGTCGTCCTAAACTATCTAATTCTAACGTTCAGGGTGTTTGCTTTTTTGGACAATAAATTGACAGCCAAGAAAACATGGATGGAATGCAATCGTTCACTCGCCGTCGGAAAGTTGACTTTAGAGTAGACTATTCTGGTTGACTGGCTATGAGTGGCTAACGGCTAACGCTAGCTAGCGTTAGCTAGCGCTAGCTGCAGCGCTAGCTGCAGGCTATAAACAAATAAAACGTGACCCAACTCTATTGTTGCTCTCTTCTACAAGCTCACAACGCGAGGCGGTTAAGCCTGTAGATTGTGTTTTATTATCAGGTCAAATAATCCTTCTGGCTGAAGTTACACAAACACTGATTATGCTACATTTAGCACAGTTAGCCCTGTTGCACACGTAATAGGTTCACTTCAACCTCGTGTTGAGCAGTTAATCCTATTTGCTACGTACGTCTACAAAAACCTTCATATTTCAAAGATAACGTGCTTACTGAAGTCTCACAGATGTCACAGTATGGTACGCTCAAGCAGAATTACCCGTATCTTTCGTATTGTTTAATAAACTGCATTTTAATCCGATCAGATGCCATTTTCTGTTGTTTTTCAGCCATGCGACCCCATCGGTTGCGAGGTGTACTGCACTTAGATACATTAATACCTTTTTAAGGAAACGACGACCGATCGGATTAAAATGCTCCTCATTAAATAATACGATCATTACGGGACATTCTGCTGGAGCGTACCCTATGGTGACATCTGTGAGCCTTCACTAAGCAATTTATCTTTGTAATCTGACCGTTTGTGTAGACGTATGTAGCAAATTGGTTAAACTGCTTCACGGTTGGCGCACTGTAGCGTCTTTACATTTAGCCCAATAATGCTTGAGATGCTGTTGTGGCATTATCTTTTTAGAGAGCAATAACTAAAGTTTAAAACATACATAAACCACTTTAGCCCTATGTTATACCAAGGCTATTTGAAAATAGACGATCTACAAGCTCACAACGCATTGCGGTGCGACGCGTTGTGAGCTTGTAGATCTGCTATTTTCAAACATTTTGTACTTTTACTTTTGGTACTTTAAGTACATTTGGATACCAATACTTTTGTACTTTTACTCAAGTACATTTTTTATTCTGGACTTTTACTTGTAACATAGTGATTCTACATTGCAGAATTGATACTTTACTTTATTATAAAATGTTGGTACTTTTTCCACCACTGTGTAAACGTTTGTGTTCTCATGCCAATAAAGCTTCTTTGAATTGAAGATTGAATTGAAGATTGCTCCCCATGTGGCGGAGTCAGGTCATTGCAGGTTAGAAATTTATTTAAAACTTGAATATCTCAAAAGTACTATTTCAGCATGGCATCATTCTATAAGCCATATCTTCAAAACTGTTGGGTCAATCTCCACAACCAATATATCATTTTGTAGCTATGACCCCCAGCTTTCAAATGAAATGAAAAAATGAAAATGAAAAAAATTGCAATGACTGGCTCCTGGGGAGATTGGGACACATATGATCATATTTCACTTCAGTAATTAGTTCTGTTCTCTTTCTCCCCATGCGTCATCTTAAGACAAATGACCGTTCCTTCACTTTAGGTGAGCACACTCGACAGCACTTTAATTTCTATTGTCAGACGGAACTGATTTGTAAATTACTAAACCTTTACATAATAGAAGCAGGCTGATATGGTCTCTCCATTACAAGCAGCCCAACTGAGACAGAGCCTTCAAAATCTCCATTGTAACCCGGTGCATCTTGAAGATGCAGAGATAGAACGTTTGTTAAAGAGGCGGTGGCATAGTTTTGTTCTTTTTCTGGTTTTCATGTGTCTATGAGGTTGACAGTATTTCATTAAACCCCCTAGCGTGGTTGTTATGAGCAATTCTGTATTCCCATTGTATTTTGTATTTCTTCCTGGAGGCTGACACCTTGTGGGTCAAAAGTGCCAATCCAAAAACACAGATTTAATGTCATCATATAATCATCCCCTCCCCTTTTACCATTCACCCAACACTGTGGGTGTGGCTAACTTCAGCTGGGTCACCACCCACTTGACAACCAGGCATTAATGAAGTGGTGAGTGTGGCCACATAAAAACCTAATTCTAACTCTTTCTGTACACTTTTTTGGAAAATAAATCATTCTCCTAGTATAAACACAATACCTGATAATCATGTTTAAGGGGGAAAATAAATCATGGCACTGCTGCTTGCATCCTCTTAAAGGGATCCCTGGCTAATACGACACATATGCCTTAATACATTATAATTGTCCTCTATAACTACAATGAAAAATTCAAAACACCTTAATAATTTTATTTCTTCTAGAAATATAGCTAATCTTTCACTCAACAGGGGAAATGCCCGTCGCAAGTTGATGATGTCATAAATGTCATGTGTGATCTATCCCTATGGAATTTATGGTTAATATGAGCATCAAATCAATATTTCAAATGTGTTTTTTGCACATGCATGCCATAAATTCCTTAGATCACACATGACATTTATGACATCATCAACTTGCGACAGGCATTTCCCCGATTGAGTGAAAGATTAGCTATTTTTAGAAGAAATACAATTATTAAGGTGTTTTAAATTTTACATTGTAGTTATAGAGGACAATTATAATGTATTAAGGCATATTTGTCGTATTGGCCAGGGATCCTTTTAACATACAATAGAAGCCAAGGAAGGCCAGTGGCTGCCGGTGGGGTTTCAGCCACGGTATATTTTTGTTGCGTTCGAAATTGACCTCGAGTGCACCTCGGACACGAAGAGGGGAGGCAGAGAGACATGGTGAAAACGGATGACCAATTACTGTTTTATAATTGGACGGGGCTTTAATGAGGCTTGAGGATGCAGCCTTTTGCACCTTTGTCAGCCAGAGCCACGGACAGGGGGCGGCCCAATCAAAGCATGTCCTCATTAGCATATCCAGCATATATACAGGCCTTTAGAGTGAGCAGCACTTCACACAGATTCTCCCCAGCGTCGTGTTCCCTGGGAGAACGGCGCCCGTGCCCTTACTTCTAATGTCAACGTATATCGTGAAGTTTTTTTTTCCTCAAGCAAGCGCGCAGATAAAAATAGCTGTAGTAGTAACAGAGTAAGGCATACAACTACAGTGACCTCATATTTGTGAACACAAGAAAATAATGTAAACATCAAGCCAGGGCGAGCACACATAATGTACTGCATGCTACTACTTTCATTATGTTGTTGCTGTTTAAGCAGAGTTCTAGGTCAGCTGTGATCTTAACTAAAGGCAATTTCCTTTTAAAATCTCTACAATAAATCTAGGCAAATTTATTTTTAATCTCCTTTGCAGCTTGTAAATTCAGATAATGCGGCTCTCATAATTGTTACACAAAACTAGGAACTGACTTCATGTGCCACTTGAGCTCACAGGATACATGCAAAAATAACCCAGCAATTTTAAGTTGTCCCTAAGGCAGCCATTATGAAAAGGATTATACACAAAGAGGTCTATGTAAAACATATTTAAAGATAAATAAAAGAGAGAGCCACACCTGACTAAAAGCACAAAACAGAAATATAACACTCCATATTGACATAATGACTCCAGCTGTATAAGGAACTGCAGTCACAACATCCTCGTGGTTGCAGCGCACTCATATAGGCAAGATTATAAATGGTATACTGTAGGTCTCTATCGTCGTTGTCGGGTGGAAACCTTGTATGTCCAAAACCGTTTGTTTTGTATTTATCATTTTTAAAATGATTTAAACTAGTGAAAACAGCCGATCTACAAGCACACAACGCCTTGCGGTGCGAGGCGTTGTGTGCTTGTAGATCGGCTGTTTTCACTACTTTTGTGCGACGGCCTTGTATGATGAAGCAGGGCTTTACTTTGCGAAAAAATTGAACAATTTGAAACTTGGAGATACAAGGTTTCTGCCCGACAGTTACGCTATGCTAGTTAAAACACTTCAGAGTACACTTCAAAGCCTTGTGTGTATATTATTAGTCACTGTGTGTTTAGTGTTTGGTCTCAAAAGCTTTAGTTAATCTGTTGGATGTCAGAGAGGAGCAGCAAGCAAGCTCTCACACTGCATTTCAGGTATCATAGCACATGCTAATTATTTATGAAAACACTTTACTAATGGTTGTTGACTCTGAGCATATTTGTGGCTCCCATCTGGCACCAAAGTAAACAAACAGATGAATATTTCATCGAGATCCCCTGACTATTTGATACAAATTCTTGGACATTAAACTTGGGTCTTAACACAAAGCCAGTTGGGGACCATTGCTCTAAGTACCTTCATTCTCTCTCCCGCTCTCGTCTGATACACATGGGCAGCTCTGAGTGAAGGCTAAATTAATGACTTGCAAATGGGTGCCAGGGAATCATTTTTGATCATTACACAAAAATTAATTCCTGTTTCATGCAGTATGGGCAGTGAGTAGAACGTGTGAATTCTCCTCTGCTCTGGATTATGAGCCTCACATCATACGGGTGAGTCAGTCGGTGGCGTGCGCTAGAGTTTCCGCTCCGGCAGTGGTGTAAAGTAACTAAGTACATTTACTCAAGTACTGTACTTAATGTGAGGTATTTGTGCTTTACTGGAGTAGTTCCAGTTTTCAGTGCTTTAACTCATCTCAGAAGCTAATATAGTACTTTTACTACACTCCAATTATTTGAAAACTTTAATTACTAGTTACTTTACAGGTATAAATTATAAGAGGCTATTTTCAAACATGTTGTACTTTTACTTTTGGTACTTTAAGTACTTTAAGTACTTTTTGCTGTCAATACTTTAACACCTTTATTCAAGTACATTTAGAATTCCGGACTTTTATTTGTAACAGAACATTGCAGTATTGATAATTTTACATTTAACCACCACTGCGCTAGAGAAACGTCATGCTTGGTCCATTGTGTGATTCATCACGTGCTCGCCACAGACAGAACAATCTGTGTCAGTACAGAGAAACTTGACATCCCTGCTCTGTTGCATCGCTCTTTTATGTCAACAGCCTGCGCTTTGTCTGTACAGTCGATGCCTCATTATGGTAAGATCACTTAAACCATAATGTTGTCTCCGGGAAGGAGCCGGCGCTATCCATATTTATGAAGGCGCAAACATAAAAATTGACATTTCAAACTTTCCCGTCTCAAAAGTTATGACTCTCTGTCAGTATCGGGCACCAATCTGTGGGTAACCTTAGTGAGTGGGTATTCAATTACCAGCAGAAATGCATTTGCCCTAACCTCTTTGGCTAAGTTCTTCCAAGGGCTTTTCCATTTAACAAGCTGATTACCCGGAGCATAAATGGACAGACAGCTCCTTTTCTTTTTTTTATTATATGTTCCGTAATTCTTTAACCATTTCCTAGAAACAAACCTTGTGGCCCAATTGTTACCTTATGTCGTCTTTCACCCACTAGGTGATGATGTCATGATTACTTCAGACAGCAACAGGCACAAACGAATTCGCTCCTCCGTTGTTACATTCTTGGGCATACCTGGAGTTGTTGGGAGACGACAGCCTGTAATGCCTTTTTTTGGGCCTCTTTTTCCTCTGATAATGAACAAAACTAACGTCCATATCATGTACAGCATATTACCTGCTGCTATTCTTTGAGACACACATGCACATGCAGGCAGGGGCGTCACAAGGGGTAGGAAAGTGGGACTGAGTTACCAGGGCCCAAGGTGGAGGGGCCCTAGTAACTTTAGCTATTGAAAAATAGCAGATATACAAGCTCACAGCGCGGCACCGAGTGCCGCGCTGCAAGCTTGTAGATCTGCTATTTTTGAAAAAGTCGTGAAAATGTGCGCAAATCTTTGAATATATGTATTTTTTAAGTGAACATTTGTAACTCAAAATTTGCTTCTGGGGGGTCCCTGGTACTAAATATTTTGAGATGGGGGATCCTTCACATGAAAAAGTTTGAGCATCACTGACATGGAAACACAGGTTTCTTGGCACACATTTTCACGATTTTTCAAAAATAGCAGATCTACAAGCTCGCAGCACGGCACTCGGTCCCGCGCTGTGAGCTTGTATATCTGCTATTTTTCAATAGTTAACATTCATGGGGGCCCCGCAGTGAATCCTTGTACCCAGGGCCCATGCAGAATTTGGTGTGACGCCCCTGCATGCAGGTATTTTGGGGCTTGGCCGATTCCGCCATTCCTTCGTCCAGGTCAAACAACACATCTTTCCCCATTGGAATTGCATTACGGAACGTACGCGTTGTTACATTTTGTTACACGTTTTATCGTCATAGCGCAACATATGGTGAAGTATTGTAGTGCAGGTAATTGCAACAACCACCGATCTTGTGAACATTTTAAACGGGGCCGCCAAATATTCTAAACTTTCTGCCATTCTGCTAATAATCATTCATTGAGACACACATGTGAGTTTTTGCCGGGTCACGTGTCGTTATTCGCTCCTACTCAGGGAATGTTAGAGAGGCAGGAGGTGAACTTTCTAAAAGGCACTTTTGGTGAAAATAGCCGATAGCTTGGAGATTGACTATTTTTGGTACATAAACACTAAATTAAGTAGAATCAAGCCTTTACTGGAGATGCAGCATACAGCATTGATTTGGATTTCTACACAGAGAGGGAAATTCTTTCAGCATAAAATGCTGCAAGTTCAGGAGATCTTGGAAAAGGTCATTGTCTTGAATGCTGCCTTCAGGTATGGCATGGAAAGCAGGCATTTTACATTTACAGTAAAAACTGCATTCATGGTGTGGAGAGGCACTTTTTACAGACGTGCAAAGGGCTCCAAGCCCCCTTTGATGTCTATGTGTGCACGACTGCACATGCATGATCTTACTATGACATGACGTATGTGTAGGCAGAAGAATACTCACCTGATGTTTAACCTCAGGCTCATGTTTAACCTCAGGCGCACTGGATAGATATGATATGTGTAAATAATATGTAAATATATTGTTGTTTTTATTGATCTATCTTTCTCTTCCCCTTGCTCCCCCTGCCCCCCTCTTCTTCTGTTTCTTTTTTTATGGAAATTACACAAAAACGTTGGAACTTGCACAAAAACAATTCCACCCATTGCCTTACACCTGTAAACCTGGGATGCGACAATAACGCTGTTTACAGTGTGAAACACCTTTTTTGATGGTCAAAATAATGCAATTAAAGATAACAGAATTATTGCGACCGTAGGTCGCATTTACTACCAAAACCTCCACCGGCTGTCTGTGAGTGAGTGAGTGAGTCAGTGAGTCCGTCACACTTTTGCCCTGCTCATATCTCCACAACCGTTGCCCCCATCCATGCCAAATTTTGCACACACACTCCTTGACTGCCAAACTACAACCTCCAAGGACCCCCGGAGCCCCAGGGACCCCCAGGTCCCGGGGCTGCTCACGGGGAATTCCCGGGGACCACCGACTCCTGGTGCTCCAGAACGGATGCAAAAGTGGTGGCGCCCCCAGTGGAGGACCCCCTGCCACTGCAGCGCACATAAAATGCCGTAACTCGGGCTAGGAGCGTCCGGGAGAGCCGGGGCCGGTACCTATTCGTCCGCCAAGGCAACGCGGAGACCCCACCCCTCATTTCTCACATGGCCCTATTCTAGCGCCACCTTCAGGCCGATTTTTAAAACACATTTTTGGACACTGCTCCTACAGTTTTTGCCCTAAAATCACGAATATCACTACACAGCATGTCTACACTCATGTCATCAACATGGATCAGGAAGATTTTGGAAAAACAAATTTTTGCCCTATTTGTGGAGATAAGCCACCTACGGTCGCTTATCTCCCGATTAGGGAGTCTTACTGGTTATATTATATTAGGCTGAAGGCCAGGAATGGAGGTTATTGTTGTTTGGCATAGGCTATGTATGTAGTGACGCATACACTGTACAGGAGCTGGTCACCTACCGCTGGTGTTGGTTAAGGTGTGACTCACACTGGAATGTATTAGATGTGCTAAAAATGAAACTCTCTACAGTTGCTTCCGTCAGACAGTAACGGGGATGGACAAGTATATTTGCATTGTTTGACACTGGAGACATTGCATACAAAATGTGGAACCGGCCATAGCAACAATGTGAACAATTACAATTCTCTCTTTCTCTCTCTCGCCAAAGTGCCACATTTCAAAATCACATTCTAAAGCAGCTTTATTGATTAATCAAATGTAATTGAGTAAATTGCCACCTTGTCTATTATGCTGAAAGCTGACACCGTGGCATTTCCCTCACATGGGTTGAAGCCTCTTTTCTATGCACACCAGGCATTTTATGGTAGGTTTAACAAGGAAATCTCAAAGGCTCATTAGATGTGTTCTGGCACTGCTCGGAGACTAAAGGGTATCTGCAATTCATATCTGAAGTGGCAGGCTACGCTCAAATAAGACACGGGCTATTAAACTCCGGGGACCCGGCTATGAAACCAGGCTTCACAAAAACTTTGAGAGGAGGTACTCAAGGAAGAGGAATGTTTAATGTGCTCGTCTCCGGGGGAACATAGGTGCCCGCCATGATGGCTCCGGCCTCGGGGCATTGTGGGCCATCTGTGGATTGGATCCGGGTAAACTGATAGGGCACATCATTACTGGCCTTGCACAATACTGGAGAGAGGGACAGACACATACAGATGCAGAGGTAGGGAGAGAACACGCAAGAGAGAGAGCAGGGGCGTCACAAAGGGGGGAGTGGGACTGAGTTACTAGGGCCCAAGGTGGAGGGGCCTGGAATTATTTTATACTTTAGCTATTGAAAAATAGCAGATATACAAGCTCACTGCGTGGCACCGAGTACCGCGCTGCGAGCTCGTAGATCTGCTATTTTTGAAAAGTCGTGAAAATGTATGCAAATCTTTCATGTATATTTTAAGCGGACATTTTTGGAACTAAAATTTTGCTTCTGCTGGGTAGCTGGAACTAGATATTTTGAGATGGGGGTCTGTGGCCAAATATCATTTTGAGCACCACTGACATAGAAACATAGGTTTTTCAAGAAAACCTTAGAAGGATTTGAAACATTCAAAGGCTTGCACAACGATTTTCACGATTTAAAGAAATGTGCAGATCTACAAGCTCGCTGTGCGGCACTCGGTGCCGCGCTGTGAGCTTGTAGATCTGCTATTTTTCAACAGTTAAAGCACCTAGGGCCCAGAATTCGGTGCGACACCCCTGAGAGAGAGAGAGAGAGGAGAGCACTGCCTAGGATCAGCCTAGCTTAGCTCGGTGCAGGCTCAGCTGCCCACATCTGCAATTCAGATGTGCAGGCTGGTGTGCTGCGACAGGGGCTGTGTGTGCCGGACCTGGTACATCTGTATCTCTCGCGGCTCGGCTGTGGAGGAGGCGGTGAGTGACAGCAGGTGGGGATGCAGCCCAATTAGAGGAGGGCTGTTGGAGGATGATGAATGTGGCTGGCTTAGAGAGCCTGGGAGGACCCATAGGCAGAGGATGGCTCGAGATGCCCACAGCTGTCTCACTGAATGAGTTTAACCCAGGTAGACCGGGTTACGTGTTATTGCGTTACATTTTATGCTTTAGCTATAAAAGAAAAATAGCAGATATACAAGCTCGCAGTGCGGCACCGAGTGCCGCGCTGCGAGCTTGTAGATCTGCTATTTTTGAAAGATCTTGAAAATGTGTGCAATTCTTTGAATATTTTGACCTGATTCTATAAGTGTCTTCTGAATCCTTCCAAGGTTTTTTTGAAAAAGATATGATTCTATGGGGGACTGCTCCATAGGTCAAACTCCTGTTGGGTCGACTGAGGTTAGGGATAGGGTTAAGGTTAGGTTTAGGCATAGTTTTTTTACTGAGGTTGGGGTTAAGGTTAGGTTTAGGGGTTAGGGTTAGGTTTAGGCATAGTTTTACTGAGGTTAGGGTTAAGGTTAGGTTTGGGTGGTCGAACCAAAGGGAGTTCGACCTAATGACATGTTACCGTTTCTATGTCACTGGTTCTCAAACCTTTTCATGTGAAGGACCCCCAAAATGAGATGTATTTGGCCACAGACCCCCATCTCAAAATATTTAGTTCCAGGGACCACCCAGAAGCAAAATTGGAGTTAGAAATGTTCGCTTTAAAAAATATATATATATTGTCAAAGATTTGCACAAATAGCAGATCTACAAGCTCGCAGCACGGCACTCGGTGCAGCGCTGTGAGCTTGTATATCTGCTATTTTTCAATAGTTAAAGCATTCAATAATTCTTGGCCTAAATGGCTTAAACATGCTGAGGGGCTCCTCCGTACAGAATAATGGCGCCGGCATCCACAGGCCTGCATGCGCTCTCCTGTCTCTTCCCACCTCTCTCTACTCGCTCTCTCACAGGGTCTGACAGTTATGGGCTCACCTCTTTGACTGGCGTGGCCTTGAACTAAAGTTAGAGCATGATGAGGGTTGACACTCGTCCCCCTGTTGATTCATATGGAAGGGAAAGTAAACACTGTACTACTTTATTTTCATAATGTGCTGCTTTAGGTGTGTAAGTTTAATAGCGAGCACAATGTGGACGGATGGGGGTATGTGAAAATCGAATGCAAGCACGATCCCATCACCTGTTGCTGAGGGAAATGAGAATGAATTGGAAATGATACAATGTCACTGCCACACTGTAGAAAAGCAGGTATAAGAGGTGTTTCTGCATTGGGGGCTACAATTCTCACTTAAACGCAATGCAGAATGCTTTCCTTAATAATGGCAACCTCGTTTAATACATCTGAACCGTAATTTTGTTTTACATGATTAGGACCTATACAGATTTTTTTTCTTTTTCTTTTTTCTTTTTTTTTTTGGGTGGTTCACCCAGGTAGGTCGACCTGGTGGCTCACCTATAGTAGCAGAGTGCCCACCATATTTCATTTTCATTTCATTTCTGGCCTGGAACCATTCGCTGATTAGCTATTTCATTTTCCTAATCCCCTTTCTCTCTCTCCTGCCTTCCCTGTTTCTATGCTCACTGTCACTATCTAATAAAGCAAAAAAAATGCCCACCCCCCAAAAAGAATTGTACCAAAAAAAGGGAGAGAGTGTATTTGGTCTTCACTAAGTTCTCCATTGAAGTAGATGTATATAAAAACACAGACAGAAATCTTTAATTTCACAGATACGACAAAGTATTCGGGATCAGAACACATCGCATCGGCTTTGCTTTGACGAAAGAAGAAGCAAAAAAGGATTATCAAACCCCATAATATGATAAAACCGTAACAGAGAGATGGCGGCTCTCTGGCACACCTCCCAGCTGAGGGAACCTATTCCAACTTTTTGTCAAAGGGAAGATTAAGGCTGGTTTATAATTCAATTTCATTACTGTATGAAATACGGGGAGACTTTTCGTAGGCCATCCATCTACTCCTGTCTTTCTGTGTTCATTACCTTAATCCCATGGAGCCCCGAAGGGGAGATGCTTAGCTCCCCATCTCTCTCCTCTAGTGTAGGCCAGGTTCAACAATCTGTGTGTATATGCTGTATTATACTGTATAATACTGTATATAGAGAGAGTAAGGATGGGACGATATGAACATTTCATATCACGATTATTGTGACAAAATAAATCGCGATTTACGATATTATCGCGATAATCAAAATTATCCTGGGGTGGAACACATGCCAAAAAATAGCAGATCTACAAGCTCACAACGCGTCGCGACTATCAAATACGTATATTATAAATACCTTTTACCAATAGAGGATTTAAGTGGTGCCGGATATGCAGCTCGGCAAATAAAAGGTGAATTGATCCCAGTGCATGACGGAGGACGATATCACGATATATTAAATCTCCACGATACGATTATCGCAAGTGTTTTTTATCACGATAAATGATAATATCGCTTATCGTCCCATCCCTAAGAGAGAGAGAGAGAGAGAGAGAGAGAGAGAGAGAGAGAGTAATTACATAGATTATTATCTAAACTAAATTCCTTGTTTGTGTAGTGCGAGACGTAGATACGGTCTGGGTGCGTAGCCACGGGGTAAAGCGCTACGCTTAGATTTATAATAGACCCCCGATAATATGAAGAAGATAGCTTTTCACCTGCTAAATCCCTTCTGAGTTACCTCACCTTGCATCAGTCGAGTGGGAGTGTGAGTGAGCGAGGCCACAGAGAGGAGACCTGACGGATTTACAGGAGATACATAAATTATCTTATAGTGGAGACGGACTGTAAAACAAGGAAGATGTGTGTGACGGAAAGATTGAAAGGAAACGGAACGGGGCAATAATGGGAGATGGAGACTTGACAGATCGGCAAGACAGAGTCAGGCGAGTGTACTGTATATGAGTAAAGGTGCGTGAGAGAGAGAGGAAAGAGACAGGGCAGACAGCGAGAGGAGAAAGATAGAATTGGCACATTCTTTATCACTGTACTGTATGTGTTTGTGTCATCTCACCGGCTTTGTGCTTCTGTAGGACAGTGGCATAAAAGTAACTAAGTACATTTACTCAAGTGCTGTACTCAAGAACAATTTCGAGGTATTTTTTTTTCTTTATTGGAGTATTTCCAATATTCAGTACTTTTACTTCTTCTCCACTGCATCTCAAAGGCAAATATTGTACTTTTACTCCACTACAATTATTTGAAAACTTTACTTTGTAGATTTTGATTATTAGTATAAAACATACTGTAACATTTAGCAGACTGAGTGAGGCAGCTCGCCTCCTACGGGAGGCGAACCCCAGCCCCCCACTCAGCAGACAAGGAAGCAAACCCGCAACGCCAAGAAGGCTAGCCCACTTGGCATGGCGAGTTACGGCCCCATCTCTTGCAGGGTCGTTACAATACATTAATCACTTCAGCCCTTATACATTTCGGCCGTTTGAAAATAGTCGCAATGCGTGGCATTGCGACCCATGTAGATTCTCTCCAGTGTGTCTCCCATTCCATTAAGCCAGAAGGAGAAATAAATGAGAGAGGGTGTGAAATTGACACTGCCCACATTCACCAAATGGTAAAAAAGATGCCATGCAGAGGAAGTGTGAGTGAGGCCCCATGCTCAGTCAACATCACCATTTGCTTCACCATAAAACAACAAAACAATAATTCTGTACTAATTAGTAACGAAATATAGTACCACCGAGCTGCCAGTACTAATGGAAAAGCAAAAACAACACAGTGTTCCGTCGAAAAACACCAACGGAGACAAAGGAAAACATATCTAGGATTAACCAAGCCAACCAATGTTATATGTACTACTTTCAATTAACAATGCAGATTGAGATCTTACAAATCTGTTGTGGCCAGTGCAGTATTTGAAGCTTGAATAGAAGCATGGGCCGATGGTATCCGGTATCCGAGTTTTATTTCATCTGGATCACAATCAGCTCTTTGTGGGTGAAACAGTGCCCTCTGGCGCTGGACATAACACATAACTCCGGGCAATACCAATTGGCCTGGCGAAAGACCGTAGCTGCGATGTCATGATGTCACCATGCTCCCATATCAGCGCAACTAAATGGAGCCTGCGGTAGTTCTTTTATTTGTGGAAGGCAGGATGTGTTGTTGCTATCTCCCTAGACCCCCTCTTCATTAAAGAGGTGGTGCCATGATCCCCCCCCCCCCTATAAAACATGATTATCAGGTATTATGATTATACTAGGAGGAAGATTTTTCCAAAAAAGTATACAGAAAGAGTTAGAATTGGGTTTTTATGTGGCCACACCCCCAGTTCATTAAGTATGCATGGATGGCATGGTGGGTGGTGACCCAGCTGATATAGCCACACCCCACAGTGTTGGGTGAATGGTAAATAGGGGAGGAGTTGATACTGTGACATACTTAGTATAGTATCTGTGTTTTTTAACTGGCACTTTTCACCACAAGGTGGCAGCCTCCAAGAGAAAACAAACAAATACTAAGAGAATACATCATTTCTAAAAAAAAAAAAAACACATAATGAAGTACTTTCAACCTCCTAGACACATGAAAAACAGAAAAAGTACAAAACTATGGCACCACCACTTTAAGTAGTTAATTCATTCACACTCCCACAGAGCAGTCCGTCACCTCATTGGCTACAAGCTTAATTCTCATACGCCCTCTTACCCACAATGCATCTCAAGCAGTCTATTTATTTAAGCCACTTCCTGGTCTATGTTCATTCTAGATGTTTAGCTGTTACTACTGGTTGTGCAGCTGTATGTGTTAAAAAATCCCTCCACCTCCCCGTCCTCCTCCTTGTAAATGTAGTTACTCATGTTATATGTATTGTTTACAGATTGTTCTGTGTTCTATGGATTATGGTGTGATCTCTTAATGATATGATGTGATATCTCTGTATATCATGCTTTGCTCTGGGGGATTGTGATATATCAGATTATATCTCATGGTCGAGCAGATCATTTGATTATCACAGCAGAGCTACATCGCCAAACTAAGATGCAATATCATTGCATAACTGATTATATCATTGCAATAAATGGTATGATTAATCTTAATTGGTGTCGTTCATCCTGAGCTGAAACATATAAAAGAACTAACTTCTGGGTGGTTGTTTGAAAAGAACTCAGTCTCTGACTTTCTTCTTCTGACGGGTAGACTTACAAACCTGGCTGTAAACAGCAAAAACACAGTAAAGAACCTTGGGGTTGTCATTGATTCTGAACTGAGTTTTAATACACATATCAGTCACATAGCCAAGACTGCTTTTTTCCATTTTAAGAATATCGCCCGAATTAGAGCTTTTCTGTCACTGGATGACGCAAAAACATTAATCCATGCCTTTGTCTTTTCTAGACTCGATTATTGCAACACCCTTTTCTCTGGCTTGCCTAAAAAAACAACAGACAGACTACAAGTCATCCAGAATGCGGCTGCCCGAGTATTAACAAGAACTAAGATGAGGGAGCAGATGAAGTCCAGTTTTGGCTTCGCTACACTGGCTTCCGGTTGCCTTTAGAATAGATTTTAAAATTATTTTGCTTGTTTTTAAAGCCCTTAATGGCTTGGCACCTTCCTATCTTGATGACTGTCTGAATAGATATGTTCCTGGCCGTCCCCTTAGGTCCGCTACTGCTGACCTACTTGAAATTCCTAGCATGGAAATGAAAATTTGAAAATACGGTGAAGCTGCTTTTTGTTTCTATGGGCCGGCCTGGAACCGCCTTCCATTATATCTAAGGCAGTCTACCTCGGTGGACAGCTTTAAGTCCCAACTCAAGACTTATTTATTTTCTATTGCTTTTAGATAATCTTACCCTAGCCTAACTGTCTTTGCCTGTTGCTATTCTATTGTTATTGCTATTATCTTCTGTGTTAATGTTTTATTTACTTTTGTTTTGCTGTATTGTAATTATTGCTGTTTTTTTATATATATATATTTTGTTGTGTGAAGCACTCTGGGCTGCATTTTTGTATGAAGGGTGCTATACAAATAAAGTTTCATTCATTCATTCATTCTTCTAGAAATTCTGACTCCTTTACAGAGGAATTTTCTGTTGGCCAAGCGATAGCCAATACGCTCAGCGCTAAACATGCCAAGCTGGGTTGGACTGTTAGCTGCTAACCTAGCACAGCCTGTTGCCAACGGCTTCTCGAAATACACAGTTTCCCCTTCCCTGTGGCCTATTAGCGCCAGCTGAAATGATAATCGCTAAACCTCGTATTGTTAGCTTTTAGCTGCAGTGCAGAATGAATCACGCGTCACAGAGTCGGTGTACCTATGAGGCTGAGTGCAGCCAGGTTTCCCTCCCTTGCTTCCAGCTCCATGTCGCCATGGTGGTCGCACCAGCTAACACGGAGGGAATACACACTCTGCAGGGACACAGCCTGTGTGACCCAGGTGAACTCCTCTCACCTGCAGCAGAGCAACCGAGTCTGAAGTGGCCTGCAGAAAGCCAATTTGAAATGCCAGTCTTGCCATTTCGACAGACTTAGTTCACCCAGAGCTCCCCAGGCCTGCAGGAACATCCTGCCCGTCTTCCCTGCTCGCGAGCAGGAGGTGAGAACTGGCTATAGGCCAGACCCTACACCACTCCCCTACTGGGACCACATCCATGGGAGTGTGTGCGGGCTAAAGAGCTGGGATGGCTCCAAATGCCCCCGGTGGAGCGAGCGCTCTGAGCCCACTTGATCCAGAGACTCACATCACAAGCCAAGCACACCTTCACCACCGGAGTCAACATTATGCAGCCGTCCGTCCCTATAGCCAAGAGGGCTTACGCATGTTCTGCTTTGACTCTGCAGGCACTGAACGCATCCGCCATACTGTTAAGATACGGCCACGCCGGTCGTTCAATACCCTTGCTGATGTCCAGAGGAAGCATATCGTTGCTGTCGGGTGGAAACCTTGTATCTCCAAGTTTCAAATGTGTATGTTCTTTAGCAAAGTAAAGCCCTGCTTCATCGTACAAGGCCGTCGCACAAAAGTAGTGAAATCAGCAGATCTACAAGCACACAATGCCTCGCGGGGCGAGGCGTTGTATGCTTGTAGATCGGCTGTTTTTACTAGTTTAAATCTTTTTTCAAATGAAAAATGCAAAACGAACGGTTTTGGACATACAAGGTTTTCACCCGACAACGACGAAATCTTGGACACTGCATTGAGCCCTGCTGGACTCTTGGGCGACACAGTCCAAATTATTCAATGACACTCCAAAGAAAAGAAGGAGCGGGCGGCACTGCCTCCCAGGAGGGATTCACCCCCAGCTGTTGAAATTGTCTTTGTATTGTTTGTGTTCATTATGTACTTGTCCTCAAAGCCAAGGACAAATAAATACAATTCGTAGTTTAAGGACAACTTTCATTTTTTACAACAAGGGTTCATATTCTAGATTGTAATGAAAGAATATAAAAGATGAGTGTTAACATTATTTCATGTCTTTAGAAGTCATCAGTGCACTGTCTAGGGGGCTGGGGGAGAGAGAGAGAGAAAGAGAGAGAGCATGTGTTCAATGAGAGGAAGCACCCTACATCAAAATTAAGATTTCAGAGGTGAAGGTCGAGACCTTGCCTCGTTTGACAGGTATAATCCCCTCTTCAGAATGTTTGTGTTCCATCGCTAATCAGCGCCGCTAGTCTGATTGAGTGATCAGAGTTTGGCTCGTGTTAATTTATGTGTGCGATGGGAGGGAAGCTTAAAGGCAATCCTGGGGTGTCATCTATGTGATGGATCTCTGCCCGTTAGCCCCGGTGGCTGCGTGAAGTCTCATATGTTTACACATCTCACTTTGACACCCATTGTCTCTCTTTGTCATATGCAAGCCCCTGCTCATTCACTACCATAAAATGCCCATGATCACATCAGATATAGGAACCTGAGCATTGGATATGTCTTCCACTGACTTTTAATTAAGAGTAACCTTGCTATCCACCACACGTCTACCCTATCTGATTGCAACTTGGTATATAGCCTTGTATTTGCAGTGCACAATCCATAATGTACATTTGCAAGCATGAAATCAAATGTCAATATTGGGAGACAGAGGGATGTGGAATATCTGAATTGGTTCATCGACAATGCATGGATGAAGATATTCGTACAGCTTCTTACAGTGTGTTTGTGATTTTGAAAATTCTTATTAGTGTGGTTGCTATAGGCAACACACTGTTGTTCTTGGTCCAAGAACTTTTATGCAAGCTAAAGTGAACCTGTTTTTTGTTATTTTCCTTTTAACTGAAGGTATCTGGGTTGTAAGGCCAGATATCTTGGTATCTTGATATCTTGGTATCTTGGTAATACAGGATCGCAATATATAATACCAGTAAGACTCCCTAAGCGACTGTCGGGTTGCATTCACAAACTTTAGAAGGCAATCGCAGCCAATCAGGAGGGAATATGGGAAATGGGACAGATCCATGTTGATGACATGACTGTAGAGATCCTGTGTACCGCTTTGCGTGATTTTAGGCCAAAATCTGTAGGAGCAGTGTCCAAAAATGTGTTTTGCAAAAATCTGCCTGATGGTGGCGCTAGAGGAGGGCCATGTGAGAAATCAGGTGACGGAGGTTGTGATTTGCCATCCAAGGAGTGTTTGTGCAAAGTTTGGCATCGATAGGGCCAACGGTGGCGGAGATAAGAGTAGGGCAAAAGTGTGACAGGACATGACAGGACGTGACAGACGGACAGACGGACAGACAGACGGAGAGACAGCCGGTGGAGCTTTTCATATTGTTGTTATGCTTCATTATTGTATTACCAGGATAAATTGTTGTCTGCCAAGTGTTCTTTAAAAAAAAAAATCGGAATGCAATTAGAAGAGCATTAACTATGGGCCACTTTATACATTTTGCATGTAATGGTAGTTAAGTATTCCATTATTAATGTATTTATATTAGCAAAAGCCACTTAGAAGTGTTCCAAATGGCACTGGATGAAAAGATCTAGTCATAAATTCCAGACACCAGGGTGGATTATGAATACATAGCCTATTCACATTTGTGTTACTCGGGCATTATTATTGTTTCTTATGTAAACATAATATGACCTGCAACCCTACTGTTGTGTGACATTGATCTGTGTAGCATCAAAAAGAAAGAAAGGTCTGCATGCACAAAAAGCTTTGCTGCGTCACCACATTTACTGAACAAAACACAGGGTTACGATTTAGCTGGAAGTCTGCACATCAGGGGCCGTACTAGTGAACATGCAGGGTCTAGAGCAGGTGTCTTCAACGTTTTCAGGCCAAGGACCCCTTAGTTGAGAGAGAGATGAAGCAGGGACCCCCAGATTCCATACAGTTTCATCGTTTGACAGCACAATCATCAGTGTATTTTGGATTCATGTCAATTTGTGTTTTCAGATATTTAACCACTTGAATGGTTAATACTTAATAAACTTGACCTTTCATCTGTACTTTTCTGCTCTTTTTTCCCTCTACACCAAAGCTCTTTGCCAAAAATAGCCGATCTACAAGCTCACAACGCCTCACAGCACAAGGCGTTGTGAGCTTGTAGATCTGCTATTTTTGGCTAAAGTTCTCAGAATATGGACACTAGGGTGGCACTCGGTGCTGCGCTGTGAGCTTCTATATCTGCTATTTTTCAATAGTTAAAGCACAATATGTGAGTGAATCCTTGTACCCAGGGCCCAGAATTTGGTGTGACGCCCCTGCACCTGTTACCTGCCAAAACCCCGGAACGACCAAAATCAATTATCTCTGTTAAAGCTCACTATTCATGCACTAAGCACGACATTGACCTGCCCAGAGAAAGAAGGTTGTTTGGCAGAATTAGATGAGTTATGAAAGTGCAGAAAAAAAACAATTTAGTGCTGCATATCCACAATAAATCATCGCCACCCAAAAATAACTAATTTATGTTGTACTGTGAGCGTGATTGATGAGCTCGCTGCTGGTTCGCAGTGAAGGAGGCACAGCGTTCAGGTGCATCATATATCTTTACCGTTTTGAGAAAACTCAGTGAAAGTCTTCAATTGGCCTCCACAATTATGATACCAGCATTTTAATGGAACGAAAGAGCAAAGAGATAAAATGAAGTGTCTAATGTCGATGAAGCACTGAGAAACCTAAAGGCTAATTTATGCTTAGTCGTATTGCCATATCGCCTGAATATATTCGGCGAGGTATGCAGCCATACGACAAGTTATAACCAAAACAGACACGCATTTCTGGATAACACTCCACTATGAGGATGTTTAAAGCAACAATGACTTGTGACCATAACTTGTATTATCGTCACTGTCAAGCAGAAACCTTGTATCTCCAAGTTTCAAATGTGTACATGTTTTGGTAAAGCAAAGCCCTGCTTCATCATACAAGACCGTCGCACAAACTAGTGAAAACAGCAGATCTACAAGCACACATCGGCTGAGGCGTTGTGTGCTTGTAGATCGGCTGTTTTCACTAGTTTAGTACATTTTTTAGATGATAAATACAAAACGAACGGTTTTCAACATACAAGGTTTCCACCCGACAACAACGTTATATTTCAGTGGGGCAGGGTTCCTGCTTGCTGCCCCGCTGCTTCGCATTGTTGTTGACAGCAGATCCCCCCCCCCCCCCCAATCCAGAAAGCTATACCTTTTTCAATTCCCTATTCATGTTCCTTCACACTTGAATGACTGGCAGCTGCTATTGTAAATAATTATAAAGTACCCTGGTGGAAAGCCCCCCAGCTGACATCATGTAGTATACTGTATATATAGGTGCTGAGCATTGGAATGCCATACGTTGCAGTGCAACTTTGCTAGATTTGTGCTGTGTTGTGTTCCACGTGTACTTCTTACGTTGTGATATTCTTTGTCAACTTTCTGCGTTGTGATATTCTATGTGTATCTATGTTGTGACATTCCATGTGTCAGCTTTGCTGTACATCACATCCCACAATATCACACACGCACGCACAAGCGCACAGTCGCACACACACTTACGTAAATACGCACACACTTACTTCACAGTGGAGATTCAATGCCAGTTAGAGTTCCCCTTTTCTATCCTTTTTTTTAAATAAACTGTAATGATTTTTGCTTGCTTGCTTTTGCCATTGTTTATATCGCATCTGCATCTTCCAACCTATAGAATAGTGACGTGCCCACTTTGGAACATTTGTAGCTCAATTTTTTCTTCTGGGGGGTCCCTGTAACTAAATATTTTGAGCTGGAGGTCCGTGGCCAAATACATATAATTTTGGGGGGTCCTTCACATGAAAAGGTTTGAGCACCACTGACATAGAAACATAGATTTTGCCTTTGCCATTGTTAAATCGCATCTGCATCTTCCAACCTGTAGAATAGTGACACGCTCACTTTGGTTCCCAGTTCAGGGCAAGAAAAAACAAGTATTGTTTAGTTAAACAATACTGAAACCAACTTTTAGGATTCTGAACCAATTCATTTTTCAGTGGGAACACTCAGAAAAGAACGGTGTCTTCGTTGTGTGGTGTAGTAACAGTGGTGGCTCTGTGCAGCTCAGACCCACTGTTGAGCAAGGTGCAGGTCTAACGGTGCAGACATCAAATTGATATTAATGCTTGTGAAAGGCCTTTACCTTTTGAGTTATCGCTCTGGCGGTCAAATGCCTTCAAGAGGCAAAGGCACAGCTGAGAACATGAATGTTTAACAAGAGCTGCGTCATGGTTCACCTCAACGCAAGCCCCCAGCCTGAGGCTGAATTATTAACCACTGCAAGATTGCTCCAAATTCCTACCGAGATTAAATTCACAGGTCCCTCATTCAGCATACCGGTTCCGAAACAATAGAAATGGGAAGTCCGAGAAATCCCAGATGCAATTACACCCTCCACGGTTGTGTTAAAGTGAGGACGTGACAGTTTCATTTGCAAGAAGCAGAAATGGAAACCAACAACATACAAAGTGCCATGGGGGAACGATCTAAACACTGGATTGATACCAGCATTTGCTATCAATAATGGAGTACATGTTCCTCATCAGAGGGACATTTGTTATCAGCAAAAGAAAGGACACTTGCAAAAAATTACAATAAAATAAATCTAGGATATGTATGATAACATATACAGTATATCATGTAATGTAGATCAAGTAAGATTTTTGTATAGCTGTGCCTTGAGAAACCACACTTGTTCCTTTCTCTCTGTCGGCCCCCTCACTAAATGTGTGCACATCTGGGCCCACTGGGATGAACAAGAGCACTGCAATCTCGCTAGCAGTTACACTTCACCTGCCGCCTGACTGGGATCTTATTTGGGGTGGCGTGGAGGAACCTGTGCCCACATATAATGAAGTGAGCTCGCACCATATGTAGCAGTTATGAAGTCCAGATTAGGATGGGAAAACCAGGTGCTGGCCTGATCGGCGGCGGCATTGATAAACAGCACTCTAATAGGCTGTGGATAGGAGCATCCCATCCATGACTGCCTCTGACAGCTAACCCGCTCCGCTTCAGAGGAACACACCAGCTTTTTTTTGCTCAGCCTAGCAGGCCTCATTTTCACCAACCACATCAGAAAAGAGACAGCGGACTGTGGTCTGTAGCCGGCAGCCTCATCCAAACCCCGACCACCGCACCCCACATGCACCCAATTTCTTCTGGTACATATGATAACATTGCTCATGCTAACAATGTGTGTTACCTGTGCATGGTAATTGCCTGAGCCGTGTGAAAAGCAATGCTAATGTATGCCACACATAACCTTTGCTGGGCTTAGAAAAGCTGAGGTTGAATGGATTCCTTTGCAGATGTATGGAAGCGGGCCACGGTGGTGGTATGTGTGTGCGCGTGTGCAGGGTTGTCACACCAAATTCTGGGCCCTGGGTACAAGGATTCACTCACATTTTGTGCTTTAACTATTGAAAAATAGCAGATATGCGAGCTTGTCAATCTGCTATTTGTGAAAAATCGTGAAAAAAAAAGTCTTTGAATATTTCAAATTCTTCTAAAACGATGTTTCTATTTCAGTGGCAAAATATTTTGTTCCAGGGACCCCCCAGAAGCAAAATTTGAGTTAACAAATGTTCGTTTAAAAAGTACATATATTCAAAGATTTGCACACATTCTCACGACTATTCAAAAATACCAGATCTGCAAGCTCGCAGTGCCTCGCTGTGAGCTTCTATATCTGCTATTTTTCAAAAGCGAAAGTATAAAATAATTAAGGCCCCTCCACCTTGGGCCCTAGTATCTCAGTCCCACTTTTCCCCCCCTTGTGACGCCCCTGTGCATGTGTGTTCACGTGCAGGGGCGTCACAAGGGGTAAGAAAGTGGGACTGAGTTACCAGGGCCCAAGGTGGAGGGGCCCTAGTAACTTTAGCTATTGAAAAGTCGTGAAAATGTGTGCAAATCTTTGAATATATGTATTTTTTAAGTGAACATTTGTAACTCAAATTTGGCTTCTGGGGGGTCCCTGGAACTAAATATTTTGAGATGGGGGGGTCCTTCACATGAAAAAGTTTGAGCATCACTGACATGGAAACATAGGTTTCTTGGCACACATTTTCACGATTTTTCAAAAATAGCAGATCTACAAGCTCGCAGCGCGGCACTCGGTGCCGCGCTGTGAGCTTGTAGATCTGCTATTTTTCAATAGTTAACATTCATGGGGGGCCCGCAGTGAATCCTTGTACCCAGGTCCCAGAATTTGGTGTGACGCCCCTGTTCACGTGCGTGCATGCGTGTTCGGGGGGGTGCAGCGGGAGGGGGGGTGCAGCGGGGTAGAAATCAAATACAGAGAAATGTGGTACATGAACCACACATGCTGTGCTTGGCACTCTGCTGGGGGAGCATTGTAGTGGGGACTGAAAACACTCAGCTTCCCCAGGCAGTGGTCCAAGGGAGAGACGCACCGGTGGCGTGTATTTATTCTCTTTTATCAAATAAGCAGCATACTGTATTTCAGCCGTAAATGCAATGCATAGTCTCTGTGCGCCCGAAAGGGATTGCACTGATTTAGAAAGACCGGCTTTAAAGAGAGAGAGGGAGAGAGAGAGAGAGAGAATGCATGATGTGTTCCTGAATGCACTCTGTTGCCATGGCGGTGAAAGACTTCATTCAGCCGGGCGACAGCTGGATTGATGATATTTCACAACATGAAAAATGCACTATAATAGCTAAATAATAATAATATGACTAATAATATGGGTAATAACTAATAATAATAATAACAATAATAATAATTACATCCTGGGGAGTGGGGACATTCCGGTAGACAATTTCATTCCGGGTGGTGATGCATGTTGCATGTCATTCTTCAACTTCCAAATTTCTCTACACTCTCTTATCTAAAAAGGGGAAAACCGACGTTATATAGCCTACATATACCCACAATCATGGTCTTTATTTATTATATCCCAAGGCTCATCATAAAACTGTTCCAAAAGAAAGATTGGAAACTGATGGGGCATGGACTGGCTTAATATGGGCGAGGTCTTGTTAGTGTATAAAGAATCTCCAACACATTTTTATTTGAGTTAGGGTTATAACTACCCATCATAATCTCTTCACTATATAAGCTCTTCTCTGGAGCCTGCTCTAACAGCTGTCTGTGCGTGCGTGTGTGTCTGTAGTCACACACACACACACACACACACACACACACACACACACACACACACACACACACACACACACACACACACACACACACACACACACACACACACACACACACACACACACACACACACACACTTTTCCTGGCCCTGACTACTGAAGTTGTATATTTAGAACAATTTTTGTTGAGTTAGGCTTACAGGTGTGGTTAGGATTAACCATTTAGGGGTTAGGATTTTGAGGTTAGGTTTAGAGTTATGCTTGATTTGTACCTTTTTCTTTGAACCGGTGTCATGCACTGAAAATAGCCGATCTACAACCACACAACGCGCTGCGGTTGTTGTCCTCACAAGTCCTCACAAGCATAGTAATACCCCTGCGCAGTGTGAGTGTGTATGCGTACGTGTGTGCTACTGGATGAAGGCAAAGTAATGACACATCATGGCTAAAGAGAGACAGCAAGAGAGAGCGTGTGCATGAGAGATAGAGAAAGAGAATTGAATGTGCCTATCAAATGATGCCCCATCAAAATGCATTATTGCCTAATGAAAAATTTAGATAATCACATTCTGTATAGCAAATTACATTGCTCATCAACTCCAAGCGCTCTTTTTGGCCTTGACAAGAAATTGGAACTGCACAACCAAATGCATACATATGCCACCATTATCTCAGGCACTCAACAGGGTTCTGTGAGTGGAATGGCTGAATCAACTACACATGGGACTCTTTTATTAATTTGACAGCTTTTTATGAACAGACATTATTACATTAGATTTTTCCCAATTGTAATAGTAATACTAGTTCTGTATTGTCAGTCACACCGATATTAGTTTTCAAGACCACCCACCACCAGTGTAATTAAGGACATTTACTCAAGTACTGTACTTAAGTACAATTTTGTGGTACTGTACTTTTACTTCAGAATTGTACACTTGTAGCCTAGATCTGCTATTTTCAAAAAAAATATATACATTTGAAAACTTGTGAAATGGGACATTCTGCATAATGAGTCATTTTAGTACATTTTGATGCTATTTGTAACTCTGAAAGTGTAGATACGTTTGTAGTCTCACTTATGAATCAACGTGACTTTTACTTAAGTAAATTTTGAGTTCCGGAGCACTTCTACATTGCAGTATTGATACTATTAAGTAGGTTTTGTAAAAAGAAAATTAGTAGTTTTTTCCATCACTGCCCAGTGCCTAACACCACAGATATAGAACTTAAGGAAGGAGACCACAACCTGCCCGGGGTATGATGTGATTAAGCAATAACTCACAGCAGGCTGTGGTACTTTATATTGTCATTATTTCACAGCTAAGGGGTGTTGTTTGCATCGGGCCGAACAACGGCCCTTAGCCGGGATATAATGACAATATACCATGCATGCCCTGTGAGTTATTGCATAATTATACCAGTAGTTCCGACTTCACATTTTGACTGCAGAGACACATTCTAATGAGCGCCAATATCTTCAGATATATAGCACTCACACAACACATCTATTACACCTTGTTTACCTATACCTGTAATCTAGCAACGGCCAGCAGCTGTTGTCAGTAACAAAAATATTTTTCAGTTTATCTGCATTCTAATCGTTATAGACGTCATAGACTGGCCTCCATGTACTCTGATAATGGGTACTGCCTTAGTAGTAGTAGCAGGTTATAATAATCATAAGGATAATAATCTATCTTCTATCTATATTATATTATAATTCACAGGATGTGTTGTCGCACTGTCACCTCACAGCTAGAAGGTCCTGGGTTCGATTCCCGCCCGGGGACGCTGTGGGCGCTGGGGGTGTGTTCTCTCTTCTGCAACATCAGTGCCCACACCCTAGGTGGGGTTGGCGAAAGGGCCTTTCTGTGTGGCGTTTGCATGTTCTCCCCATGTCCCCTAGGGTAGGTACCCTCACAATAAACATGCTGTAATCCTGGTCTCTACAGTATAATGCCTCCCCCTGGCCAGCTGGGGCGCCTGATGGAGGGGCAAGGAACTGGTTGGAATAACGTGTTCCTTCCACACACTACGTCCAACCGGGGAAGCTCCCCTCTGTCAGGTGATAAGAAGCGGCCTGCTCACTCATCATGCACTGAAGGAAGCATGAGCTCAGTTTGGGGCTCTCCCCAGGTTGGAGCATGCAGCACCCAGGATTACAGCTTAGGCAATGACTGAGTGAAAAATGGGTTACAAAATCGTGGGATAAAAATGAACAAACTGTCTCTGTAGTTATTTGTGCCAGCAGAGTGCACAAATAGGGTGATGAGTGCTGTCTGTATGTGGGTGGGTATGTGGCTGACAGTACAAAGGCTGGGCCTTTAGATAGATAGATACCTTTATTATCCCAAGGGGGAAAATCAGTTGCCCAGAGGCAGCGCAGCAGTATAAGGTTATTTACAAAGTTACAGAGAAGTAGGAAAAAAGATAAAGATAAATAAAAAACAAGAACAGAGTACAGTAAAGAGCAAGGTATGTCAAGAAAGGGAACGAATAATATATATATATATGTAACAGAGGTGATCCGAACCTCCCCACCCGGGTTCGTACCCGGGTCTCCCACGCGAATGTCCAATATCTTAACCACTAGACCAAAGAGACATCTCTTTGGTCTGGGGGAGATATTAGACTTTTGAGGCTTCAAGGCTGGGGCTGCGACTCTCTCCGTCACACTCACCCCCCTTTGACCTCCTCCTACGGGGAAGCCCGAATCCGGGTCACGGCACCAATGTAACGGAGGTGATCCGAACCTCCCCACCCGGGTTCGTACCCGGGTCTCCCACGCGAAAGTCCAATATCTTAACCACTAGTTTGGTCCGGGGGAGATATTAGACTTTTGAGGCTTCAAGGCTGGGGCTGCGACTCTCTCCGTCACATATATATATATATATATATATATATATATATATATATATATATATATATATATATATATATATATATATTATTCGTTCCCTTTCTTGACATACCTTGCTCTATATATATATTGCTCTCTATATATATATATATATATATATATATATATATATACACACACACACACACACACATAAAGTGTCCTTAGGCACAACTATCAATACAGTATATACAGTGCCCCCAATCAAAATCAATCAAATCAATGCTAGTTAGAGCAAAAAGTATCTCACCATCATGTCAAACACAAGCAAAAATACTCAAAACTACTAACACAACCTAATAGTGCAGAGTGTCCAAAGGTCAGTGCGATATAAAAACAACTAGAAAAAGAAGAAAAAAAAGAAACAAGAGAGCCAATGAGGGAGCAGCGTTCCCAGTGACGTCCCACCAACAAGCAGTCTGCTGGGCGAGCACTGGCCCTTAGCATGGGATCATTGACCAAAAAATGCACAGACCTGGTTGGTTGTTTAAGTTGGACAAAATGTTTCCAAAATGTGGCCATATTTTCTTAAATATGGAGATGACTGACGTCTAACATCATAGATGTTTGATGTCATAGACCACATGAGACTGACACAATATGTCCATACTGTATATGGGTATTCCCAGATATTGATGACATCAGGGATCTCCATATATGGGCATAAAAGGGACAAGGACAGAATTAATTTTCAAGTGTGACTCGCGTTGCGGTTGGTTGTTTAAGTTGGGCAAAATGTGGCCAAAATGAGGGCATATTTTCCAAAATATGGATATGACTCATTGTGATGTCAGAACAGGTCAGCTATATCCTTCTGCTGAGCTGGGATGAGGCATGAGGTGTCACAGACAGACAGACACACATGAGCTGCAAGTTTTCATAAATAGCGACTTACGGTCGCAATAACAAAGCAAAAAGTACAAGGCTGACAGTACAAAGGCTGGGCTGGACGGAATGCCAACTTGCACCCACATGCACCCACAGACAGCTATCATGACCCACTTCGTTTTCTTCGGAAAGTGACACGAATTACCAGCCATATTTGGCTATGAGTGCACGTGGCACAAGTTGGCACCTCGACAGAGTGCAGTCTAGTTTACGATAGTCACTCATATTTAATACAGAAAATGTAACTAATTCGGTGGCAGTAACATTAGTTTTCTCGCCGTCAGTTGATTCTTCACATCCATACGATACGATACACGACACATCCAAAAAAAGTCTATTCTGAATTCTGATTTTTTTTTTTTTTTACCACAAATGTTATTTAGACAGATGCTAGGTTTGATGTTCACTTGTTATCCAGGTTTGTCTGAATGCACTACATTGTTCTCTTTGGGAACACAAGCATGAACTAGGGTTAATGCTTATTCTGATCTCACACTTGTAAGTCACTCTGGATGACAGCATCTGCTAAATCACTAAATTGTAAATTTGTTCTCCACAGAACAATGTGATGTCTATGGTTTTTACATAATGTTTGTATTGTAATTTGTTATTGAATAAATATTTTATGTTTTTCAGAAAACTCATCAATAGCTCTTGAAACCGGCCATTTAAGAAACCTTTTAATACAGCTAAAATGAAAAATAAAAACATTTCACCATTTCTCCATCAAAAGTAACAAACTACAATATAAAAACATTTCAAACATTATCTAGAAAGAGTAAAAAAAAAATACATAACTTGCTATCTAAATTTCATTTTAACCTTTGTAGCCTGCAAGGTCATCAGGGTTAGGGCAAGTGCTACGGCAAGTAACAATATTTATCTGTGGAACCAAGTCAAACGAAATGTAATGCCTCAACTGCTAGTGCTTGTCAGGGTGAGGGGGTCCCCAGTTCAAATATGATTTTTTTGGGGGGGTCGTGGCCTGAAAAGGTTGAGAACCACTGGTATACAGGACGTGAGGAGAAAGACTTGACTCCATCTACACCAATGGGTGTCCTGTGGAGAGAGTCGGCAGCTTCAGCACACAGGGCCAAGTGATGAGAAAAGCATAGCAACGCCTCTTTCACCTCAGGCGACTGAAGAATTTCAGCACGGGGCCCCAAGATCTTATGGGACTTCAACTAGATGCACCGCTGACTGGTTGTGGAAGCATCAGTGGCTGCCATGGGAACAGCACTGGCCTCAACTGCAAACTGCTGCAAAAGGTCACGCGGACAGCCCAGAGCATCAGTGGATGCGAGCTTCGCTCCATCAAGGATATACACTGGCCGTTGTGTCAGCAAAGCCCATAATAATATTATTATAATAATTTGCTCCCCACTTTGTCGCTGTATGTTTGCACATGAGTGAAATTTGTCCCCTGCATTTACCCGCATCCTATTAACTACAGGAGGAGCAGGGAGCGCTATTGTTACAGCACTTGGTGAGGTGTGTTATTTTTGTCATGCCTTTCTTTAATTTACAAGATTTACAATTACAATAATATTGTAATGTAAATCTTACCCAGAGTATCTCACAATGTACAAGATTAGTGTAAATGAACCATGTTGAACAAATGATGGAGTAAATATGAAGTAAATAGAGTGAATAACAAAAAAATAACTACAAAAGAAGCAATTGAAAATGACAAGTGTGGTTGCTGACGGTTGCTGACGTGACTATACTCTAAAGTAAGCTAACTGTCATGTGAAGCTCGACCAATTGATTCCCTATTGATTCCCACTCCCATTGATTCCCTATTGATTCCCTATCCCCGACAGAAGTCTGTCTGTCTGTCAATTTCCAATGGCCAGCGGAAAGGTTACCCTAGAAATAAACAAGGGGGGGGGGGGTCCCCAAATTATTTTGGGGAGGTCCCCAGATGTTTATCTTAATGTTAACATTGTTTTTTCACTCAACAGTAAACAGACCAACATACAGTATAAGTGTATACAGGGTACCTGCACATTTCAAAAGTGACAATTTAAGGTCTTTAAAGACCTTTTTAGTACCTCTGGTCAAATATTAGAGGCAGAAATTGTGAAAATAGCCGATCTACATGCTCACAACGCATGTAGATCGGCCATTTTCAAAATGGAATAGATCGAGTCAAACTAAATGTAATGCCAACTCCTACAATTCCAAGTGCTTGTACAGGGTGGAGTTCCCCAGTTCAAATATGATTATTTTGGGGATCGCGGCCTGAAAAGGTTGAGAACCATTGATCTAAATAACATGCTTTGCATTTGTGGTCAACCAAACAGTAACATAAACCTGGCATAGCATCTAAAATAGGCAAGGAGTCGTACAGGGAATGACGAGTGCTAAAAGTTGAGTTTCCCGACTGCGGCGGAAAGTGGCGAGTGAGGTCATTCCACAGCTTAGGAGCCGGGAGGGAGAGTCTAGGATGTCTAGGATGCTTAGAGCGATGTCCAGGGTGTCGTAGGGATGGGAGAGACAGAGACAGAGGAACGAGAGAAGTTGAGACAATGACATCATCATTATTGTGCCAGACAATATTAATTCGCCAGTTGAAAGCTTTAAGGCAGTCAACATGTTGGTGAGAAAATATACTGGTCAACAAATCATTCTGCTGGTTTCGGGTGTATTGTCAAATATTTTAGTGAAGTTTGATCGGACGCTATAGGCAGAAACCGTTAGTTTTGTCGGCCTATTTTTAATTTTTAATGATTTAAGCTTGTGTGCTTGTATATCTGCTAGTTTCACAACGTACAAATTCGAAACTTGGAGATACAAGGTTTCTGCCCGACAGTGACGATATGTATTTGGCTGCGGACGCCCATCTGAAAATAGTTCGTGCCAATACAATTCATACAAAAACAATTCAGTATTTGCAATACTTTCAAGATTGAAACAAATGTAATAAAAAAATGTAGGCCTACAAGCTCGAAAGCTTGTATAATATTTTTTATATGGATAAAATGGTTAAAATGATTGTGATGCTTAACACATTTTGCTGAGGACCCCCTCTCAGGCAATAACAATTTCTGTCCCCAATTTATGATCAATGTCCTTCCTCATCAATGTTCTCCTCAGTGTGTTGGCCAGTCAATCTTATTGGACAGATCACTGTCCAGTTTTCTCACTTTCTATTTATTGTGCGTGTGTGCAGGTGAGAGAGTCATTTGCACAATCGCACCCTCAGATATCATTACTATTCCCTGGCAGCCAAAGCCTCTGCCAATGCTTCAGCCATGAGCCTCACCTGAAGCCAAATGACTTCTTTAGGCCAGGGCTCACTTGCAGTCATAGTTATGGCCACAGAACTGAAAAGAGGCTAGGGATAAAAGTACCCTCAGTTTGGTCACTTGTCTCCAGGCACAAACTGCTGCTGTATATATAGGGTATGCGCATGCATAAAGTGAATGGGGAAATCGAGTGGCAAGGATGCATTCGAGTGACAAGGATGCAATGTGATGCGTTGTGAGCTTGTAGATGTGCTTTTCAAATATCAGAAGTATAAAATAGGGTTTAAGTGGCAAATAATACATCTATTGCACATTGTCCCTCTTTCAAGTAAACAAACTATTAAATACAAAATCACACAGATAGCATAGGCCCTTAGCAAACAGTTGAGAAAATAGGAATATAGGAATGGAACACAGGTATCTACGCTGGTGGTAGGCAAATAGCTTTTATCTTTATGCCCCCCAGTGAACCTTTTTCTTCAAATGCAGAAGTAAGATTGTTGTCAATTGTCTCATGACAATAGCACATTGATCACACAGCTGATTTGCCAAACTGATAATTATACGCTCAATCTCAATCATATTGTGCTTTGCACAATGAATGCATTTATTCCATCAGTCCCTTCACATTTTTTTGTTCCCCGGCCGACAATGGTCATATCCATATCCACTAGTCACCTTTCAAAAGACATGCCTATCTGAAAGAAGGATAAGAAAAAATCAAAATACAGGAGGTGAATGCATTGTTTTCTTTTTCTTATTTTTTTCTATCCGTTATCTACTATTACATTTTTCTTAGAGCCGCATCCCACTTCCAAGCCCATTCACGCCCCCTTTACATCGACTTCAACTCATAGCTAGCTCAGATGTCGGTAGAATGCACGGCACAGCCATCCGCTGATTCGCCCCCCGTCGCCATGGTGACCGCCCTCCATTGGCTATGGGACCGGCGGATCCTATTTCAACCGAGGGGGGCGTAGCCACACACACACACACACACACACACACACACACACACACACACACACACACACACACACACACACACACACACACACACACACACACACACAGCCCCTAGAGAGCGCAGCCCCTCCGAGAGACTATCAGTGCAGAAGCGCGTAGAGAGAGAGAGAGAGAGAGAGAGAGAGAGAGAGAGAGAGAGAGAGAGGCACGTGCCACTGTGCTTTTTGTGGGCAACATGGCTTGGAGCAGCTGTGCGTGTGTGCATGTGAGCACTAGGATGAGCCCGCCGAAGGCGGGCGAAATTCCTAGTGTAAAAAAAGTGTATAGAAAGTCAGGAAATCTAGGTCAGAGAGGGGAGACACGTGAGGCATGAAAGGAGTTGGATTCAAACTCGGGTTCTCACTGCTCACAAAGAGCATAATTATGACTGGCTGAGCCACCCGGCACCCTGATGGAACATTCATAAAGCCTGGACATCCCTAAATGATTCCACGGCTAAACAGCCAAATAAACGTCGGGAAATGAATGGCAGGGGAGGTGGAACACACAGGTTGCAGCATTAATGCAGGAACGTGGTGCTCCAAGCCCAAAGTCTACTGCGCCCGTAAACCTCCAGCAGGAGGCAGGTATAGAGACATCATTAGAAAATACTTTAAGATAGTCAGTTATAAGTTATAAAATAAATCAAAAGGGATCTAGAGAGAGAGGGAAATAAACAGATAAATGATTTCAACTGTACTCCCTGCTCGCACAGATTCTCCTTGAACTGTGCCGATTTCGTGCACTTGCACAGACCCGAGCCTCTGAGACGAGCACTTCCGACATCTAACCCCCACGCTCAACCTCTGAAGCAGACTCCCACTCACAGCCTCAACTACCTCCCTTGGAACCAGGAGATGAGATGAAGGAGAGAAGCTGACGAACCATGTTGCTCGGATAATAACCTGTGGCATACACTTCTTTTTCTAATGTCTCCTCCTCTGAGGAGGACCAGCTTCAGACCAAGTAACTGGAACAAAGCATTCATTCTACAAAATAATGTGATGAGGAGCTAGCAAAGATGGGATAGGATGGGAGGAGTGGGGTGGGGTGCGTGCGTGCTACAAAGGTGACAACCTTTGTCATCTATAGTCAGCGAAAGTTGGTTGTGGTGACCCAATCGCCAGTCCTCTTGCGCCAGCCTTACCAAGCCTAATTATACATCATCATAGTACAACCCAGTCACGTTACTTGAAGATACTTTGGGCTTTAAGGCTTATTTCCACCCGTACAAAAGACATTTTAAAACCTAATGTGAGGATTGCCTTGAAATTTGTTCTGCTCCAAGGATGGAAATATCAATTGGCGGGGCGCCCGGGCGGTTCACACAAGTTTGGTCTTAGATAGTGAATGTGGCAAATACAACTAAGGAGGGCAATGTCGGTCACCCTGTCCAACCACTTTGATCCAGTCGTGTGTAAGAGGCAGCACAGCCTCTAGTGACTGCTAGAGGGGCTTTTTAAAACTCAACAACGCCTGCACTGCCTCAGAAGGCTAAATAACTTCAGCGTGAGGCCGCCCCCCACATCCTCAGGACATTCTACAACAACAAGAGCATCCTGACGAGCTGCATCACCATCTGATGTGGGTGTCGCACCGCCCTTGACCACAAAGAGCTATAGAGAGTCGTGCATATGGCCCAGTGCATCATTGGAGGCATTGGTGCATCATTCTTCCCTCCAGGATATAAGAAGCGGTGTGTAGCCAAGGCTGAATGGATCATCAAGTAAGGGCACTCACAACCCCAGCCATAATCTGTTCACACCACTTACGCCAAGCAGGTGATGCAAGCAATACCCAGATTACCCACCTATGAAAGCTGCATGAGTTTCCAAGTTTCCACCTGTCAACCATCAAGCGCTCAGACCCGTCACCATGTCCATCTTTGCGACACCAGAACACCATTATGACAATGAATTCAGTCCATTGCTGTTGCACTGCCTCTGTCACTACTGTATACAATACTATACACGCTGCTTAGTGTTCTCTTACAGTACTTGCACAACAGACAAATATATTGTGTATCTTCTGCCATATACTGTGTACATGCTGTCTTTCTTGATGTCTTTCACAAGAAACTGATATTCTGCCTATTTTTTTATTTCTTATTTTGCATGCACCTATATTGCATGTATATTGTGTATTTTATATAGCTTGTCATTGAAAATGTCTATTTTTATACAGAAGATTATTTCACCCACTCTTTTACACCTTTATACTTATGATAAATATGAAGTTAAAGTTAATCTTGTTTGAACACAAAGTATATAAGAAGATATTAGGCCTACCCCGCTCCCATCACACAGACATCAGCAGTTCAGCCTGACCATCCCTCTGGAATATATGGGACCTAGAAAACGTGTAAATTGTTTTGGGGTGTGGAAGTGAGGATAGGAAAGCAAAGCGGTTTGGATACTGGGGCCATCTTGTCACTTGACAGATTGAGGGGGCTCTCGGTGTAAAAGGGGCAGCCTGGGGAGCCAGGACTCCCCTTTAAACAGCCTGAAGGACCGGCATGAGGAAACTGAAAAGGAAAATGACACACTTTATGTAAAAAAATATTTAAATGTAATTTTACTCTTTGAAAGAAATCTTCCTAAAATACTTAAACTATCTTGTTATGCCAATGAATTCCTCCCCACACACATTTGCGTGTTGTCACTGCCGTTGTATGTCCCACTGACTCACCTGCCAGCGAGGAGCCCCTGTGAATATGATTTTTAACAAACCATTTTGAGGCACATGGCTTATGCATACCTCAATGACTGTGACAAGATTTGAATTCCTTTTATCTCATTAGTGTTTCCTTTTGCTAACACCCTTTGAGCTGTCAAAGGCCTCAAGAAACAGAAATAAAACGACACTGTTGCTGAGATCTTTTTTCCTATGTTGGATCATGACAGTATAACAATATGGACTTGACTTCAGATGTCCTAGAATGTACACTTGATTTGTAAATATTCCCTTTAACCGCTGTCACTGCTCTTGTTGTCTTCTGCATATTTTCTTCTTACCCCTTTGCTTAAAGTTTGCAGACTACATTTGCTATTTATTTATTCTACTGTGTTCCATTTTATTACTTCCTAATGATTGTCATATCCATTCCGAGGCTTCTAATATTTCTTAATGGTGTCTGCAGTGCGAAAAGCATCTCAAATAAATTGGATTTGAAGTTTATTAGAAACTTGAGCCCAATTCATTACTTGTGGAAAAGAAATATGGGTAGAAGATTGTCAGTTGAAGGGCGTGCATCATGTTGGTGACAGACAGTGCTCGCCAAACGCTCTAGCTATTGATTGCAAAGTGAGCGGGTAGCAATTAAAAACAAAGAATGAAATATGGTTTCAGCCAAACAATGTATGACCATGCCTCGTGCAAGGTACTGACAGCACGAGCTGTTCAATAAGATCACTCACTACTAATCTGTTTTAGAGAGCAGAGACTACAGTATGTCCCAGATCTGTGTTTCTCAGTGATGGAAAGTATTTACATTTATTCAAGTACTGTGCAATTTTGAGTAACTTTAACTTTACTGGAGTATTTACAATTTTCAGTACTTGTAAATATTGTACTTTTACTCCACTACAATTATTTGAAAACTTTAGTTAATAGTTACTTTGTAGATTTTGATTATTATTACAAAACATACATTAACCACTTCAACCTATACATTTTGACCATTTGAAAATAGCCGATCTAAATGTTGTAGAGCTTCTATTTTTAAAAGAGTTGTATACATTTTATACATTTGAAAACGTGTGAAATGGGACGTTCTGCATAATGAGTACTTTCTACTTTTGGTAATATAAGAATATTTGATACCAATACTTTTGTACTTTTATTCAAGTACATTTTTTATTCCAGACTTTTATTGGAACAAAATATTTCTACCGACAGATCCTGACCTGCAGTAGTTGGAGGTTGTAATGCCCTTATGGCCCAGATTGCAAGATAGGAGCAAATCATATAAAAGTATAATCCTTTAATTATTTGAATGAAGGGGAAGCAAGACCATTTCCCTTTAGTGTTATCTTTAAGAGAAGTGCTTTAGCAGATTTCTTTCAGTTGCTAAAGCGACAGCATTAGTGCCTGCTGCTGACTACTGGCACGACTCCGCTCATGACTCAGTCAGTTTAAACTCCAATCCTTGTACCTGCATGTGAGGTTTACTCACACCACTTAAAGAATAACTTTGTAGAAATCATAAATCGAAGCTGTAAATTTGTAAGAGTGTAATGCAAAGCAAATGCTAGCCACACTGCACTGGTGTTAGATGAGAAACGAGAGCGGTGATTTACACGCATACCCATATCTGGGAATGCCCATCTATGGGCATATATGTGTCAGTCTCATGATAACCAGTGTGGTGTGGTGTCGCGACACGAGTTACACTTGCAAATGAATTCCGTCCTTGTCCCTTTTACAGTATGCCCATACCGTATATGGAGATCCCTGATGTCATCAATATTATATCTGGGAATGCCCATATATGGACATATTGTGTCAGTCTCTGTTGTTTTAGCGCGACCTCGCCCTTAGGGTGTCTTACTGGTATGCCATAAAGTTATCTACATGTTAGGCCCTCAAAAACACGATCAATTTGTGTGAAGAAGAAGAATATTATCTTTGCCATTTCAACATGGCTTCGCAATGGTGCAGTGCTCGGGCCCTAAAAATAACATTGTGACCCAGGGGTAGTGGGAGTGACGTCAGGACTTCGGTACTCAATATATGCTACCAGGAATCAATCTGACATAATTTTCTATCAAAAGGAAAACATGTTGGGCAGCAGAACACCCACCCTTATCTTCTTGTACACACACACACACACACACACACACACACACACACACACACACACACACACACACACACACACACACACACACACACACACACACACACAGAGAGAGAGAGATCTCCATGATCGTACTCTTCCAGTGGAGTGCACTGTGGTGAAAGGAGGCCTGTATTATGAATGCTTCTATTAAGTGCCCTCATAGGAGGATTTTAAGTGGCCCTGTGGTAATGCTGCCTCCTTGCTTTCTTTCTCTGTGTTTCTCTACTCTCAGTAAAAGCCCCGAAAGACACTTGACTATCCCAATCTCTTTCCAAAGAACGAATGGTTCTGTCTGTATGTCCGTCTCTCTGTTCGTATGTCTGTCTGTCTGTCTCTCTACACACACAGAATGCTCTATGAATGCAGATCATCCTTCACTTTTGTGATACATCCTGAGAGAAAAAAAGTCCCAAAAGTTGCAGAAAGTGATATTTCTATTAAAGTAAGTTTTACATACAGTAGCTATATTGTCTCGTGTCTTGGGAGATTGTCTCTGAAAAAAAAAAAAAAAAAAAAAAAACAATACTGTGAAGTGATACATAGCTATTATATTCAAGAGAGACAACTCATACAGGATGCAGGATAAGCAAGGGAAACTGTAAGTGATGACACAGACAAGATTGGAATTAGAGCACTATAATATTGAAGCTGATAAATGGGTACTCTCTCCTGCATTGGATGAAATTGGTGACCCACCTCCTGAACATTTACTTTCTGGTTATCAAAGAGCTGGAGAGACAAACACCACACAGCATTGATTACAATCACAAGAGTCACAAGTTTTTTAACAACAAAATATTATGGATTCCCTGAGATTCTGCGGCCCCACTTGAACGGGTATACGTGAGCTGTGGGGCAATTCCGCCACGGAGAAGAACAGAGAAGGAGGTCAAGCTTTATTGTCGGGCAAGATTAAGCTGACTCAAAAGGCTGATCAAACCAGTGGATATTCTGTGTGGCGAGGCGAGAAGTGGTTGCACATGCAGGTGACTCTTCAGGGCAGGGACGTGCAGAGAATGTTAGAGAGGCAGGGGCTGACATTTCTAAAAGGGCCTTTTGGTGAAAATATTGAAAATAGCAGACCTCCAGGCTCTCAAGGTCTGCTATTGTCGGTGCTTGATACCACACTGAACTAAGCATAATCAAATCAATACTAGATTATGCATAGTCTTTTAACATAAGATGCTGCATTCAAGTTCAGTAGAGTTTGGACTAGGCAATTCTCTTGAATGCTGCCTTCAGCTATGGCATGGAAAGAGGGCATTTGCATTTATTTAACCATAGTAAAAAATGCATTCATGGTCTGGAGCGGGCACTTTTTATAGACTGATAAAAGGGCAGGGGCTCAAGCCCCCTTTGATGTCTATGTGTGCACGTGCCTGCTGTTCAGAGGTGTAAAAAGAGCCCCGACATTGATGGGGACACTTCATCTCACCTCTGCAGGGCCAGACAGGCACCTTGCGAGGAGGTGCACTGACCATGAAATCCTTATCAGACTTACCTCAGCATTCAAGCAGCACTCTGGGATACTCAGAGGGGGACAGGCTTTTTAGTGTTTTTATTTTTATTTTATTTTATTTTTGCATGTGAATCCATGCATCAGCAAACATTTGACATAACCCGGCTCTCTGTTTTATTTACTGCTACAGTAACCATCGGCTTTAAACTCGTTATTCTTGGAGAGCCGTACGCAGAGGTGTAAAGTAACTAAGTACATTTACTTACCAATTTTCAGGTATTTGTACCTTACTCGAATATTTCCAAATTGTAATACTTTTACTTCGATCTACTCCACTACATTCTGGATCTCCACTATACATTTATTTGAAAACTTTAGTTACAAGTTAATTTGTAGATTTTGATTACAAAATATACATTAACCACTTCAACCCTATAATGTATACATTTTGGCCATTTGAAAATAGACGATCTACAAGCTCACAATGTGTCGCGATGCAACACATTGTGAGCTTGTAAATCTGCTATTTTCAAAAGATTGTTGAAACTTGAAATGGGACATTATGCATGAGTACTTTTTCTTTTGGTACTTTGAGTCCATTTTAGGCAGGTACTCGTAAATGTTGAATACCGGATTTTTACTTGTAACAAAGTATTTCTACATTGCAGTATTGATACTTTTACTTAAGTAAAACAAATGTAGTACTTTTACCACCACTGCAGTAACCGTCAGCTTTATTATTCGAGCCATATAGGCCTATGAGGGTTTGTTGAGGAACGTTCCCCGCCGCCCACTCATGTGGCAGAGCTCTGCTGCACTGTTAATAACTGTCACCTGATAATGAATGTGGTTATTAAAGTAACAGCTGTACTGAATGGAACAAATACAAATCGGAAGTTCCGAACCAGAGTGGGCCATCCATATCACAGCATTAACAGACAAATTATGTCTCATTCGCAAATGCCCACGCCCCCCAGTGCCTCGCCCGCCCCGACTTATGTAGCCACACTCCCGCGCCCATTCACCCACCACAGTCTCCCCCATATCGGTTTTCATGTGTGGCCAACCTATGACCAGGTTGATTATAACATTGGGGGAGTCACCTGCTCAGCGGTCGCGCGTGTTGTTCTGCCCCCCGCTATAGTGGAGCGGCGTAGCTCTTGAAACATGACAAATCGTTCAATTTTGCGATAAAAGCGCCAAACTTGGTAGATATGTTGATTGATATATTAGAAACAAATCTGGATATCGGGCCATCAAAAATTTTGATTTTTCAAAATGGCCACTAGCGGTTTGTTAAACCTTCCTAAATCACCCTCTAGAAGCGACAGTTTTTGTGATAGGAAGCTGAAATGTTGCATGCTGTGTGTGCATGTTCATGTCAATTGGTTAAAAGGGGGTGTGGCAATGGGAGTGGCCTATCATAAAAAGGTGCATAACTTTGCTATAGATGTACAGATTTGCACAAAATGTTGTAGAAAGGTTGGTCACGACCCAAATAACAGCTGAGTAACTGTTCCCACCATCTTCCAAAAAAGGGGTTTGTCATTAGGCCCAGTGTAATACCAGTGTAGTACCAGTACAAAACCAGAAGCTCCCTGCAGTTCAAACACCAGGAGGTCGTAGCGGCACGGGGCAGGGTGGAGGAAGCATGGCTTGGCTTTGCATGTGAGCCTACGGTGGAGAGACGTGGGATACTGAACGAGGCCAAACAGCTTCTCTTCAGTACCTATGATAACATCAAGGGGGAGGAACTGATGGAGAGGGTGCAGAGAGTCCAGGCAGCGCATGGTGAGAGGCAGTATGTATGGAGAAGCCTGGACGACGACGAGGACCAAGGAAGAGGACCAAGGAGGGACAGGTCAAGGGACACACCAGTGAGGAGAGGGTAGCGACCTGCTTCAACCACTTCCGAGGGCTGCTGGGCATAACATCAGATGGAGAGGAGGAAGATATACGATCATTCCTCCAGGACCTCAACATCAAGGATGATCCCTTCACGGTCACTGAGTTTGCCATGATGAAAAACACTGAGAGAGGGTAAGAGTGCCGGACGGCATACCCCCAGAGGTCGTAAAGAACTGATGTCTTGACCACATCATCCTACAGTTCTGTAACCTTGCCCTGCTAGGCAACTACCGAGGCATCAGCCTGACCTGTATTGCAGCAAAGGTCTACAACCGGATGATACTAAACCGGATTCGGCATGCCATCGACCCTCACCCGAAGAAAACCAAAATGCCTTTCGAGAGGAGAGAACCACATTATCCCAGATCTTGGCCCTGAGGAGTTGAATTGGGGAGGTGAAGAAGAACAACCTGAAGGGAGGGAGCTTCTGGTTTTGTACTGGTACTACACTGGTCCTAATGACAAACCCCTTTTTTAGAAGATGGTGTGAACAGTTACTCAGATGTTATTTGGTTCGTGACCAACCTTTCCACAACATTTTGTGCAAATCTGTGCATCTATATCAAAGTTATGCACCTTTTTATGATAGGCCACTCCCATTGCCACACCCCCTTTTAACCAATTGACATGAACACGCACACACAGCATGCAACATTTCAGCTTCCTATCACAAAAACTGTCGCTCCTAGAGGGTGATTTAGGAAGGTTTAACAAACCGCTAGTGGCCATTTTGAAAAATCAAAATTTTTGATGGCCCGATATCCAGATTTGTTTCTAATATATCAATCAACATATCTACCAAGTTTGGCGCTTTTATCGCAAAATTGAACGATTTTATAGCCACGCCACCCTACTACTATACTGTAACGGCCATGGATCTTCCTTTGCGACGGTTTCATCTCCTATGCAAATGCAGACCCAATGGAGCCAGTGATCGTTCATCAGGAAACTGTCTACTGCGCCTGTCCTGCCCATTCATTATTCATCACCACGACCAGGTTAGGAGCACAACGCTCCCCACGCACACACACACACACACACACACACACACACACACACACACACACACACACACACACACACACACACACACACACACACACACTCCCACTGTTTATCTCTCCCGGTCTGTGAATTGAAATACGGCAGAGAAGTTTGATTTGATGTGCACTTACTTGGCCCACTGCGTAACATGAAAAAGGTAAGGCCTTGTGTGGCTTGGTTCGTGTCCACACCGCTGGGATTGATAAAGCACCCTGCCTGTGCTGATATTCGCTGTTCATTACCGTGTTTAATGAGAAACCTCCTCGTACAGTGCACAAGAGACACGGCGAGCACGCATCTCAGAAATAGGGGCAATGTATTTAAGAGAAAGCAAGAGGAGTTTCATAGCAAAAAAGGGGAAAAAAGTGACAGGGAGGGTAAAAAGCACCATCGTAAATAGGCCAATAGACATTACACACCCATGGAAACTAATTCATATGGGCAGCCGCGCTCTCTCCAGCTATCATGTCGTCACTGTCGGGCAGAAACCTCGTATCTCCAAGTTTCAAATGTGTACGTTCTTCCGTAAAGTAAAGCCCTGCTTCATCACACAAGGCTGTCGCACAAAAGTAGTGAAAACAGCCGATCTCCAAGCGCACAACGCCTCGCGGTGCGAGGCGTTGTGTGCTTGTAGATCGGCTGTTTTCACTAGTTTAGTTCATTTTTAAAATGATAAATACAAAACGAGCGGTCTTGGACATACAAGGTTTCCATCCAACAACGACGATATACAGTGCTTAATTCAAATTACACACAGGCAGCGAGAGCATCAAACCAACATGTTAACCCAGCAGAGGGAGAAAAATGAGCTTCCTGGGATGCAGCTGCACCACACTACTGTATCTTTCTAGTGTCTCGTTTTGATCCCTGCAGGAATTTTCTGTCTGTGTATTAATAATAACCACTTCAAAGCGAATGGGCTCCCCCTGAATGCCTTGTGCACGGCATTCAGAGGTCTACCCCTCTGCCATTGTGATCCCTGGAGCAGACGACATGTAAACACCGCAAAGGCAAACGCACTCCTCCAACCTGTCGACTTTAGTCTGCTGCAACACGAGGCAGTCTGGGTTTGCCTCGTGCTTTTTCTTCAATTTGATTTGTTTCAGAAGCGGTGTTCACACGTGGTGATTAATCATTTCTCTCTGCACACACTATTCATCGGGGCTGTTGAATGGATTCCTTGTCATCATTTGTGCGAGAGAGAGAGAGAGAGAGAGAGAGAGAAAGAGAGAAAGGTAGTCCTCTACATGATCTGAGTGGCACGATTTAAAATGTCTTCAGAATTCCAAAAACCCTTCGCTAATAAAAACACACAGAAACGGCGTGCCGTGCGTAGCGCTTCAATTTGGCTTGATGTGTGGAATTCATACTTTAGAGCTTGACTTTTGGCCTGTGGGGACAACTTCATGTGGAGATGCCAGGAGTTTTTAGTTTTTAGCTGTGAGGGCTTTGTGAAGCTTATGGAGAGGACCTGTACATCCCCTCTGGTCTGTCATCACACATAAGTGGAGCATTGTCTAGACCCTCCAGCATCCCCAGATAAAACTGCCAGTGGTGCAGTTTCCCCATGACCCCTCAGGCAGGGGCGTCACAAGGGGTAGGAAAGTGGGACTGAGTTACTAGGGCCCAAGGTGGAGGGGCCCTAGTAACTTTAGCTATTGAAAAATAGCAGATATACAAGCTCACAGCGCGGCACCGAGTGCCGCGCTGCGAGCTTGTAGATCTGCTATTTTTGAAAAGTCGTGAAAATATGTGCATCTTTGAATATGTATTTTTTAAGCGAACATTTGTAACTCAGATTTTGCTTTCCGGGGGGGTCCCTGGAACTAAATATTTTGAGATGGGGGTCCGTGGCCAAATTCATATCATTTTGGGGGTCCTTCACATGAAAAAGTTTGAGCACCACTGACATAGAAACATAAGTTTCTTGCACACATTTTCACGATTTTTCAAAAATAGCAGATCTACAAGCTCGCAGCGCGGCACTCGGTGCCGCGCTGTGAGCTTGTATATCTGCTATTTTTCAATAGTTAACATGCATGTGGGGGCCCACAGTGAATCCTTGTACCCAGGGCCCAGAATTTGGTGTGACGCCCCTGCCCTCAGGGCCCATAATTCTCTTTGTAGGTTGTCTGACAATTTACTAAGCAGTTGAATGTGGTTGAGTCAGGGACACAGGAAGACTGTGAATTACTGAGGCTCGACCGGCGTCCAGTGAACGCAAGGTTCTGCTGACAATTATATTCGAGGCTATGAAACACTTGCCTTTCGCATTTCCTTATAGGCTGTAGATATTAAAACTGACATACAAACGCATGCGCGCGTGCACATACACACACGCCCGCGCGCACACACACACGCACTCTTCTCTCACAACGATTTGTTCTTTACTTTTGGTAAGGACAAGAGTCAAGTGCAAAATGAGCAAGCCAAGGTTTTAGATTCACTTTAAATAATAAGATGTAGATCTTTCTATCAGTGAACGAGCGAGATACAGTATCAGTTTGTGATGCGTAGGCCTATGCGAGAATTCAAACTTGCAGATGTAGTCTATACTAGTTTTCTTACAAACAAAAAACAGGGACACTCTCATAGCACCACTCTAACTAGCCCTATTGCTTTCTGGGCAACCCAGATTTAATGCATCACATGCGTTAATCACCCTGCCAAGTGTACAAATCGCACCAAAGGAGGGTGTCGTCTCGCTAAACCAGAATGACATACATTCCACAGGCACAAGACACTGGCTGTTGAACACAGATGGAGCCCAGTCCTACACTGACGCACCACGCCGTGTCAAACCATACAGTAGATATGACTTCTTCTTTTTTTTTTAATAGAGCAAAAGCTATCAGTACAGTGCTCACACAAAGCACTCAACGTCAACTGAGTTAGGGAAGTGTGAATGAGGCAAGTTGTGTTGCACTGACTGGGAGCAAACATACATCAAACATATAATTTTCCAAAAATCTGTCTGTCTGAAACAGCGTTTCTCCTCAGTGGCTGGAGCAATTGATCTGAAATCGCATCACCATTAGCATATGAACACACCTAACATAACTGTGAAGCCCGATTGTCACTTTCACAAATCGTTTGCTGTATATTAGCATTTTTCCAAAAATCTGTCTGTCTGAAACAGCGTTTCTCCTCAGTGGCTGGAGCAACTGATCTGAAATCGCATCACCATTAGCATATGAACACACCTAACATAACTGTGAAGCCCGTTTGTCACTTTCACAAATCGTTTGCTGTATATTAGCATTTTTATGGTGTATCTACTATCTATTCTGCATCTAGCATGAGGCTTATCTATTCTGCATCTAGCATGAGGCAACATGTTTAACCATCTGTGTGTGTGTGTGTGTGTGTGTGTGTGTGTGTGTGTGTGTGTGTGTGTGTGTGTGTGTGTGTGTGTGTGTGTGTGTGTGTGTGTGTGTGTGTGTGTGTGTGTGTGTGTGCGCGCGGGGGCGGGGGAGGGGGGGGGGGGGGGGGGGGGACTGGCCCTGTTACAGATGTTGTCCAAAAATCATGCAGATCGGTACACAGTATCTCTGTAGCCATTAAACGAAACGGGTATTTCTTACATTGACGCTCCTACATATTATCATGTAAGCACCAGTTAAAGTTACTTTCCATCCCTCATATACTGTGTGCACAGTGCACACCCCATAACCCACACACTGCACATCATTTCAGAGCTCATATCTTTGAACGGGTAAGGGCTAGTCTGTGTTAATTGGGTGAATGAGTATACAAGCGTGAGTGACGCAGAGAGAGAGAGAGAGCGAACTCCAGTGAGAACAACTACGTTAGAATGCTGTTTATAGTTCAGCATTCAACTCCATACTCTCGTCCACACTCAATACTAAGTTCAGAAACCCAGGACTGTGCAGCTGGATATTTGACTTTCTGGCGGAGCGATGCCAGGAGGTGAGGATCGATGGGCTCCACCACTGTGTGGCCACTCACAGCTCTAACTTAGCCCTGTGAAGCCCCTTCAAAACAACATGCAGGGCACTACATGCAGGCAGCCATCTTGGATCATCTTAAAGCCCTCAAAACATAGATATAAAAAGCTAGATACCTCTTCCGCCGCTGGAGTTCATTGGAGCGACACGTCAAACAGGATAGGCGGAAGTGCCGAAGGCACGCTGCCACTCAAAGTGACTACTGGCCAATCACAGCGTGTCTTTTCCGGGACTTATCAATTCAATTCAACAGCTTTATTGGCATGTTTCCATTCAGTTCAGATGTTGTGTGGCTCAGCTGTTCTAAGAGGCTGCGTACGAAAAGACCCGCCCCCACCTGCCTCTGATTTGCCTACCGAACTTCTGTCTGTTACGCATGCGGAAGAATTCCGTCAATGCCTATACTTTTTGACAGAAGAGGCGTCTACCATTCTATGTCTATGCCTCAAAAGGCATGCAGAGCACAGTTTTCCACCAGGGGGCACTAGACATGTAGCAAATCATATACAATGGGTTATTCCAGCAAAGTATTTATCATATTGATGATGACCTAGAGAGGGCTCAGAACTGAATGTATGTAAATATGATTCAAGTGGCGATATAGGGTTAGGGGTCAAGTTCACTGACAACATTTCAGTGTTGTCTTGTCAGAGAGGTGGAGAACCTGAACACAATTGTGACAGGAGAACAACCTGGTCCTCAATGTCAAGCAGGATACATGTTGGTTAAAAAGTAGTTTGAGTCTCTCATAAACAACAAAAGACGTGACAATTGAGATGAATGACAGTCAGTTATAATAAATCCAATTAAAAAAACAACAACACATAAAATTCATTACTACTGTACCTAATGCCCACTGGATTGACAGTATCATAAATTACTACATGGAATTAGAGGATTTTTTTGTACATAAAAAAAAACATTTGAAACAAATATTGACTTGGGTTGTGCAGGTTATTTATTTATATTATAGATGATATAATATATAGATTTAGTTATAGATTTAGAAAACCCAGTTGGGTTTATAAGGTTAATCTCACCTCATTAAACAGCATAAATGAATATACAGTATGAAAAGTAAATTATAAAAGAAAGAAAAGGGTGTGGGTGTGGGTGCAAGTGTATGTGGGTGAGGGAGACTGTGGATTTTTATTTCATCAAGTGGGTTCTAAGCTTATATTTAAATTGATTGAGTGAAGTAGACTTGGATGAAATTGTAATATGGCTGTTCCATAGCTGAGCCCCCCTGGACGTGATGGAAAACTGACAAAGACCAGTACGGAACTTTGGAAGATGTAAATGATTTGCCTGTCTTGTGTTGAAATGGTGCACATCACTGTTGAACTGGAAGATGGTTTTACAGGGAAAAGAAAATGAATCAGGCTGCACAGGTTCACAGGATCAGCACAGGTTAGAACGTTTGGGGATGAAACAAGAGAGGCGAGGTTGAGTTTGGTTTGGACATGTGCAGAGGAGGGATGAGGGGTACATTGGGAGAAGAATGCTGAAGATGGATCTGCCAGGCAAGAGGCCAAAGAGCATGTTTATGGATGTGGTGAGAGAGGACATGCAGGTGGTTGGCGTGGCAGAGCAAGACGCAGAGAACAGAAGCATGGAAACAGATGATCTGCTGTGGCGACCCCAATGGTAATTAGGTGAAAGAAGAAGAAGACCACTTAATTCACACTGGAATATTAAGTTACTTTATATTCCAGTGTGTAATAAAAGGTTCTGTGGGCAATGACCACATTGCAAGCTCGGCTTATAGCACAGTGTTGCCAGATTTTGTGAGAGAAACAAGCGTCCAAGTCTACCAAAACGGGAGGCTCTCTCCATTCCGACATGTCGCCACTCCGAAATTGACTTCTTATTGTCGAAGTGGCGACACTCCCATGGGCCTAAGGTTTAGGGTTAGGGTTAGAGATAGGGTTAGTGTAGGAATGGAGACATGTCGGAAAGGAGACATGTCGGAGTGGAGAGATGCACTCTACGAAAACAAGCCCAAAGAAGCGACTAGGCTGCATGGTCACAAAATTGGCAACACTGCTTATGGATTCAAATATGTTTGACCAGAAGATTACCACCCTCCAAAATGTGATTAGCAGGGGATTGTTTGCACCGACTGCAGGCATCACTAACGCAAAGCGATGGAGAATATTTTGGCCTCTCTGGCGTTGATATAATGGATTCTGTGGAGGATTCTGCATTAGAGTTGTCCGTGGCCAACACATTTGGAAGGGGATTGCATCAGATCTAAAATACTGCACAGTCCCACTGTTCATCGAATATGTCACCTCCCAAGTCCTGCTCCCAGGCATTTCTGGTTTGTGGAGGTGCTTGGATTGGTTGAACCCAAGGACCCAACTTTTAAGACACTTGCATTGACCTCATTTATCAGGGCAGAAGCTTCCTGCCAGGATACAATACTTGTCATTAATTACTTAATTGACAGCATAACTTGAGAGTTAGTCACAACTGGAATGGTGTTAACAGATATGGATGGAAGCGTAAGCTGGACGTGCACAGAATTCACGTGTTTGCCTCTTCCAAATGAAACCAAGCAGGAAGAATGTTCTCATTGTCAAGTAGAACATTTTTGCTGTCTTACAACCTGATCATACTTGCTTGCTTTAGAAACAGTGTGCATTAAACATAATTATGCAAGGGAACAAACGGACATAGTTTATATAGTGCTTAATAGATATATATGGTCTAACCACAAACTTCTGCAGATTATTTCAAACAAGATCTGAACAAAGAGAGCACAAATAAAGGAAAAGGTCTACAGCTGGAAAAATGTGATTATGCTAACTAAATACTTTGTTAGAGGTGTTAAGGAATTGTGTGTGTGTGTGTGTGTGTGTGTGTGTGTGTGTGTGTGTGTGTGTGTGTGTGTGTGTGTGTGTGTGTGTGTGTGTGTGTGTGTGTGTGTGTGTGTGTGTGTGTGTGTGTGCGTGCGTGCGACACCTCTTTCGTTGTTTATCCACTAGCCTAGCTCAGCTGTGTTTAGCCATTAGCTTACTATGCCTAACTCTAACCCTAACCTTAACCTCTGTAAAACTATGCCTAACCCTAACCCTAACCTCCGTGGGGTTGAGGTGTTATCATTCCTGCCGACGCTACGTTGTCGCTGTTGTGGATCAAAGCGACCGCGTGTTCCGCCCCGCGCATTTCACAAAAAAAATAAAAAAAAAATAAACTGACAATCACTAATAGTGATTAATCATGATTAATCACAGATAATCTGTGATAAATCTAATTTAAAAAGGAAAACATTACATCTCTCTCTCTCCATCTATCCATCTATCCATCCATCCATCCATCCATCCATCCATCCATCCATCCATCCATCTATCCATCTATCCATCTATCTATCTATCTATACAGTACACTGTATATACACACACACATACACACGCACACATACACATACAGGTCTTTCCTCTTGACTTTGTCGAGGCCTTTTCATACTTTACACTTGCATTGTGTGCTCTCTGGACCAATTATACACTACTCTATCAGAACACATAAGAGGGCTCCAAGGTGACATGAAGTGGGAGTCAATTCTTCATCTGATGGAAGTAATTAATTGGGATGTCAAATTCGGAGAGCGTCCTTGCCTTAATTCCTCGCCTTAATTGGGGAATAATTTGGCTTTTGGAGCGACAGCAGATCACAGGTAATGAAGATTGACACCTGTTATTTCTCCGGGCCTCTGCCGCCCACCACAGAGGACTGTTTATTGATGGCTGTGCCATTCTGTTAGGTTACACACACACACACACACACACACACACACACACACACACACACACACACACACACACACACACACACACACACACACACACACACCCTCCTTGTACGCTGGCTGCAAGGTTACGGGGGTCACATCCCCAGAGAGAGCATGGATTGGTGGGTTGCCCGACGCCACCCTCCGGGGCCGATCTAGATGACAGAACCAGAGCGTCCTCTGTGGCTTGACTGGTCACTTCCCATGAAACAACCGTCTCCTCCAGAGAGAGACGACTTCATTGCATGACAGCTCTCCCCTCCCACACGGCTCGACCACTGGAATGCCAAAACTAAAGCTAATACCAGTGTACACAAGGCAAGTGTAAAAGGTCCTCACCTGTGACCGGGCACACACTGCTTGTGACCAGATAAGCTGCTGCCCGGATGTTGAGGTTAGATTAGGTGCCCTCTACATACTGCATTAAGCAGCTTGATACACTCACAAGTAGTGTTTATGTGTAAATACAAAGTGTGCACAGACCCAGACGCAGCCACATTGGGGGATCATCCATGGCACGCATGCATGCACATGTTATGCGCCTTTTCCAAAACAAATTCAGATATGCAGCAATACATTGTATCATAGCAAATGTGATAGCAGATCTACAACCTCACAGACAGCACACCGGTATTGTGAGATTGTCTTTAAATCTTCTGCATAGGATCCATAATTGAGCAAAGAAAATTGGACAGATGCATGTGAGCTCAAAAACTAGCGCTGTTGTTAGTAGTAGGTCTATAAGCAAACAGTTTAGAATGGGACCATCGACCATTTTAAATGCTAAACATACTAGCACCTATAAGACAAAGCTGTCAGCAAAACTTGCCAATCGATGAACCTTCCTTTGTATATCGTAAAGAAACTCTCCTAATCTTAAATGTTGATAATCTCGTCATTTCACGAGGCAGTAAAAGTATTGGTAAGTTTGTAATATGTAAATAATATATGTAAACCACAACGTTAGATATCCGCAACTTCCCATTCAAAAAGATAGGAGTCGTCTTGTTAGTTAGACCTTGCTGCAGCGGACATTACCAAGATAGCGCCTGAGTGAACGGAATTAAAGACTTAACGTTATCTGTCCATTAGCACAGTGAATTTGTTTGGCTTCAGTAACTCCTTCCCCTTATTTCTGAATCCTTGGACAGCCACTGGTTTGAATCTTGTACAAAGTGGTCAATGAAGACAAGATAAAAATGGGGCTATTATTTGCATGTGACAGATTGGCCAGCTTGAAAGGGTTAAGCGAGAGTGGATTAAAGTGCCAGCACACATCCGTTCCCATGCTCTAATCCTCTTAGTGCCCACTCCTAATACGTTTTTATATCTGTCCTATCTCTCGCCGAGGTGAAATATCAGATTTAGTTGCCAAGCTTTGACTATATCTTATTACACCCTTATCTGACACTAAGGGGTTGGCACAGGGGTGCAGGGTGGAGTGCTGAGTGCAAGGGCAAGGGGAGGGTAGAAGGCAAGCAGTTGGTGTTGGTCAAAGCCGTGGCACCAGCAGTGGCCTTTATTTGGAAATATATTAAAACACCCACCTGATTTGGGGTTTCTGGCTTTGGTGGTTATTGTTGTTAATCTCTAAAATAGAGGATTTATTTATCGTCATTTCACTGGTGCATTACGTTTCCGTGCTCCCTTGTTTACAAAGCACTGACAGAAATCTGCCACCGGTACCACCGGTGAGTTGGCAGTTTGGTATGAATCACTCTGGGCACGTGTGCTGGCAGATGTTTTTGGATGATGTGTGGAGGCAGCTGAAGGTAAAGACAGAGCTTCTACCTCTATGCTCGCCGCTGTGAAGAAAACAGTGACATTATAGAAACGGTGTCTGTTGTCTAGGAACTGCATGACCCACCTAATAGCAACACACTTTGCTAGTTTGGGATGGCTCAGGGTAGAAGACAGGATTAAGAAAATATCACTGGGATTGTTATTTAAGATGGTCAAAGAGACATACCCTCATGCATACAACTTAAAGTGAGTGACAGTCACAGCCACAACTCTAGAGGGAGCGACCATGATCTGGTACCACCCAAATATAGAACAAAGATGTGAACGTTCTACTGCTTTGCCATCAAAATGTGGAAAGCCCTGACACCATCAAAAGATGGGTAACACAGTTTTCTTTTCAAAGGTGGACTGGAAAAAAAACACCTATCCGGAGACCAAAAGGGGAGATAAAAGTAATTTCCCATCTCTTTTGTACATAGTGTTTGTATTTGTAGATGATATGCATTATTGTGTCCATTTTGTAAGCTTTGTTGATAAATTGAACAAGACCCCAGGACTTTTTTGTGTTATCCTTTTAGCTTTAATGTCTTACTGTACCTCATGCTCTTAAAGGAGTAGTTCACCCCCAAAATGATTTTTTTCCCCCTATTGATTACTCATGCCATGGAGAGTAGAGTTCAATAATATTTTTTGGTTTTTGTCGCTTTCGTAAGACAAAAATGTGATAACAATAAATTTACCCCCATTCATTCCGGATGGTGACCCGTTTCGAAACGGGTCACCATCCGGAATCAATGGGGGTAAATTTACTCAAATCAAATTTTTGTCTTAGGAATGCGACAAAAACCAAAAAATATTATTGAACTCTACTCTCCATGGCATGAGTAATCAATAGAAAAAAAGTAATTTTGGGGGTGAACTACTCCTTTAACATTTCTGACCAGTTTTAAATCAATCAAGACCAGTGCAAAAATAAACCTATACATTAGTACAAAGCGACACACACCGTTTCTCAATTTTCACCTACACTACATGTTAATAGAATCATCAATTTGCACATGCTCATACAGCACTTCCACAAATCGATGCTATTTCTTGCAACACTGGAAAAATACAACAGCACAGAGGTCACTGAATGGTGAACTTGACGGTGCCTAGGGCGAGACATATCGTTTCCACATTTGCACTTTCTTTTTGTGTGTGAAAAAAAATTGAATTGATCACTGAGGACAAGTCAATGCATGTGTGCTCCTGGAAGGCCATCTTGGAACATGTAGCAGAATGACTATCTTATCTAGCTCATTTGGGATCTGTGGACTATTTCTAATTGCTGCACTGTTACTTAGGCTAATTGTTTGTACTAATTACATGTAGCAATGGATATGTTACATAACATCACCACCTAACAAATCAACTAAGAAAATGCCAGGAGTTTCCTTTGTGAGCCCATTAATTAACGAATGCAAAGCAATACGACCATTGCCTCGGGATCCAGGCATTTCAAGAAGAAAAGCCTGGGCTAGCCCCCCTGTGACTGTGGTTCACGACATTTTAATTGTATATCAAATATATGTAGCCGTTCAGATATCTTATTTTACATCAGTATTGTTCATGTGAACTGGTTTGTTTGGGCTTATCCATTATAATTATAAAATCACTATGATTTATCACTCGTTTTCCACCGCGGATCACTTCCTCATTTACTCAAAGCGGACAGCAGCAGGGGGCATGTCCCCCTCCGCGGCCATTCCAGACGCCGGAGGACCCGGTGAGATTTGCCGGGGGCTTAGACTGTCCACGTTAGGCGAGCAGGGGTGTCGCACCAAATTCTGGGCCCTGGGTACAAGGATTCACTCACATTTTGTGCTTTAACTATTGAAAAATAGCAGATATACAAGCTCACAGCGTGGCACTCGGTGCCACGCTGTGAGCTTGTATATCTGCTATTTTTTTTTAATCGTGAAAGTCTTTGAAAAAGTCTTTGAAAAACCTATGTTTCTATGTCAGTGGGGCTCAAACTTTTTCATGTGAAGGACCCCCAAAATGATATGAATTTGGCCACGGACCCCAATCTCAAAATATTTAGTTCCAGGGACCCCCCAGAAGCAAAACTTTAGTTACAAATGTTCGCTTATTCAAAGATTTACACACGTTTTCATGACTTTTCAAAAATAGCAGATCTACAAGCTCGCTGTAAGCTTGTATATCTGCTATTTTTCAATAGTTAAAATATAAAAATAATTAAGGCCCCTCCACCTTGGGCCCTAGTAACTCAGTTCCACTCCCCCCCCCCCCCCCCCTTTTGACGCCCCTGTAGGCGATACTAATACAACCATAGCTGAGGCACCCATAAATCCACAGGTGTAACAGTGAAAGACCTGCTTTATCGGCTTCACGATGATTCCTGTTCTCGCAGTGCTGTGCAGTCTAGTTATTCCTGCTCCCACAGTCCAGTGCAGTCAAGATATTCTTGCTCACAAAGTTCTGTGAATGCAGTCTTTTCCTGGGGCTGAGCAGGAAAACATTTATTAGTATTTGGAGAAGCTTGAGATCACCAAAGGGTCATGACGGTTTGGCCACAAACCATGTACATGGAGATATGGGCATATTAGTTGGATCGGCAGTTTACAAAAAAATATTGTTTCAAACTGTCTGACGACATACATACAATCCCTTTTATGCCCATATATGGAGATCCCTGTCTGTAGAACCAGCCACATTGGATAGACTGACATGTATAGGCGATAGGTTAGACTAACATATATATATATATATATATATATATATATATATATATATATATATATATATATATATATATATATATATATATATATATATATTGGCATTCACAGATATGAGCTTAATATTGATGAGGGATCTCCATATATGGGCATACAAGGGATTCTATTAGTGTGGTTCCCCTGACATCACAGTGATGTCAGAGCTTGATGTTAGATTGTCAAACCAAGCGTTACATGGACGTTACACAGAGACAAGATGTGACCGTTCTGTAACTAAACTAACGGTCGCAATAACACATAGCGATGGGTGAGTTTTAGGAGTGCAGAGATTTTCTTTTTAAACTTTTTTAGAAAAACAGGTTAGAATTCTAAATATAGGATAACTTGTATAGAGGTCAGACAAAAGGTTATGATCTCATATTACAGTTAATACATATAATAATAATAATAGTAATACAATACAATACATATAACAACACTGACAACAGGGCTCCACTGCAGCCATCGAGTGTCATGCCGGTGTCGGACGGCAACAAAAAATGAACCTGGGCGAATTTAAAGGTTGGACGCCGTCAACAAACGCAGCACAACATCGGCAACGGAGCACCCTTCATTGATTAAAAAGCAAACATTCCTTGCATTGACGATGACGCGAAACAACGCCCGATGGCTGCAGTGGAGCCCTGGCGTAACACTTGCCTCATGTCAAATATCTATCAGCATAATCCCGGGTTGCCAATATTTAGGCCTGAGTGAGAGCTGACACCAGCCCTGCTATCCTGAGCAGTTCCGCAGTGCATCGATCCTGAGCTACATTTTGGAAAGGAGCCAAAGCTGAACAAGAATAAACAAACAAATTGTTGAGCAGAGATTCCAGAGATATCATGGTGAAAGTGAACCCCCCCCATAACTTCCCAATAATCATAATGTCCTGCTGTTCCAGCATGCACCACTGGATTTTGAGTGCCTAGTATTCAACCCTGGCTGAGTGTGATCCATGCATGCTGTGTGTGCCATGCGGATGCCACAGTGACTTAGCTTAGTTGCCTGAGATGCACTCTGTTCGACGTTAATGCCACGTGCGCTCGAGCAGCGGCTCTGGGTTCACAGTGCTGCAGGTGGGTCGCCGACAGCCATTGGGAGATTTCACAGAGATTTAGGAGTAGGACCGATTAGAGAAAGCTACAGCGGATGGTGAGTACTAGAAGAGGTGTTTGTGAAATACCGGAGAGTTCTCTCTCAAAGGCATTGTAAAAATGCGCCGATCCTATACAGTACCTACTGTAAAATGACATATATTCTGTCGGCTGGCGGAATGTGATCATAATCACATTCTGCAACACTGCAAAACCAGAACAATGCATTGCATAGTTTTCTTGAGTAATGTACACTTTATTTCATCCAACAATTTATACCGGATGACTTTATGTCTCTTTGTCACCACGGACCGCCACTGGATGTCACCGCCTTTAAGGAATGCTGACAATGGGAGAATCCTCTGACGTCTAAGATGAAATTGCAAATGGCGGTTGGTGAAGACACGTTAATGAGAGTGGGGAATGCAGGTGAAATACCACTAACAAGCCTTGGCTTTATAGGCAAATGGTAAAAGTGTTTCCAGGGAGAGCAGAGCACCGGGGTGGGAACTCTCATGCTCGCTCTCTCTCTCTCTCTCTCGCTCATTCTCTTCCTCGTTCTCTCTTTCACCTATGCGTGACTCCAAATATGTGGCTAGCTGAGCAGAAAGTAAGCGTGAATGAAACAACCGGCATTGAGAACTGAGAATACTTTTTCGTTTCTTTTTTGCCCTTGCACAATGGTACAGGTGCCGGGTTTCATGGTGCAAGGGCAAAGAGGAAACAACTGAAAAAACCTTTCCCATCCCCGGGGCCTTGGTAAACATTAACTGACACATGGGGTAAAGGAATCCCCATAGCCTTAGGGCCAGATCGCCTTCTGTCCAAATAAGCAGCAGTACCTACTACCGAGTAAGACAGATAATGAAGCAAAGGTGGTGCAGGGAACAGCAATTACGTGAAATCCTGGGAGGTGGGTATTATGGACTTCAGCATGCCTTGAGGTTGTACATCAGGGCTGAAGAAACGTGGCTGAGGAGAAAAAGATAGGAATGAAGAAATGGTGGGAGATTCTATCCAGGAGATCCTCTCGACTTTGTTACATTGTAACCATGTGGTCACCCTGAGGTAACTTAATGTACAGTACTTACTTACCGTAGCCAATCAAAAAGTCTTCCGACCAAAGTTTCAAAGATCAAGTTACTTAACCACTTATACCCAAAGTACTAGAGGTTCGTCCCTCTATGCGGAACTAACATCTAGAGTCCCTTAAGACAATTGTAATATGGATACTTTGTTGTACTACGAATAGTGAAAATAACCAATCTACAAACAAACTCACAACGCCTTGCATTGTGATGTGTTGTGTTGAACGCTTGGAGATCTGTTATATTCACTATACCCCCTGCGCCCCCCACAATACTGATGATCTGGAATGTTAAGTCCATTGTTTTATAGAATTTAGAGGAAGCCTCTGTATTACTTTCAGTATGGTATGCCTATAAGTTTGCAGAGACTCGAAACTTGCTTGAGATAGGTAATGCAAAACGTATTTACCTATGTACAATTTGTTGTCAAAATTACATGGTCATTGAATTTTTACTGATTTACTATACCGGCTCTGGCTCCAGAAAATTCGACCACATAGCACCCATTTTATAGATTCCCTGCACTGGTTGCCTATTTCTTTTAGAATTGTATCACATACAAGGCCATCTGGCCTTGTATGTGATACAATTCTAAAAGAAGTATTGTCGATTCTTTGTATTATTACTTACGCAAGCAGAGCGCGCAAGTACTGCGATCGGCTGGGTATGTACTGTATGTATGTCGATGTCATCTCTTGTTTAAGACCGTTGCCCAATCAGGGACCAGCATCTCTGGTAACGTCATCATTAACAGGCAATGAGGGACCAGTATTCCTGGTGATTCCAGTGGTGATGTAATTGGCATTGGCATATATCATAATATATCAGTTTTCCGTTGGAAGCGGTGATGCCAGTGGTGAGCGCACCTCATGGCGCGCTCTGCTTGCGCACAAGTTGGCCATACTGTACATGGCAAGCCGCAAGTTGGCACCTCGACAGAATGCATTTCTAGTTGATTCTTCTGTCAAGCACGTTGTGACTCTGTTCTTAAAAAGTGCTATTCAAACAAAGTTATTATTATTATATACCGGAATATCTAACCAAACTACTCGAACTATCCCGGTTATTTTTTGTTTTTCTTAGATGCAGGTCTCATTCCAATACCATCCTTCTCTGAGATCTATTACCTTCCCGCTGCTTCGGGACGTCCTTAATATTTTCAACAGGAAGTCAAACTGTTTTTGCTTCTGTCAAACACATGTAACTGATCTACTGTCTTGATCTATAATCCAGGTCATTCTATTGCATCACATTTTCTTCCATAAGAGCTGAGCAGGGACGTGCAGAGAATGTTAGAGAGGCAGGGGCTGAAATTTCTAAAAGGGCGTTTTGGTGGAAATGTCGAAAATAGCAGACCTCTAAGCTCACAACAGGTCGCGCTGCGTCGCGTTGTGAACTTGGAGGTCAGCTATTTTCAGTGCACACTGATCTAAGCATAACCAAGTCAATTCTGGACATGTAACGGCATGTATTTCTACACAGATAGGGCAATTATTTCTTTTAAGATGCTGCATTGAAGTTCAGGAGAGTTTGGACAAGGCAATTCTCTTGAATGCAGCCTTCAGTTATGGCATGGAAAGAGGGCATTTGCATTTCTTTTACCATAGTAAAAACTGCATTCATGGTCTGGAGAGGGCACTTTTTACAGTCGGATAAAAGGGCAGGGGCTCAAGGCCCCTTTGATGTCTATGTGTGCACGTGCCTGCAGCTGAGGACTGGAGGGAGATGGTAAGCAAGGTATCTTGTATTTGTGTATTTGTGTAACCCTAACCCTATGCAATGATGTTTTTGTTGTACTGCATGTTGTACTACTGGATTCTCTTGAAAATAATAATCATCTCAAGGGGCTTCCCTTTTGAGACATTTTGAAATTCTATAAATCCATTAAAAGGAAAATAGTCTACGTTGACACACGATATGCGGCTGAAGCTGAATAGACAATGACATGTATTGACGCTGGTACAGTCTTTTAACACTCATCAGCCCCAGTGGAGCTACTCAGTGGCCACCGCAGTGTGGTTGTAGCGAGCAGCTCCCACATGTGAATAGATCTCGTACTTGTATGAATTTGAATCATGGCGATCATGAAGGAAAGCAAACTCATCAAAACCCTTAGGTGAATACAAAACCGTTTATTTTTAAATTCAAGCCTGCAACAACTCATTGGGTAAAAAAAATGGCGAGGCTATATGAATTAAAGCAAAGCACACAACCAGATTTTGCAATAATGAGGACCTCCAACTCTCCACGGAATTTAACACGGCACTGATGTTAGAATACAAACTGCCCAGTATCCAGACCACTCCGAACCGGATGTGCAATTAGTGTACACTGAGCAGCATGCCATGGTATGCCTTTCATATGCTATTTACTTTGTCCTCCACTGCTATAGGGATGTGGGTCTCCCAAGGAAAGCAATCTGCCTGTATCCCTACATTTTCTCCAACTCAGATATCTGCAAAGGGAACTGCCACCTTCCCGTCGCTCTATACACCACCTTTAATCGCCAGAGGCTTTGAAGACAGCTAATTTCCATACTGATTTCTTTCTTTTCTCCCCTCCTCTCACCGTAATTCCAGACCAGGCACAAGGTGAGCGGACGTGTGTCGCTTGATCTAATGGTGGAGGACTAATTGCATTCTGGGATACACGCTTGGAATTCAGAACGTTCGGAGTGAAGAAAAAAAAAAAAAAGAGAAAAAGGTAAGTTGTGCAAGCAGACCACATACAACATAGGGACAATTAATAACCCTCCTTCAGGGGAGAGAAAATTGGACTGTCCAGCCTCCCAAAAGGCTGCATTGCTGCCTTTATTGATATCTGGGGCCAGATAAAGACAGGCCCTGCCATCCCCAGGCAGTGTGACTCCACTGGGGCTCCACTGTGACTGGACTGTTACGAGGCCCAGGTTAGCCAGCCTGCACCAATCATAGTAGCACAAACAAGCCCCATACCACACTGAATGCTAAGCCAGATCAGTCTCTGGGGTGGTTTGTCAGGTTTTGCAGGGATAAAAAAGTGCTAGATTATTTCTCTCTCTCTCTCGCTCTCTCTCTCGCACGCACGCGCACATGCGCACACACACAAAGAAACACAGTCACGCAGACATCCACCTAGGGGTACCTGCACCCTGGGGCATCTCTCACGACTGCAACCGCCCACAGAATGCAGAGTCTCTATAGGGATGGGACGATAAGCGATGTTATCGTTTATCGCGATAAAAAACACTCACGATAATCATATCGTGGAGATTTAATTTATCGTGATATCGTCCTCCGTCATGCACTGGGATCAATTCACCTTTTATTTTTGCAGAGTGCATATCCGATACCACTTAAACCCTCCATAATTGGTAAAAGGTACTTATAATATACGTACTTGTTACAGTCTTTTTTTCACTCTATCAAATGTCTTTGCCAAAAAATAGCCGATCTACAAGCTTGTAGATCTGCTATTTTTTGGCAAATGTTCTGCCCCAGGATAATGGATGTTGGGGATATTTTGATTATCGCAATAATATCGTAAATCGCGATTTCTTTGGTCACAATAATCCTGATTTGAAATGTTCATATCATCCCATCCCTAGTCTCTACTCCTGTGGTTCGTACTCAGCGGGCAAGGTGAACATCGTCGGGTGTTGATGGGCTGATGTTGGAATCAACAGAGCTACGGTACTAATTACATCTGCCGTATGGAGCTGGTCACTACTATGTGTCTGAACACTGCCGGAGCCCAGTATTAAGGTGATGAAGTGTAACATTTAAAGCTGGCACAATCATAGGGCAAAGTCCCCATTACCACGAAGGCACCGGTGGCACATTATGAAAAGCAATGAACACGCAGCCCTCCGTGCCACAGCATCGATCACAGACAACATATGGGTGCCCACAGGGGGGGTAAGGGGTGCTTACCCTCCCGGCGCTTGCTAACTACAGTGCCATGGACGGTGCGAGAGAGGAAATGTCATATCCTTTCAAATAGTCAATTTTTCATTGGCCGTTCACATAAAGAAAAAAAAAGAAAGAAAAAAAAATCAACAATAACAAGACCTTCTTTAATTGCTCCACTCAGGTTTCAATGACAAGGCACAGTTTCCCTGAGAGACAGAGAGCAAGAGAGACAGAGGTAAAGAGATGGGGGGGTGAGATAGAGAGAATGGAGCCTGCGGTAGTTGTTTTATTTGTGGAAGGCAGGATGCGTTGTTGCTATCTCCCCGGACCCCCTCTCCATTCATTAACTAGTTAATTCATTCACACTCCCACAGAGCAGTCTGTAACCTCATGTTCATTCTCATTGGCTACAAGCTCATTCTCATACGCCCTCTTACCCACAATGCATCTCAAGCAGTCTATTTAAGCAGCTTCCTGTTCTATGTTCAGTCTACAGTAGGTGTTTAGCTGCTACTGGTTTAAAAATCCCTCCACCTCCCCGTCCTCCTCCCGTAAAATGTAGTTACTCATGTTATGTAATCTGTATATCATGCTTGCTCTGGGGGGTTGTGATATATCAGATTATGTCTCATGTTCGAGCAGATAATTTAATTATCACAGCAGAGCTACATCGCCAAACTAAGGTGCAATATCATTGCATAACTGGTATCATTGCAATAAATGGTATGGTTAATCTTAATTTGTGTCGTTCATCCTGAGCTGAAACACATAAAAGAATAGAGATAGAGGCAGATGGGAAGATAAAAACACACAGTTCAACATGCAGGTACAGCACAGTAATATAGAAAGTCAACATGTCAACATTTGTGGGCCTGTGCTATCCTCGTCATTATAGCCTCTTTCTCATGATGGAGCACACAGTAGGCATGGTGAGACGGAGGGTTCTTATTCACCTTATTCCTGGCCCCGCCCCCGGCTTCTTGTTCATATCCCAAAAGAGGCTGAAAAACTTCCTTTGGATTTCCTGTGTCCTTGCATTTAAATGTCAGTAGATGGTGAATGAACCTGTGTTTACTGTCAATATTCCAGGATGACCTCCCACTTGGGTAATGACGCCCCCTGGCGATCATTCAGAGAAACTACTTCAGCTCCCGTACTAACGTAGGTAGGAAGGGCCTGTCACTCAAACCGGAGTGACCCGCCTCCAGGCTATATAAGCCCCCGGAGGCGGAAGTAACATCCTCTTTTCACTCTCTGCGATATCACATTCAGATAAGTTGAAACTCAGCCTTTGTATTATTATTCTTCGCGCATTAGCCTAAAGCGGTGGCATTGGAGTCGCCCACCGGCGAGTGTTGAATTAACCCGTACTTAAGAATACTTATTCTTGTCCCGTCCTAAAACGACGGTTATTTCCTTCTATAACAAAGGATTATTACTGCTTGTTCAGGCCTCCGCCGAAGCAAGCGTGGCATAGCATTAGCCGTTAGCTTGTTAGCTCGTCTGCTATTTGTTAACGTTAGCTACACTGCTTACCGCTTGTTCAGGCCCTGCCCGAATCAAGCGTGGCCTAGCTTTAGCCGTTAGCTTGTTAGCTTGTATGCTTCTTGTTAACTCTTGCTACAGTGCTTCGCCATGGATCCTCTGGCCTTCCTGCCGAGGCAATGTCCAGGCTGTCCAGGACTCATCGACGGACAGGATCTTCACCCTCTCTGTGTCGGCTGCATGGGCGTTGCACACGCCTTCTCTGCACTGAGTCCTCAGGGGAGAGCAGGACCCTTCTGTGACTTCTGCGTGGCCTACGACCACGATGTACTGGTACACCGGTTCTACCTAGCCAGGGCAGGCCTCGGGGCCTGCGCTCCACCAGGTGGGTCCACTGCTCTCAACCCCACAGCCCAGTCTTTCCTTCCCCAGGCGGCCCGCACCGTTGGTCAAGGTGCGGCGCTGCCTTCCGGAGATCCGTTTGGCAAACAGCGCGCCATTCCAAGTCAAGATGGCGCCGTGCTACATGAGACACCGCCTGCCGCGCAACCGACCGCAGCTAGCTCCACTGTCACTGGAGCTGGCGGGTCTGGTGAAGTCGCCGCTAAGAAGGCGACCAAGAAGGCTAACATCCCTCCGGTAGCCTTTTCCCCTTCGGGCGCGGTGCCCAAAAAAGAAACGCTCGGATGTGACCGTCGGGGACGTTCCCCTCAACGTGAGCATCACCAAAACAGTCCAGACTTTCAGGCGAGAGTCGGACCTGAGCTCCTGTCAGAGCGAGGGTTCTGGTTCTGAATACTCTGGATACACGGCCGAGGAGGAGGAGGACTCCGTCGAGGACGATGGTTCTCGACTCACGGTCACAGTGAAAGGTAATGCCCCTGCGGCTCCAGCACGTCAACTGGACGCCGCAGGGAGCTCCCAGTCCTCCTCAGGCACCACTGCCCCTCCACCCGCCAGTCAAGCGGGTGAAGCGGGAGCAGAGGACGTCGATTCTGCAGCAGAAATGCTGGATCATCTCACGGTCTACATGAGAGCCCTTGCCAGAGTTGGAGAGGAGTTGCCACCTCCTCTCCCCTCTGAAGAGGCCGAGGATGATGACGAAATGCCCGGGCAGGAGCCTTCGGTTCCCGCCCCGTATGTCCTCTCCAGGCTGCCGCTGGTGAAAGGATTCACCAAGGCCCTCCATTCCTCATGGAAGACACACAAAGACCCCAGGAAGCTGCCTTTTTCTGTGTTGGATTTGGTTGGCGGTGCGGAGGCAGGCATGTCCACCTGCCCTAACCTGGACCACCTGTTGGCACAATCCTTTCTGGGTTCCGTCAGACCCCAGTACAAGGATGTAGGCACAGCTAAAAACGGGCCGTTTGTCGGCCCCGTCGGCACCAACCCGCCGGGGTTCACTGTCCTGGAGGACAAGCTGCAGTCGGACAGGGCTCGTAACGCCTACCGGTCCGCTGCTCTGGCTGCTAAGGACCTTAATCTTATCCAGCTCTTGCTAGCTTCCACCAAAGACCTGGTCAAAGGTCTGCCCACGGGGGAACACACTGCGGAGCTAAACACCCTATTCGACATCATGCTAAAGGTCAATTGGCATGCGGTCAAGTGGATGGGCAGGTCCATGGATTATAACCTCCAAGCTGAGAGAGCCCGCTGGCTCGACTATGTCGACCTCGAGCCTAAGAGGGACGTGGGCGAGAAGCCTGTGGGTCCTCGCGGTGAGATGTATAAATCCCTCATCAACATGGAGAACAGTCCCACCACCCTCATGGGCGGAGGTTTGGAGCTGCTGCAGGGCAGAGTCACGTTCTTTAAGGCTGCTAAGGACATTGTCGAGTCCACCACAGTGCCACAGGAAGAACCGCAGCAAGCTAGGAGGGCGTCCCGCTCCTCCCGCGTCAAGGAAAGGGGCCGCTCTGCTTCTTTTAAGAAGCACTCGTCTTCCTCCAGGGGAGCCTCTGCAGCCAGGGCGCCTGACAGGCCCCGCAGCAAGGTTGTGGTTCCCGAGCGCACTCAGCCGCGCCGCCCGTCCAAGGATGGCAGGCAGCAGTCTTCCTACCGCGGTGGCCGCGGTAGGGGACAGCGCAAATGACACTCGGAAGAGGGGGATTGTGCTGGGGCGGGGGTCCGAGGTGTCTCTCGGTCCCCCTCCCCCCAAACGAGGGCGTTTTTCTGTACCCCGTGTCGGGGAAATGAAAATGTTGAATTTGATGCCTCCTGTGTCGGCAATAAATATGTTGAAAGAGCAAAGTCTGTCTCTGTCCAACTCTCTCGCACTAGCACAGACGACCCCATCGTGCATGCCTCCTGTAGTAATGATGAAGTCCTGTCAGGACTCGATAATCAATCACAGGTTTTATCAGCAACCAGTAATGTTATTGTCAAACAATTATGTGGTTCCTCAAGCGCGCGAGGGGGATATCCCTCGCGTCGACAATATGACTCCTTTATGCATGCCTCCTGTAAGAATGATGGAGTCCTGTCAGGACTCTTTAATCAGTCACAGGTTTTATCAGCAACCAGTAATGTTAACGTCAAACAATTATGTGGTTCCTCATGCGCGCGAGTGGATTTTCCCTCGCGTGAGCGATGCTATGAATTTAACCTTGAGTCAGAAATTCTGTCGGCCTACTATGAGCCCGGGTCAAGGGACAAGCATAAAGGCCTTAGAGCAGGTATTAAACGTAAAAGTTCCTCTCCTGTCAGGGGAGAATGCTTTAGTTGTGGGCGAGTCTGTTTATCAGTCGAATCGCTTTGCTCTTCCTGTCGCTCTATCGAGCGAAAACCGAACGCTTCCGGTTTCACCGGATACGGATTCGCTAGCTCCCCGCTTCCGGTCCGGCCGCAAAAAAGCTCCGCTAGTCAAGCGGTACAATCAGAAGGTGTTCCCGCCTTGCGGCCTATTGAACCCCTGCGCTCCGCATCCGGGTGTTCCGGATACGGATACGCAGGTTCCCCACTTCCGGTCCCGCCGCAAAATAGCTCCGCTAGTCAAGCGGTACAACCAGAAGGTGTTTCCGCCATGCGGCCTATTGAACCCTTGCGCTCCGCATCCGGTCGTTCCGGATACGGATACGCAGGTTCCCCACTTCCGGTCCGGCCGCCAAAAAAGCTCCGCCGTCACGGAAGCACAGTGGTGGGGTTTCTCTCGCTCAAAACACGCTAGCACGCTGCGCGCGCCAGTGGAAGTTATGCAACCCGAGCCATTGGGTATTTCGAACGATAACCAGGGGTTACAGGTTACAGTTCGCAGACATACCCCCGCTTTCGAGCAGGGTTATTCATACCAGGGCGCGTGGTTTAAAAGCAAATCTTTTGAGAGAAGAGATCAGCTCCTTGCTAAGCAAGGGTGCTATAGTGGAGCTGGACAGGACCCAATCCCGCATGGGATTTTGGAGCCGTTATTTCCTGGTGCCCAAAAAGGGGGGGGGGGCTACGTCCCATCCTGGACCTAAAGGCACTAAACGTGTACCTGAAGAAATACGTTTTCAGGATGCTAACTGTACCCACCATGTTACGGTCGGTCAGGCAAGGGGATTTCCACTGTTCAGTGGATCTGAAGGATGCTTATCAGCACGTCCAGATTTATCCCCCACACAGGAAATTCCTACGGTTCGCCTTCGAGGGTCGCCTGTACGAGTACACAGTACTCCCTTTCGGTCTGTCACTGAGCCCGAGGGTTTTCGTGAAAGTGACCGAAGCAGCCATCGCCCCGCTGAGACAGCAGGGCGTCAGGTTGGCGACGTACATCGACGATTGGATGATTTCAGCGAGCTCCGCCCACGAAGTGGCGCGTCACACACAAGTGGTTTTGGCTCACCTGAAGGCCTTAGGTTTCATAGTCAACCACGGCAAGAGCATGCTGACTCCAGCAAGTCGTCTTACATTCATTGGGGTCCTTCTGGACTCATCCGACATGTCGGCCCGTCTCTCAGAGGAGAGGGTGGACAGGTTTCGGGAATGTCTCGACTCCTTTCAAGTGGGCCAGGAGGTCACTTACAGGAGTTGCATGGTACTGACGGGAATGATGGCTTCCGCAGTACATCTGTTGCGTTTGGGCAGGTTTCATATGAGACCTTTTCAAAGATGGATGTTATCCCTCGGGATCCCGCCCTCCTTGAAGTACAAGAAGGTTACGGTTTCCCCTTCCTGCGCGATCGCCCTGTCTCCGTGGCTGGTGGAGGGGTTCCTCACCAGCGGAGTCTCGATTGGCGAGGTGGTTTCCCGCAAGTCGATCACGACAGACGCCAGTCTCAGTGGATGGGGAGCCACTTTCGAGGGGCGCACAGCGCAGGGGCTTTGGCCTCTGGAGATGAGGGGTCGTCACATCAACTATTTGGAGTTGATGGCTATACTCCTGGCGCTCAAGCATTTCGAGCCTTGGATTTTGCATTGTCACGTCCTGGTCAGGACAGACAATACGACGGCCATGTTTTATGTCAACAAACAGGGGGGCCTGTCGTCGTTGCCACTGGACCGTCTGGCTCGAGAATTGACGGTTTGGTGCTTGTCGCGCCTCAAGTCGATCAGGGCCTTACACGTCCCAGGTCTCCTCAACAGCGGAGCAGATCTCCTGTCCAGGGGAGGTTCTCGCTACGAGGATTGGTCTCTCCACCCCAGGGTGGTGAACCAGTTTTTTCGCAAGTTCGGTCAGCCAGTGGCGGACCTGTTTGCGTCAGCGGAGAATACGAAGTGTCCGTTGTTCTTCGCGGTGAAGGGCAGTCCTCCCTTGGGGTTGGACGCCTTAGCGCACACGTGGCCGAGAGGTCTACTGTACGCGTTTCCCCCCTTCGACTTAATCCGACCCACTCTGGAGAGAGTCAGGAGGTTCGGTCTGGAGATGCTCCTGGTGGCTCCCTACAAGGGCACGTGGAGGTCGGCGATCGCCCCTCTCCTTTGCGAACCGGGTTGGCAGCTGCCTCAGTGCAGGGATCTGTTGAGTCAGGCCAGGGGGGAGATCTTCCACCAAGACCTGCAGGTCCTAGACCTGTGGGTTTGGCACGTGAAAGGTTAAACCTGCTGGCGGCTGGTTTTTCTTCTGAAGTGGTTGCTACCATTCAGAGTGCTAAGGCGCCTTCTACGAGGGCGTCTTATGATGGAAGGTGGAATGCCTTTGAGGACTGGTGTGAGTCGCGTGTTCCACCGGTGGTGGCCCATGTGGCGTCAGCCCAGGAAATTCTGGAATTTATGCAGGACCGCTTGAGAAGTGGTCTTGCATTTTCTACCCTTAGGGGGTATTTGGCGGCTATTAATGCCTGTCACCTGGGGGTGGCGGGCAAGGCACCTTCTAAAGTCCCGGAGGTCATCAAGTTCATGCAAGGAGTTGAACGTTTGAGGCCGGTGACTAGGTCTTTGTTCCCAGTTTGGGATCTGCAGGTGGTTCTAGGGGGCCTATGTCGGGCTCCCTTTGAGCCGCTTGTAGGGATGCCTTTGAAACTTTTGAGTTTCAAGACGGCTCTTTTGCTGGCTTTGGCCACGGCTAAAAGAGTTGGTGACCTGCAAGCTCTCTCGGTGTCTGCGGAGTGCATGCAGTTTATGAACAATGATCTCAAGGTGTTGCTCAAGCCTCATCTTAAGTTTGTTCCTAAGAACATGGTGGTTCCTAAGGAGCCTGTTGTTCTTCTGGCTTTTCATCCTCCTCCGTTTGTCTCGGTGGAGGATGAACGGCTGAATTGCCTTTGTCCTGTCAGGGCATTGAAGGCCTACTGTGACAGGACTGCTGGTTCTAGAGCTTCTTCTCAGCTCTTCGTGGAAATGGGCAATGTTCTTGTCAGAAAGCCGGTGTCTAGACCCACTCTTTCGAGGTGGATTGTGGATGCTATTAGGCTGGCTTACTCTAGTGCGGGTGTGGAAGTGCCGGCGGCACTTAAAGCCCATAGCACTAGAGGTGTGGCTACTTCGTGGGCACTGGCAAAGGGAGTCTCCGTTCAGGAGATTTGTGTTTCGGCGAATTGGTCTTCGCCTTCTACCTTTGCAGCCTACTATCACCTGGATATCGAATCCTCTTCGCTAGCGCATTCGGTTCTGGGTGCAGTTGCCTCCTCTACGTCATAGAGGAGTCGGATCTTCCCCTCCCACAGGTGGGCATGTAGCCACCTGGGGTATTTTGGGGGGACCCTGGGTTTTCCTTATATAGTGTGTCTTACTTATAAGGCGGACTTGTCCTTTTCATTTAGTTGAATGAGGCGGACTTCGGTCTGTCAGGGTCTCTCCTTATTTTCTCATGCCTTCACACCCAGGTCCGGTGGGCCTGGGACCTTCTGGGTGATGGGTCACGCCCGTTTGGGCTGTGCTCACCCGTATGAGGGGTGTGTGGGGGTATGAGAGTAGGTTGTGGCTTAGAGGGGAGTTTAAGAATCCCAAGTGGGAGGTCATCCTGGAATATTGACAGTAAACGGTAGGTTCCGTACGGAACCATTGTTTACTTAGATATGGAAGGATGACCTCCCACGTAATGCCCCTCTGTTTCACTGAATGTGGCAGAGAGTGGTATTAAGAGGATGTTACTTCCGCCTCCGGGGGCTTATATAGCCTGGAGGCGGGTCACTCCGGTTTGAGTGACAGGCCCTTCCTACCTACGTTAGTACGGGAGCTGAAGTAGTTTCTCTGAATGATCGCCAGGGGGCGTCATTACCCAAGTGGGAGGTCATCCTTCCATATCTAAGTAAACAATGGTTCCGTACGGAACCTACCGTTGCCTTGGCTGCTTATAATAAGCAATTTGTGTCTTAAAAAGAAATAGTGTAGTTGCTTATTGGGCTTTCTTTCTAATATTTTTTAAACCAGTGGTTCCCAAATCTTTTTATATCAAGAACCCTAGATTAACATATTTATGTGTCGAAGACCCCATCTGAAAAAATCTGGTGCCAGGGACCTCCACACAGATTTTTGTTGTTAAAATGTTTCACAAATATTCAAAATATTTTAGTTTTTTTCCTCAATATCTTTTAAATAGCAAATATACAAGCTCACAATGTGTTGCAATGTGACACATTGTGAGCTTGCTGATCTGCTATTTTCAAATGTAAATGTAAATGTTAAGTAGTAAAACTGAGCCTAGTTGCTTCTGTTGGGCTTATTTCTTTGGCAAAATCTGGCAACAGACAATTTCCTGTCACTTCCTTACTTGGCAGGAAGTGAAAAGATGTTTTTGAAGCAGCACACAGAGAAAAACACTCTAGTGCCCTCTGTAAAAGGCAATGGCAGCCTCCCTAGAGAGAGCCAGGAATAAGGTTAATTAGCTAAATCAGTAACAGCCGCACAGAGATATTGTATTTAGATTTGATAAGGAATATAAAAGAAAAACAAATATGTGACAACAGGTTAAAAAGAAATAGCCTACTTCATTTAAAAGTGGCATGTGTCATTGTGCTGCTTCATGTGAGCTGCTGCTCAGTGCTGCGAGGCAACGCAGCAGATGCACATGGTTACCAATATTCGCCACTCCTCATTGCTTAAATCTGAGGGGGCAAAATAAAAAAAAATGGTACACAGCGGTGCTAATTTGTCTTGACTAGAAAACAGCTGTAAACACTCCCAAGGGGCTGAGGAGATAAGCGCTGTGTTATATGGAGATGCTATCAGATGATGCCCCACCCAGCCCCCCGTTGTACACTTTCAGGTGTTCCCTCCTCCATGTTGCGACTATTAATCAAGGCTGACATTGAATAAACACGGCACCACAAAGCTAATTGACCATACACCAGGTGAACAGCAATCTCTATGTTCACAGACCTTGTCCATTGTCTGTTCGGGGTGTTGCGTTTGTGTGGATTATTTTTGACAAAAAAGGAAAAAAATAAAGAAAAGAAAGAAACAAAAAGAAAGAAAGAAATGTTCCAGGCCTCCCAACAAAGGGAACTGATTTTGCACATTGGGGTAATCAAATCAAAATGAAATCTCTGGCGCGCCCTTCTGTCAGTGATTGCACCTATTGTGCATCATGCAAGAAATTGGAGATGGAATGCTAAATATCAGGGCTCAAATGGTTAGGCATGCAAAAACACGGAGGTCTTTTCAAAACTGTAATCAATTGCAAGACCAAATCCAAATTTCTCTCAGACTTAAAGAAATATTTTTTTCTCCCCTACCCCCCGCCTTCAGTTTCCAAGAACATTTGTAACTTCTGCTGATCCCATTCAGTTGAAAGAAATGGAATTTGTAAAGTGAGTTTGTTGATTTAAGAGAGAAACTGTTGGGAGTTGAGAACATAGATAACTATTTGAGGATACAAACACTGCCCAGAAACCAGGGGAAAAAAACAAAAAGTTATTCTCACATCTATTATTTTAATAAAAAGATAGTGAGAAGTGAAATCAATAGTGAGAATGTCTGCTTTTGTTACACTCTGTGAGTCATTCATCTAACATTATAAGTTATATCTATTTGTTTCATTATTTCCCCTCCCTGTTGCATGCCATGTACTAGAAGGGAATTATGTTGTTGCTGGGAATGAAGTTCAATACTTTCCAAACACAAATACACCAGTAAGACTCCCTAATAGGGAAATAAGCGACCATCACGTCGCATACACAAACTTTAGAAGGCAATCGGGGAGGGAATATGGGAAATGGGACAGATTCATGTTGATGACATGACTTTAGAGATACTGTGTACCGCGTTGTGTGATTTTAGGGCAAAATCTGTTGGAGCAGTGTCCAAAAATGTGTTTTGCAAATATCGGCCTGATGGTGGCGCTAGAGGAGGGCCATGTGAGAAATCAGAGGTTGTGATTTGCCATCCAAGAAGTGTGTATGCAAAGTTTGGCATCAATAGGGCCAACGGTGGCGGAGATGAGAGTAGGGCAAAAGTGTGACTTGAGAGACAGCCGGTGGAGCCTTTCATAGTAACTTGCGACCTGACGGTCGCAATGAATAGCATGAAATAAATAAATGAATAATCAAACAAACAAATAAATAATGGCACCACTGTTTGTCTTTTTTCCTATTTGTTTGTTGCTTCGTTGCATCTTTACAGTATAATGTAATAAGTCTGTCAAGTGTGAAAATGGACATATAACATCTTAAATAATATCTGTGTGAAATCATAAACTTCCAATTGTAATCATATCAATTGCATCTGGACTGACAAAGCTGATTATCAATTAGGTGGATCAATTCAGGTTGATGATTGATTGTCATAAAGGCATAATATTCAAAGTTTAACAGAGGGGGCACATTTGGCTGTAAACATGAGAGCACTATATACAAAGTATGTTAATTATCATCTAACAGCATAAATAGTTGAATTAATTATGCACAAATAGAACAACCTTCCCTTAAACATGTTTAATTTCAGAAGCAAACGGATCATTGGGTTACTAATTATTTATTGTTTTAATATCAACAAACTGCATTTTAAATTGCTGCAGCTTTTGATGAACGGCACCGCTACAAACCATCGTGCAACATCAAACAGACGCAACAATCCTTTCATTCATTTGCATGATTTGCATTGCATTCTCCCATCTACCGTAACAAAGGCCACGATCATGCATTCAAACGCAATAACATCTGCATCCGCTCTCTGGTCATAGCCAGGAAAAGCTAACAGCAAAATTGTTTGTCATAATTTAACTCTGAGAGTAAACGACTTTCATCCTGCCATCCCTATGGTGGGCACGTCAATAGAAGTAAAAGTGTTTCAAAAATAGCTAAAATAGCTAGATCTGCTTTTTTTTTAAAAGGGGCTTAAGTGGTTAACTCTCACAGTTAAATGAACACAACAGATTGTGCTGTGCAGGGAAGAACAGTTGTGTCATTAGACCTGGGAGAGCAGGTCCAGAAAAAACCCATGACACATAGTATGACAGGGAAACATCCAAATCAAACTCGGGGAAACTCGCAAAATGCAAATGCAAGTGCAGATTTGGTGCCAGTGCCTGGTGCCACCCCGTCGTCGCATAGCCACCCAGTGTGTCAACAGCAGTCATGATGAGGAGAAGTCACATTTTTGGCCCAGCTAAAACTCAGGGAGGATAACAGAGGAGTCCACATCTCAGGACGTGCAGGCCACCTACAAATACTGTTGAATGCGAGAGTAACATGACACACCAAGCACAAATATATCCACTCCACGGAGTCACGGAAATGAGGAGGTGGAGGAGGAGGTGGAGATGAGACGTGGGAGGAGAGCAGCACAGTATTAACACTGACTGAATGACACCCACTGTGTGCGCTAGCTTCCTTCCTCTATTCAACCGGCATAGGTTTTCTGGGCCAGTGCTTTTTGGGACATTAGGATTAGAAAACAGGATTAAATTAAAAGTGCCACAACAACAACAACCACTGGCACGGCAATAAAAATAGTTGGTACTATGGAGTGAGAGAGAAAAATACCCCACTCCTGTAGAATTGTAACTCACGGGTGGGTTGGTGTGCCAGAGGTGCTGTCCGTGCCCCAAGATGTGAGTTGATACTAATTGATGTCTTGTGGCAAGGCTCAGTGTGGAAGGGCGTGTCGTCATTGACGACTGGCCCATACATTAAGGCTGTCAGTTCCCCTTCCTTCTAGTTAATGCTTCGTCGTACGACCACGTCACCCATTGAAAACCAGGGGGCGTTGGGGGGGGTTCATTTGGGAGCTTTTTCTGCCTTTGTTGAGAGTCCACAGTGCAGCAAAGACAGGAAACAGGGGGAGAATCGCGGTCCACCAGGCTTGGGAAATAGCACCTGGGACTCACTGTCAGGCATCAGAGCCTACTGTGTGTGGTACGTGCCTTAAACACTCAGCTATCGGCACCCCCAAAAGCACTTATTCTTAACTGAAAGAACGCGCCGTATAGCATTTGCCTCCGGCAAGGGATGCTTAGGCGGAATCAATTGTTTGGGACACTGTCTGGATGAAGACCATAATAAGAAGTTCATCATCAGCCACGGCCAAAATAAGCGTGGCAATCTTGCCTGTTGGAAATCAATGCACCGCTGCCTGTCTCTGGGTATCTTCTGCTAGCACCTGTAAATCCTGATTTATACTTGGTTGTACGTTGTGTCTCTCACTCAGAATAGCCGATCCAAAAGCTCACAGTGAATCCCAAGCGCAATGCGTTTGTGAGCTTGTAGATCGTCTATTTTCTGTGCAAGAAACCGGTGTGTGACAAAGTATGAATCAGGCGTTGAGTCCTGTGCCTGTGCATGGGCCAAGTTCCAATGTCGATCAGGGCACAGGGTGATAACGCCATCGGTCGGAGGAGCTTAGATATTCCTTTCCAAGTGAGCAGCGTGGGACAGACTACAGAAGTGTGCCTTTCCTTGGCAGCAGAGGGAAAAAAGACACGAAATGAAATCAGTTATTCTCTGTGTACTTTCAACAGTATACTGGTTCAAGCCTTACACCACAAATGCTTCAAATACAGTATGCTAGAAGAAGAAGAAGAAGAAGAAGCGCCAGTGAGGTCGTGAAACTCACATGACCTTAAATTGCCCAGATTTTCTCTTGTCTTAAAGTTAAAGAACAATCCCACAACTCTTCAAAGCAAAAATCAGTGCTGTATACACAATTACACAGGACAATGGAAACAAGATCTAATGTTATAAACAGAACATGATATCATGTGGACAGTGTATCTTGTGTGTGTCTACACACTGGACACGCACACGCACGCACGCACGCACCCACGCACGCACGCACGCACACACACACACACACACACACACACACACACACACACACACACTTTGGACTTTTGACAAAGTTATTTTATGACTGTCATTCATGGTCAATAAATGCAGCCATGCATGGCAGACTGAAAGTATCCATGTGCTTGCAAAGCCCACAATGAAATGTGACCAATCAGCTAGAGTAAACATGCATCATGTAAGTGACCTTGTAGTGTACAATTCTCTATTTGCTCTGTGACTTTTATTATGCATTCTTAATTTGAACGAGTTAAACTGAGTGTAATGCAAATATATGACAATGGCAAACCTTTCCTTTGCGAAGGAAAGCGTCTTCCCCTTTCAGCCTGGCTCAACACAGCGTACGATGGCTTCATATTTCTCATATACACAAAGGCTTGTGGAACCATATTTTTCAGTGGTTAGCCGTCGATAAACAAACCGAGAAGAATAGTATGCAGAGTGATAACACGCAATGGGGCCGATTCCTCTGCGCTCTGGATGACTGACACTTTAATAGATCGGATCAGATCAGATGGAGTGTCTCCAATCAATTTCTCTCTTTCTTTCCCTTTCTTACCCTGACCAAATGATGGTGATGGAAACAAAAACGGATGTCTACCAGCAGATACCCATCTTTACATCTACCCACAACTCAACACTCAGTATTCTGACAAGGTGGCAAAATCAATAGAGTAACACACAAGCGTCAACAAGCGAGAAGTAGTTGTTGTAAAAGTCTGATTTATACTCAGTCTTTTGCGACACCCTCATAAGGTGGAGTGGAGTATAAATGATTTGGTCTGTTTTTGTTACCCCTGCTTACAGTACAGCAGGGGCGTCACAAGGGGTGGGGGGGGTGGGGAGCGGGACTGAGTTACTAGGGCCCAAGGTGTAGGGGGGCCTTCATTATTTTATACTTTAGCTATTGAAAAATAGCAGATATACAAGCTCACAGCGCGGCACCGAGTGCCGCGCTGTGAGCTTGTAGATCTGCTATTTTTGAAAAGTCATGAAAATGTGCGCAAATCTTTGAATATATGTATTTTTTAAGCAAACATTTGTAACTCAAATTTTGCTTCTGGGGAGGTTCCTGGAACTAAATATTTTGAGATGGGGGTCTGTGGCCAAATACATATAATTTTGGGGGTCCTTCACATGAAAAGGTTTGAGCACCACTGACATAGAAACATACGTTTTTTTTTCTTCAAAAAACCTTAGAAGGATTTGAAGACTTGCACAAATGTTCACGATTTTTCAAAAATAGCAGATCTACAAGCTCACGGTGCCTCGCTGTGAGCTTGTATATCTGCTATTTTTCAATAGTTAAAGTACCCAGGGCCCAGAATTTGGTGCGCCACCCCTGGTCTTCTGCGACACCCTCATAAGATGGGAGTATAAATGATTTAGTCTGTTTTTGTTACAGTACAGTATATGCAACGTGCAACCCTTCTCAGCGAGACAGAGGCATAAAGCAACAGCATTATGACTGCTTACATTTACACCACTCAATATAAAAGTTTTATTTGAATAGGAAAGCTATATTACAACTTCACCCAAGATAAAAGCAACAGGCACTTTGTTGTAACCATTCAAAACTGCCACTTTGCTCCATTAGTGTGTAATGTTCTGCCATTAGTGTATCGCTACATGAAATTTAAGTCTCCCATTGCAACACATATAGCCTGATAAATGTGAAGCTTTTATGGAAACGAAGAATAGTTATTTTGCTCCCCCCTCCACCCATCTTTGCTGACGGAAAGTCAACCGCCTAGATTACACGATAAGATAAGATAAGATAAGATAAGATAAGCAGCTACGTCCATGCCTTACCCTGTATCCCTAAACTTTTTTTTTTTTTTTTTTACTAAAAAATAGTAAATAGTTTATCTAGCCAATCTCCACTATGAGCTTGTTGATCGGCTATTTGAAGTATTTTAAAATAGTAAAAAAAAATCGACCCTCTGTTCGAAGTGGAGCTGTGTGTGTGTGTGTGTGTGTGTGTGTGTGTGTGTGTGTGTGTGTGTGTGTGTGTGTGTGTGTGTGTCTGGCCTGGCCTGAACAACAGCGCCCTCGTGTGGTCACAAAAGGTCCTGTAGGCTACAGACAGACAGACAGACAGACAGACAGACACACAGACACGGCCACACACACGGCCACGTATAGGGAGCTTGTGTTCCACACAGCTCCAAAAAAGGGCTAAGGCATGGACGAAAATAGAGCCAAACCTCTGGAGAGAAGAAAAAAAAACATTACATTGGAAGCATTGAACAGTTCAAACACTGACAAGTCTCAACCCTGAGAACAGTTTAAAAACACACACACACACACGCACGCACGCACGCGCACACACACACACACACACACACACACACACACACACACACACACACACACACACACACACACACACAACATCAATGTAAAAATCACATGCATATTTGTTTTGCCTTTTTGGTATTTGGATACTGTAACAAGCTTGATTGTTGCATTCTGGTGCTAATAATTTCAGTGATAAAGGACAATTACAACTGACTTCAGTTAGTAGGCTACAGTATGCACTGTTGGGTCCACAAACAATACAGTGCATTTTTATAATGTCTTCATAATATACCCACTAAGCAATTTGGGGGTTAAATCGCGTTCAAATGACGTCTTCGCCCTAACCGGACGTATAGCTAGATCCGGTCTGTGACGAGTTTAAATTTTAAAGTTTTTTCACCGGCTATACATCACCGTCATTTAAACGCCTTTAGCGGCCCCTAGCGGCCGCCGAAAGTAGTGAAAATGTAGTGAAAATGATGGCAGCCAGCAGGATTTAAAATCACTATTCCTTGGTTCTGAGAGCCGTATCCTACCTGAACCACCGCAGCTGATCGAATTTGTGATGATTTTCTTGCACTGTTATTATTTGACACTGGGAGTCGACGGGGTTCGAACTCGGGAACCTCTGTCCTTGAAACCTGCGCGCTACCGCTCGGCCACGGCAGCTTGTGATTCCGTAGGTGTTCCAGCAGCTATAAGTAGTTGATATCGCCTCCCGCTGTTCGTTTTGGGTCGGTGCATTTTGTTTGACAACACAAACTAACTTTATATTGATGGATAGCTATAAAACGATTTTATTTAATCATTATCGTATGGTGGGGGTGGGAATGTGGCCGGTCTTGTGTGTTTGTGTCTGTTGGTGTCAGAATGAATTATGTAACCCAATGGTCTGCTATAGAGAGCTTGTGGGTCATTATCTGAGTTTATTTTTTAAGTTTAGTCGACTGTCGAGCGCCGAGGCATTTAGTACGGCGTTATTTAATACCCCTTTTAAAAGGACTAATAGACGTCTGACAGACGCTAATTAGCCAGGAAACTGCTCATGTGGATCCAACTACAACTACGATGTAGAACCGGTAGATCTAATCATTTCAAACTTTACTGTTAGCATCCGATAATGAACAACTTGATAAAAATGTATTTAAAAAAAAGATGGTCTAACACACGTTTGTCCAACACGGTGATATATCGTTACATGGAAGCGTTCAGATGACGGCTACAACTCAACTAGACTATATAGTGAAATTGGCTCTTAAAATTACTTTAGTCCAATATTTGAAAACCAGGTGTGGATATTAAAGCTGTTTTTTTAATCAACAAGTATGGAATAATGGATTAAATGTAATCAGCTACAATCGGTCTATAGACAGACTGACGATAGACGGTTCAAATGAGGGCTAAACATAACCATTGGGCTAAATGACGGCTAGTGTTTACTGGGTAGCCTATAGTTCAAGCTCAAATGCATTGCATTTGCATGGGCCAAACAATCACCATGAGCAAAATTGTGACGCACAATTGTGTTTGAAGGTAAAGATAAATCTATCAAGCCTACACATTTTAGTTCTTGAGTCAACACGTGTACGGGGTAAAAAGAAGGAAAAAAAAGAAACAGCTGGGTCTGCCAGGCAACTTTGGAAATAATAAAGCCAAGCGCTAACCGGACGCTAGGTGTCACCCTTGTGACTTTAAAATGGGGTTGCGCTCGAAGTGATGCTGTGTTCGAAGGCAATCATTCTGGTGAAAGAGACGGGCTGAACGGGGCTGAGAGAGAGAGAGAGGGGGGGGGGGGGGGGGGGGGGAGAGAGAGAGAGAGAGAGAGAGAGAGAGAGAGAGAGAGAGAGAGCTAGCAACATGCCATTTTGAGTTTATGTGAAAGATGAATCGTCTAGTTAATTTGACAGATTAATATCATATTGATATTGACTGATGTCTGACAATATGCAATTGAAATCCACACGTGCCAATATGTAGACCTATGTTGTATCTTGCTGGGCATAGGCTATATATAGGTCTATATGCCTTTATAGTAACACCAAATCAATAGTATACGAATAGCATCCTTGATGAGTTTAAAGTTACCCAAAACAAAATCTCAGACAATTGAGCAAGACTGTGTGTGTGTGTGTGTGTGTGTGTGTGTGTGTGTGTGTGTGTGTGTGTGTGTGTGTGTGTGTATGTGCGTGCGTGCGTGCGTGCGTGCGTGTGCGTGTGCGCACGTGCGTGCGTGCGTGTGCGTGTGCGCACGCGCGTGTGCCGTGTGCGTGTGTGTGCGCGTGTGTGTGTGGCGTGCATATGCAGCGCAATGAGTCATTGCATGCATTATAACACCGGTTGTTGGATTTTCAACTTCCTCGCGGAGTCAAGTGTGTTACAGCCAGCCAGGGATGTAATAATAACAACATGATCCTACTCAACACTGCTGTCCCCCCGTGACGTGAGGGTGAGCTGAAGCAATGTATTGGATGTGTGACACCAGGGTCTACAGAACATAGATATGCAGGCAACCCTCCGGAAAATGCACTCTGGAACAAAAAGCAAACATGGGTGGAGCAGCCAGGCGGGGAAAATATATATAATTGAACCCTATAAAATTTTGAAAACAATGTAGCCTACATAATATGATGGAGCAATAACAGCCTTGTCAGGCTGAAATAATATAGCGTATAGTCATAATTACTTGCACCTGCAGCTGATTCCAGCCGACAGTACAGCCAATGCGGGAGCAGCGTTCTTGGTGACGCCACCACCAAAACGTGGACCTGATATAAATAACAATGCACTAGACCTCAACAGAGTGCCAACTTGCCCACCCACATACAGACAGCACCGAACAGCACTGATCGCAGTAGCCTACTTGCGCGCTCTGCTGGCGCACATGAAGGCCATATATTGCCACGCCCACGAGTTCACGAGACGCAAGTTGGCAGTGGCACCTAGAGTGCAGTCTAGTTGCAAATATTGATCAGCATTCAGCAGACTTTAAAACGTCGTCCAATCGAAGGAAACTGGCAAACCGCAACGCGAAAAGCAGTTTGGGGTAAACCTTTTAAACCGTTGTATGAGCTCTTCCCCCCCTCGGCGGACATCTGGCCTTAATACTTTGCTACGCGTTAAATATTGCACATTATAATCGCCCATTCAGTGGTCCGTCTGCACACAGGCACAGGTAGTTGGCCGGCTTTTCATGCTCTGTAGTCTGCGCTCCAGCCCCGCCCACCAGCAAACCCAGCCCTCCTGTGTACGCTCCGATTGGCTGCGGGGATTGCGGGTCCTGAGACTGAGCGCTCCGGCGCTGAGCCGTGCGTTCAGTGCGTTTCAGCAGCCAGTGTGCACCGTGACGCCAGTGGACGGAGCGCGTATCGGACCCAGCTATACAGCTTTGGAGCAACTGGCAGCGAGCAGAGCCTCAACCACCACACTGGATATTCTGTGATTTTAGTTGTTTTTTTGTTGTTGCTGCAATTCAGACACATGCCTCTTCTTTTGACAGCTATTATTGCCTCTTTCTTGCCCCGTTTCCTCCCACCGTCTGCTGGCTGCTTTTTCTGTGGATTCTTACATGGACTAACTAACTAAAAACGGGATATTTATGCGTTGCCTTTTTTCCCCTCTCTCCTCCAAAGTGTTGAAATCTGAGGAAATTAATAAGCAGGACTTGTGGAGAGCTGTATAGGGGGAGACAGGAGGTTACATCTGCGTGCCTGGAATTAAAAATAAAGGTAACCGTGCCCTGGACTTCAGTGTTGCAATGAGACATTCCTGCAATGGCATCGTTTGTTTTATAGCCTGAGATAACCGGACTAATCTGTTGAATCATTTTTTTGCGACTGCAAGATCCATTATAGCCTTTTTTTTCCCTTCTTTTTTTTCATGAGATGTGCGGTTTGATCGCCTTTGATCGCCCGAGGAAGAAAATCTACAACTTGTAATAGGACGAATAACGTTTCGTTTCGTTTCTTTTTTTTCTCCCAATATAAAATGCGGCTTAAATATTGTCTGGCATCGACACATTGGAGGACATTTAACAGATACTTTTGAGCCCCGTTATTTCATTTACAAGGAACATATTTTTTGGTGGATCTGTTTATTGGATTTTTTTATTTATTTTTACCTGCAATTTCTTACCTTCGTTTTTGGCCCACTTGAAAATGGACAGTTTATCATTTGAGTCGTGCGCAACATCAGTTTTCTGTCTGATGAGCGCAGCGCCGATTTCCATGTCTAAATCACTGCTCTGAGAGCATTCAGTATGTTTTCACATATCTGTCCTCTCTCCAACATTCCGCACGCTGCAGCAGACCAGATGATGTGCTTTGCCCGAGAAGAAGACTACAATAAAGGACTTATTTAGAATTGCACACGCCATGCTATCATTTGCGTAAAAGAACCAGCCATTCGTCATTAAAACATTTTCCCCCGAGCAGCAGTTCCATGAGATGAATAACTGGGAACATTTTGCCTGTTATCTCTGACATGCATTTGTGTGCGTAATCGTCCAGGATTTTGTATTTATTTATTATTATTTTTTTAAGGCTAAAGGAAGACTCAACAGGTATAATGCAATCCAAGGAGATGGAATTAATACAATTGATTTTTGTGGCACTTATACTTTGGGTCGGGGCTGATGCTGTTATCAACCTGAAATACGGAATAAACGAGGAGATGAAGCCCGGCTCCGTGATTGGAAACGTGACAAAGGACGCACAGAAGCAGGGATTTCAGATTGCACCGCAGCCGCCGTACTTGCGGGTTATTTCCAATTCTGAGCCACGGTGGGTGGAACTCAGTCCAGCCGGAATCCTTACGACCCAAATGAAAATCGACCGGGACGTGGTCTGTCGACAGAACCCAAAGTGCATTATTTCCCTGGAAGTGATGTCAAACTCTATGGAGATCTGTGTCATTAAAGTTGAAATCGAGGATTTGAATGACAACGCACCCAGATTCCCCACGAGTCACATTGACATTGAAATCTCAGAGAATGCCTCCCCTGGAACCAGATTTCCCCTAGAGGGGGCAAGCGATCCTGATTCAGGGATCTTTGGAGTGCAGTCTTATTCCATCACCCCAAATGAGCTGTTCGGACTAGAAATAAAGACGAGAGGGGATGGGTCCAAAATTGCTGAGCTTGTGGTTCAAAAATCACTGGACAGAGAGACCCAGTCCCATTACTCGTATGAAATAAGCGCAGAAGATGGTGGAGACCCGCCAAAGATAGGCGCGGTCCAGTTGAACATCAAAGTAATGGATTCGAACGATAACAATCCTGTGTTCGATGAACCAGTGTATACTGTGAATGTGATGGAGAACTCGCCCATTAACACACTAGTCGTAGACTTGAACGCCACAGACCCAGACGAGGGCACAAATGGAGAGATTGTGTACTCATTTAACAGCTACGTCACAGAAAAAACAAGGGACGCGTTCAAAATTGACCCCAGAACTGGCATCATCACCGTCAACGGTGTGTTGGATTATGAGACGACGCAGATATACGAGATTGACGTGCAGGCTAAAGATTTAGGTCCCAACTCCATCCCCGCTCACTGCAAAGTAACAGTGAACGTGATGGATGCGAACGATAACCCGCCCGTCATCATGCTGCTCTCACTGAACACGGAGATGGTGGAGGTGACAGAGAACGCTCAGCGCGGGTATGTCATTGCACTGGTGAGAGTCTCTGATAAGGACTCTGGGTCCAATGGCAAAGTGCAGTGCCGCCTTCAGGGCAACGTGCCTTTCAGGCTGCAAGAGTACGAGAGCTTCTCTACCATCCTGGTTGACGGCAGGCTGGACAGGGAACAGAGGGACACGTACAACCTGACCATACAGGCCGAGGACAGCGGCACGCCTCCCCTGCGCGCCACCAAGTCGCTGGTGGTCAAAGTCACGGACGAGAACGACAATCCTCCCCACTTCCTGAAGCCCCACTACCAGGAGATGGTCATGGAGAACAACCTGCCCGGGTCGTGTCTGCTGGCCGTGTCCGCAGAGGACCCGGACCTGGGCATGAACGGCACCGTGTCGTACTCCATAGTGCCCAGTGAGATCAAGCACATGGACGTCAACACGTACGTCAGCATCAACCCTTCGGGCCGCATTTACTCCATGAGGTCGTTCGACCACGAGTACACCCGGACGTTCGATTTCAAGGTCCTGGCGCGGGACAACGGGAACCCCTCGCTGTCGAGCAACGCCACGGTGCGGATCGTCGTGCTGGACGTGAACGACAACACGCCCGTCATGACGAACCCGCCGCTGGTCAACGGCACGGCGGAGGTGTCCATCCCCAGGAACGCCGGGGTGGGCTACATGGTGTCCCAGGTCAAGGCCGATGACTACGACGAGGGGGAGAACGGGCGGCTGACTTACACCATCTCCGAGGGGGACAGGACCTTCTTCGAGATCGACCAGGTGAACGGAGAGGTGCGCTCCACCCGGATGTTCGGTGAGAGCGCCAAGTCCACCTACGAGATCACGGTGGTGGCCCGCGACCACGGGAAGCCCTCCCTGTCGGCCTCGGCGTACATCGTGGTCTACCTGTCCCCGGACCTGAACGCACAGGAGTCCATTGGGCCCGTCAACCTGTCGCTCATCTTCATCATCGCCCTGGGCTCCATCGCGGCGATCCTGTTCGTCACCATGATCTTTGTTGCCGTGAAGTGCAAAAGGGACAACAAGGAGATCCGAACGTACAACTGCAGGTACTGGCGACGTCTCGTAGCGTAATTGATGTTTTCATGTTGTCTTAATTGGCGCCGACATCACTTCAACTGTTCAGTGTTCAGACAGTGTTGTTGTTGTGTAAGTGTGTGTGTGTGTGTGTGTGTGTGTGTGTGTGTGTGTGTGTGTGTGTGTGTGTGTGTGTGTGTGTGTGTGTGTGTGTGTGCAGTGTGTGTCTGTGTGCATGTGTATTTGTGTGCAACATAGAGGAAGAGAGAGAGGATCCAGATTAAGTGTGAGTTCCTGGCTGGTTGTGAACGCACTGTTAAATGTCATACTGCCTGTGGAGGCCTGGGTGCGAGGCTGATGATGAGGACTGCAGGTTTTCACAAATGAAATGCAGCAGATAATAACATGACTTTGGATTAGGCACTCTCTGTAGACCCCCCCCCCCCCCCCCCACCCACCCACTATCCATGTTATGTGAATTTGATTGATTGATTTAATCTTTTGATTGTAACCAATTGGGTCATAAATATGACTGTCCAACTGTCATGCTCAATTTGTGGGTGTGTTACCAGGCAATTAACCTCCTATAGCCATCCCACCATTCCTTCAGATTTATTATTTGAGTGTCCAACATGGCTGATTGAGAGCTTGCAGCTTTTATCTAGTCTGATTATTCACATTTACCTCATTATTTTTTGCTAATATAGTACAGATAAATAGTTACTCCTCTAGTCAACCTATAGAGACTTGAACATTGCCATGGTCATTGCACCTTTGACTTAACTAAGTAAGTTTTCAGTATAACATTATTTTCTGGATCTGGCATATTGAAAACTCTGTTTTGTTCATCAATCTGCACATCAGCTAGCTGGCTTTGATTTCCCCATGCTACATTACCACTATAAATTTACATATAGATTGGATTTGTGAATTTAACCTGAAGCCATAATCATATTTTGCTCTAAACCTAATTTTGTTGACATGAAGTTGAACCAGCCATTTCAAAAGACAGGAACCTCCCCTAGGCTTACAGAAAGAGTAAAAATGGGCAATATAGGAATTATAGGGCATATTTATCATTATTGATTAGAAATCAAATGTGGTGTACTTCCATTCGCGTGTCATGGTCGGCTAGAGATGAGCACCCCTGTTCTATGTTTTCAAGGTTTTCCCCTACAGCTCTGGCTGAGATGAACAGTACGTTATCATTCCGAATGCTCCCGGGAATGAGCTGTCATGTCATCATGCAATATAACTAACACTGCTTCATAAAGAGACATTACCTTTAGCTTGTTGCTACAAGCAACATGTCATTGTTCTGCTAAACACCTTCAAAAGCACTGTGGGTCTACTAGGGGGAAAATAAGTAATACGTATTCCTTGGTATCGTTACAGTATAATGGGATCTACAATGCCATAATCGTAATGTAGCTTTAATGCTTTTTCAATACAAAACCCGTTTCATTCATTCAACAGCACTCGCTGCTGCTGCAACATAACAGACTCGGTCTCAGTGATATATGGTAGCACGATGGAAATAAATAAATAAACAATGTGGAAAACAATGAATGTAAGAACGCACATGCAGCCACCCACGATAGTTCACCCTCTTAGCAGGAGCTTCTCTCCCTGCTGGGTGCTTTAATCAGCGCCGCATGTTCAGGTAGCCACCTCCAAACTGTGGAGCTCTTATTTGCAATTTATTGCCCGTCTTCTGTCAGTCTGTCTGACACAAAATACCTTTCTCTCCCTCCTCCGATTTTCGATTTGAGCCTGGGAGTGGAGAGAGCAATGACAACAAAAAAAGAAAAAGAAAAAAAAGATAGACTACCGGCAGACCTCCCATTACCCTCTGCAAAATCACTGGAGAAACCGTTTTCAGAATCACTGTAAAAAAGGAAACAGGAATAAGCAAGGGGGTGGGGGGTGGGGGTGGGGGGGAGAGATAGACAAACTAGAGCATCGTTTCTGAGCCAGGGTTATGTTAGGAAGAGACAAGCAGCCAGCCTCAGACCTGCATCGTTGTGAGTCACTGGCAGTAGGAGCCTGTAGGGGCCTGCGTGCTACGTCTAAGGCTGCCAATCCAGACACTGAACTATAGTTCTGTTACAGTGCAAAGATGTATGTCGTCATTGTCGGGTGGAAAACTTGTACGTCCAAGACCGTTCGTCTTGTATCTATGATTTTAAAAATGAACAAAACTAGTGAAAATAGCAGATCTACAAGCACACAACGCTCGAGGCGTTGTGTAGATCGGCTGTTTTCACTACTTTTGTGCGACAGGGCTTTACTTGGTGAAAAAGAGGTTTCTGGCCGACAGTGACAATATGCTCCAAATAATAATTATGATATTGATGATGAACATCTCCAGAGTGGGAAGCCATGCAAATGTTTGAGACTTGAGGTGCAGATAGCATTTAACAGCATTAAAAAGCATTTAAAAAAAGAAACACGTGCTGCCTGAAATTGAGCTTCTCTGTGCTTCTCAGGGCTGCGAGGCGAACGCAGATGTCCTCCCAGTGGGAGCGTCTCATGATAAAGTTTGACTATGTAATGTTCCTCATTTGGTCTGATTATAGTCAAAATGCTCGGCAAACAGAGACTAGATAAATACATTTTAATCTACAGTTCTCCTGCACTCCATATTGCAGGTGGGGGGGAAAAAGTACATGGTATTAATTAACCGTGTGACCTGTGTGCTTTGAATATGTTTGTGTATACTGGTGACGCTGCTAAGTCATTTATATTGCTTTGCTTCTGTGGTTCTGGCATGTTTGCATTCTGTGCCTGTTTGTGACATGTTGACTGTCGAGCATGCAAATGTAAACGAATTAGGGGTGTTACCGGCGGCTCCATTGCGCACCAGGTGCGGAACATCTCTTCCGTGTTTGCCGTTCCGGTCCTGGATACAGCCCATTGGCTGTATTGAGTCAGCAGCCATTTTACTCTTAGGTAACACTCGGATGGGAAGGCAGCACCCAGTCTCCCCACCCGAGCATGGCGTAAGAGCAAATTGGCCGCTGGCCGACGCCGTGCCAATATGTCACTAACCCTGTGTATGAGCCTGCCCGCCGTCGAATGGCACCCACATGGCCAGCATGGGCATGGGCTTTTGAGGGGTGGGTGGTACGGGGGGGGCAGGGGCGAACACTTTGGCCGTGTGGACCGGGGAGAGTGAGACGGAGCACTGCTTTATTGAGTCTGTTCAGTTTCTTCTACTTGCGCAGGGTGGCGGAGTACTCGTATGGCAACCAGAAGAAGTCCAGCAAGAAGAAGAAGCTGAACAAGAACGACATCCGCCTGGTGCCGCGCGACGTCGAGGAGACGGACAAGATGAACGTGGTGAGTTGCTCGTCTCTCACCTCCTCGCTCAACTACTTCGACTACCACCAGCAGAGCCTGCCGCTGGGCTGCAGGCGCTCCGAGAGCACCTTCCTCAACGTGGAGAACCAGAACTCACGCAATTCCGCCCCCAACCATGGCTATCAGCACCCCTTCACCGGGCAGAGCCACCAGCAGCCTGACCTCATCATCAACGGCATGCCACTGCCAGAGGTGAGACCCACTCCACTCTCTGCTCTGTCCTAAAGACTTGCCCCGGCTGCCTGCTGGGGAGGTGGGTGATGGGAGGCGAAGGGAGTGACAGGAGACCCGTCGTCATGACCGGACCGTTTGGGCTCCGTTAACAATATCCAGCGGCAGCGGTCAGCGTCGATGCAGTGTTTTGTTATGGCGGGTGAACGGGTGGTGCGGGTGGGCGGTGGGGTTTTGAGGTGTCGTACTAGGAATGCTGTGCAGATGTTTTTCTTTCTTCTCCCAATGCATTCAAAGGTCATATTATGCAGGGCTTCCAGAGAGTCTGTGCTATAGTGTGAGTGTCACTCACCATGCATCCCTGTTCAGGGACAGTAGAACCGTTTTTCAAACGGCAGATGTGACCTTAAGTCGGGTCTGTTTGAGTGGAATCCTTTAAGGCATTCCTGAGGACCCATGACACAAGGGCTGACCTATGACTGTGCGAGCCGTGCCAAAGCAGAATTTGGAGGGCTGACAGAATGTATTATGTGACTTCCCTTGTGTTTGTGTGAGTGTGTGTGCGTGCATTCGTCCATGTGTATATGCGCTGAACTGCAACGTAACAGGCTTAAACACCTGCCAGATGCGTTGACCCAGCTAATCAGCCCCACCACGTGCCATTTCAGGTGCAAGAAGATAGAATAATCACTGCTTAAATGCTCTGTCTCAGTGGTTCTCAAAATGTTTTGACTCGGGTCACCCCAGTAAATAACATTTTCATCCACGGCACCCCTACATTTCATTATTGCTTTATAGCACCTTTAGTCATACCAGTAAAGCCCCTATCATAGTAGGCACCGCGGTGATAAGCTATCCACCGCGGTGTAGTCATTTTAAGTCATAAAACTACAACATTACGTCATTACTCGACACATCTCTCTGTTTTTACTTTCAGACAGATCGGCCCATCACCCCGTTCACTGATTGGTCGATCTAGACCAGTCAGTCACAGTGTAGCACTTCACCGTGACTGACTATGATGGATAGCTTATCACCTAAAATTTGCGGTGAATAGCTCTTCTGGCCTGGAATTATTTTATACTTTAGCTATTGAAAAATAGCAGATATAAAAGCTCGAGCTTGTAGATCTGCTATTTTTGAAAAGTCGTGAAAATGTGTGGAAATCTTTGAATATATGTCTTTTTTAAGCGAATAATTTTAACTCAAATTTTGCGTCTGGGGGGGGGGGGGGGGGGGTCCCTGGAACTAAATATTTTGAGATGCTGCCGCGCACTGTGAGCTTGTATATCTGCTATTTTTGGAGCGGTGAAAGCGCTCCCAATAGACAGGTATGTCTGTGGCTGGCTGGCTATGTGGCTGGCTGGCTGGCTGGCTGGCTGGCTGGGTATGTCTGTAGCCTGGCAATACCTTGAGTGGCCACACAAGTTAAAGGAGGGGCGCTGTTGTGCAGGCACAAACACACACGCACACACACACACACACACACACACACACACACACACACACACACACACACACATACACACACACACACACACACACACACACACACAGATTCACCGCTCCACTTCGAACCGAGGTTTGATTTTCAATAGCTAAAGCACAAAATGTGAGTGAATCCTTGTACCCAGGGCCCAGCATTTGGTGCGACACCCCTGTATTCGACTCCGAATGTCGCGGCGAGGCCAGGGCAGTTCTGCACTGTTGGCCGCTGGATTGCCTCGCGATACGGGTTTATTCTACTGACACGCCATGCATGGCTGCAGCAGCAGAGCGGTGACGGTCTGACTTGGATGGCTATTCAAGCTGGCGTTGTGAATGCAGACCAACTGATCTTTAGTTTATAGATTTCTTTTGCCTGTATGAACTGGTTTATTGGATTCTTTGGACAACCTTTCTCCCTGACCCACTTCTTCTCATGTCCCTTTGGGAGGAGGGGGTGTTGTGTTGCTGTGTGTGTGTGTGCGTGTGCGTGCGTGCGTGCGTGTGTGTGTGTGTGTGTGCATGTGTGTGCTTGCGTGTGTGCCTGCGTGCGTCCGTTTGTGTTGCTCTACCATGTTCACTCCTATAGTCGGCAACAATTGAGCTCCTGCTCCACTCACTTATAATTGATGAGACCAATCTTCATTTGACATTCAGCGTGAGACTGCTGGCGGGGTTGGCGGGGGCATGCGCCTTAAAACAAAACAAGAAACAGGAGATGGCTATCGATCCATTGATCGGATCCAGAGAGATCTGGGCACGGATTGGATCCCGAGAGGTCAATGAGACCCACTTACAGTCATGCTGATTTACTGGGGACTGTGTCTGAGGCATGCAGTATGTGTCTGTCTGTCTTTCTGTCTGTGTCTGTGTGTGCATGTGCATGTCTGTCTGTAACATTCACAGAGAATGAGGAATAGTGGGATAGTCTTATTAATTGTGAACAGGGACGTGCAGAGAATGTTAGAGAGGCAGGGGCTGGCATTTCTAAAAGGGCCTTTTGGTGGAAAATAGCAGACCTCTAAGCTCACAACGCGTCGCAGCGCGACGCGTTTTGAGCTTGGAGGTCGGCTATTTTCGGTACTTGAAACCACATTAAACTAAGTATAATCAAGTGAATACTGGAGATGTGGCGTAATGGCATGGATTTCTACACAGAGAGGGCAATTATTTCATGAGAGTTTGGACGAGGTAATTCTCTTAAATGCTGCCTTCAGGTATGGCATGGAAAGAGGGCATTTGCGTTTCTTTCACCATAGTAAAAACTGCATTCATGGTCTGGAGAGGGCACTTTTTACAGACAGATATAAGGGCAGGGGCTCAAGCCCCCGTTGATGTCTATGTGTGCACGTGCGTGGTTGTGAAGACAGTAGGTGAGGGGGGGTTCAGAGCAGAGGATCGTATTCCCTTCTGGGCAGCGGCAGGTTGGTTCACCACCCTACCTCTCTGTGACACAAAAAAACAACAACAAACAAAACGGGAGTACAAAACCCCAGCAATAGCCTCTCAGTGTCTTGCGGCTTAAGCATCCAATAAAAGCATCATTGCCGCAGGATTAGGCGAGCCTTTATTTGTTTCGGGCTAATGAAAAAGAGGAGAGGGAGACGAATGTGACAGATTGATTCCAATGATCCCATATGCAAAGCAATGGAGGTGTTTTGATGGGTCTGTATTAGGGCAGAAATGGAGACAAGGAGGGAAGGCGGAGAAGTGAGCAGCGAGGGAGGGATAAATGTGCATTAGTGCCAGGTGTCTGAGCCCCACCGCATTTTCTCATTTTCTCAGAAGGCTGTTGATTGGCCTGATAAAGGGCCCGAGCTGCTTAACATGCTAGTGCCATCGCGCTCCGCCTTGCACATGACGTTGACAAACATCTCTTTGACCCGGCCCTGGGCATATTTCCCCTGGACAGAGAGAGAGAGAGAGAGAGAGAGAGACAGAGAGAGAGAGAGAGAGAGAGAGAGAGATAAACAGAGAGAAAGGGAAAGACAGAGTGATTGGGTGTTGCGGTGTGTATGTTTATGTGGGCATGTACTGTATATGAGAGAGACAGTGTTTGTGAATGCTAGTGTGCTTCTTTTTGTGTATATGAGAGAGAGAGAGAGTATATCGTCGTCATCGGGTGAAAACCTTGTATGTCCAAAACCGTTTGTTTTGCATACATCATTTTAAAAATGAGTTAAACTAGTGAAAACAGCACACAACGCCTCGCACCGCGAGGCGTTTCACTACTTTTGTGCGACAGCCTTGTATGATGAAGCAGGGCTTTGCTTTGCGAAAAAGAATACAAATTTGAAACTTGGAGATACAAGGTTTCTGCCCGACAGCGACGATATGAGAGAGAGAGAGAGAGCTGAACAGAGATAAAGGGAAGACAGATACAGTATGGTGAAAGAGGAATATCACACAATCCATCATGAGCGACGCAGGTTCAAAGATTGCGACCACAGTTTTCTCCCTTCCCGTTGTGAACGTTCGTAAAAAGACAGTAGCTTTATAATATCCAAACGTGGCCACTGAGTAAAAAACAGTCAATGTAATTGCGACACCAGCACAAACAGAACTCCTGTGAAGTGACTGATAATAGGTTTGTCACACAATGTGCAAGTCTGGGCTTGAAACCCATTCGACTACACAAGTCTGCGGTGCATGTCCCCTCAGTCTGGCTAGAACAGTGGTTCTCAACCTGTGGGTCGGGACCCCCGGGGGGGGGGGGGGGGGGGGGTCCCCAAATTATTTTGTTGTTTGACGTAATGTGCAACATTGGTTTCACACTCAACAGTAAACAAACAAGCGTAACGTTTAAGTCTATCTATAGAGGCTATCTGGACATTTCTAAAGTGACAATTTAAGGACTTCTCTAAAATGACAAATTAAGCATTGGCCAAATTGTCAAATATTAGAGAAATAAATTGTGTAAATAGCAGATCTACATGCTCACAAGCATGTAGATCTGCTATTTTCACAATAGAACTGCGTTCTATGTAATGTAATGCCTCAACTCTTAGTGCTCGTCAGGGTGGGGGGTCCCCAGTTATTATTTTGGGGGTTGCAGCCTGAAAAGGTTGAGAACCACTGGTCTAGAACACTTGTGTGGCTGCACTGATGTGATTAGCCGGGCAGTTTTTTTTAATTGTTCATCCGAAGGGCAACCTGGTAATTATCCATGATTCATGCATCCTCCTCTGAAGAGCTTTGGGTTTTAACGCGAGCGCCTACTGCATATATTTATTTTTGTCCACTCTAATCATTATTTGATGCAGGATTTTCAGCGAGAGATACAATCTGTGCTGGAAAGTAAGTGAGTGGGGGCAGACCTCCATTCAGAAACACCGCCACTTAGAAACATCCCCATTCAGAAATACCCCCACTGAGGTTAGGGTTTAGGTGACACCTCCATTTAGAATAATTGAAGTCAATCTTCTGATTGGCAATGTTTATGAATGGAGATGTGTAACCGCAGTGAGTCTCTTTGTGCGTTTCTTGAGGTGATGTTGCCAGATGTATATTTTACAAGCAGTGTTTGTTATTGTGGCCCAATCAGCAAACGTGTGTCAGATGTTGCTTTAGGCTCGCATCTCCAGTCTCATAGAGCAGTGGTTCTCAACCTTTTCAGGCCGCGACCCCCAAAATAATCATATTTTAACAGGGGACCCCCTACCCTAAGAGTTGAGGCATTACATTTTGTATAACACGGTTCTATTGTTGCGAGGCGTTGTGAGCATGTAGATCAGCTATTTTCACAATTTCTGCATCTAATATTTAACAATTTGGCCGATGTTAAATTTGTCATCTTAGAGGTATTAAAAGGTCCTTAAATTGTCACTTTAGAAATGTGCAGATACCCTCTATACACTTAAACTTTATGTTGGTTTGTTTACTCTTGAGTGAGAAAACAATGTTGCACATCAAGTTAATCATCTGGGGACCCACCAAAATAATCGACCCACAGGTTGAGAACCACTGTCATAGACAAATGCCTCTCACGCATACAGAGCACAAAATACACCCGCGTGTGCGCATGCGTGCACCCACACGCAGGTGCAGCCTTTGCCAAGATAACAGTGACATGTCCTCCCACAGGTCTTCAGTGGTAGCTGTAGTTGCATTGTGTGTATGTTGTCTTCTCTCTCCTGAGACTGTACATCTTGAACACTCCCTGAAGATCCCTGTCCATTGTTTTGAAGTGCATCAGCTGCAAGGTGTTTGTTTGACCTGCCTGTGGCAGCACTAAAACGAATGCTCACCGGAGAATAGAGCTGTCTTGCATGGCTTAATTATAGTGAATCGCTCGGTGGGGGAGACAATTATACAGTAAAGGAATGGCCTTTGGCTAGAACGTGTTTTTGAATCCGTAATGTGTGCTCAGGCTCCCCCACACCTGTGATTTCACTTAATGAATATAGCAGAAAAATATGTTCTCTTGGATTATTGATTTATTCTACATTAGCCTTTTACACAGCCGATGTATTTGATCAGGCTTCTTTATGGTGCTAAATGAAATATTACAAAGGGGAGTTGGACTGTAAATTGGCGTTTTAGCTTGTTTTCTGCCGGATCCATTGATCTCCAGGTCTTATTATAATTTATTTTTCATTTTTAATCTAGTTCAATGCTGTCCAGATGATCCATTGTGTTGGGAAAAAGTTAGGTAAACACATCTTTCAGTTAGTGTCCAGCATATTACATTATATAGCTTCCCAAAAAGAACAGATCTGCAACACCTTGTGATGCGACATGGTTCTTAGTTTTCGGAACAGCGTGTAAATTTGGCATTTGTAAGGAAGACATTTCGGTGTGGCTGCTGGAGAAAACAAACCACAAGGGGCTCCAAGGCTGCCAGTCCCCTGCAATCACATCAGGACAATATGTACAGATGTGAATTCAAACATTCCATACACCGAGCATGCAAAGCAGATGACACGCTGTCACCGCACATGACACATCTGCAGGAGCTGCCAATCAACCCCACACACACACACACATGCATGCACTTTCACTCTGCATGGATGCAAGTGCGAGCGTGTCTACATGAGCACACATGCAGTGCATCATTTCTTCTAATGGGATGTCACATTAATATGAGATGTGAACGGTGACATCATTGCAACTAATCCAGATACGATGATGTAATTAAGAGAATATATCGTCGTTGTTGGGTGGAAACCCTGTATGTCCAAAACCATTCATTTTGTATTTATCATTAAAAAAATTATCTAAACGGCGTTGTGTGCTTGTAGATCGTCTATTTTCACTAGCTTTGTGCGACAGTCTTGTATGATGAAGCAGGGCTTTACTTTACGGAAAAAAACGTACAAATGTGAAACTTGGAGATACAAGGTTTCTGCCCGACAGTGATATCCAACCCAATCTCCTTTTTTTGTTCTAACCAGACCACCATTCGTTTCAGTTTCGGTATCGTAATAAAGTACCTCATATCACACCCCTTTAAACATCTGCGAAAGGCAAGCTGTTCTTCAATATATCTACTTTTGCTTCTAAGCCACGGATACACAGAGAGAACGCATTTCTGACTATTTAAACAAGGTCGTTTTGTATATTTCTGCAAATTTCATCAGGCTAATCTGTTTAAGCATTCCGAAGCCGATACAAGATAAACGAAAGGTCATAGACAGCTAGTGTCTCGATGTGAGGTTTTGCGGCAGAGTGCTCCGAGGCGGTCGAGGAGCTCTGATGAGGGAGCAACCACCACTTAAAAACACTTTGAATAAGAGGCATCTCTTATCTGCAGGAAGTGGAAGGAGACTAATCAGGCTGAAGGAGAACAAAGAAGATCCAAAGATCATGTAGAGAGGCAACGGATCCTTGTCTGCATTAACTTGAAATTCAGTGTAGCTGTTTTTTTTTTCTTCTCTTCTCATATCAGTTAAAAAAGAGTGGTGTACATAGCATGCTTTAATGTCTTCTCGCCTCGGAAAACGTGAGCAAAGGGGTGATAAGAGGGGGAGCTGTCTTATCTCCAACGCTTCAGATGTTGGCAGATGAACCTGGTAATTATTGAGAAGGGTTGTGTATTTGTGAGGCAGAGACTTGAACAACTTAAACCCAATCGGTTCTTTGTAAAAATTAGTTACAACTGTACTCGGACCGCTGTTTTCCGTCTAAATGTCATCGCCATCGTTCTACAAACTCACAAAGCACCACAACTCGGCTATTTTTGATAAGAAAAGCTCTGTTTTTCAAGTGTCCATTTTTATAAGGCAACAGAAAGCACTTGGTGTGTCAGAATTACAAGGATACTGTATTTTGGCAGTGAAGATGGGATTTATGATTCTTTGAAGTGATCCGGATCTCTGGGATCCGTTCCTTTCAAAGAGCCGTTCAAAAGACTCATTATAGTTACTTGTCACTTGATAGATTTTGATTATAATTACAAATCACTTATATACATTTCGGCCATATATACATTTCAGACATTTGAAAATAGCCGATCTTCAAGCTCACAATGCGTCGCATTGCGACGCATTGTGAACTTGTACAGTAGATCTGCTATTTTCAAATGTGTTTTTCTACATTTTATTACTTGGAGAACTTGTGAAATGGGAATTTTGCATAATGAGTACTTTCTACTATTGGTACGTTAAGTGCATTTTGATACCAATACTTTTGTATTTTTACTCAGTAAAGAATTAATTCCAAACTTCTACTTGTGGCAGAGTATTTCTACATTGCAGTATTGATACTTTTACACAAGTAAAGAATGTTTGTACCTTTTCCACAACTGTTCATTCAGAAAGGAACGGCTCCCTACTGCGAACAGGATCCCATCGTTCATTTCAAAGAGCCGTTCAAAAGACTCGATTCGTTCGCGAACGTCCCATCTCTATTTGGCAGTGATGGCACCTTTGGCGGCCGTCGGTTACATTTCCTTGTGCAGTTTACTCTTATAATGAATGACGGTGTGAGTGACACAGTGATGTTCAGCTGTGACACGTGTACATTTGATTGACAACCAGAGGCAGTCTTACCCTTGGTTGGGTTTATGTAACCTTGACCCCCAGCCCCCATCTCACAGTGCTATTCACTGTGAAGGGGGGGGGGGGGGGGGGGATACAGTACAAATACATAGCGACCCGAGGCAGCCAATCATGTCGGCCTCCACCCTCTTGTTGGGATCAAAGCATCTTCCCTCAGAACAGCTTAAGTGTCAAGACACGCATGAGTGACAGGGTCTGATGCACGTACGTGTGTCAGTGTAGTCAGCCCTTAACTGCATGTGACCTATTAGCAGAATGCTTGGCAAGGAGGTCAGTGGACAAAGAGCACGAAGGGCCTGAAGAGTGAAGAGCGAGAGGGAGAAATATGGATACCTATTTATAGAGGTCCAATGATATTCCATAACCTGTATTGCTACTGCCTGGCTCAAATGCTGTTTTTTTCCCCCTCTCTCTCTCTCTCTCTCTCTCTCTCTCTCTCTCTCTCTCTCTCTCTCTCTCTCTCTCTCTGTGAAATGGAGGATGCTCGGATGAAGCAGAGATATACGGTAGAAAGCCTATTATTTGTTCAAAATTCAAACCATGTAAAACTCTCAGGACAGACAGAAAGAATATGATTTTCTTTCTCATCGTTGGCTTAGCAATAGCTTTTCCTCCTCTGCTGCTTGGCCTATTAAAGAGTAAAGACAACATTCAGCTCTGTGCGGTGCACCTGAAAGACACGGAAATAGGATTAAAAAAGCATCCCATATTTGGTTGTTATGGTTAGTTAGATCTATTCCGTTTTGATCCAAATTGTCATTTATGGTAAGCGTTGATTTCGCAAAGCACCTTCTTCTTATCTTCAAGTCTCGGAAGTGCAACCTCCAGACATCAAACAGTCAGATCACTTGAGAATATCAGCACTCATCTGCATCATATTCTAAAATAGGATTAGCAGGAAGAGCACATGCAATTGCTTTGCCTTTTGTTCTAAAAATGTTACAATACATATTTTGTGAGCACTAAGCAGTTTCATGTGTTGCCACCTGACTCCTAATTGTGTTTGTGAATATTACTCTCTCAGTTTAGGCACACAATGAAATGAAATTAGCTAAAATCATCTGACAAAGTTATTCCATTATTTGATCACCCATCTTAACTTCGCTCATCTGTTCGGGAAAAAAAATCTCTCGGTTCTAAGACAACAGCACGGAAAACCAACATTTCATTTCACTTTGAGAGCCATATGAAAAGCATTACCATTCATCTTTTTTCTATCTCACTGAAAACATCAAAGAAGGAACGTTTTGTGGAACCAAAATTACTCATGTAATGGCTTAAGTGCATCAACTATTTACATTAGACTGTGTTTATTGGACACGTAAATGCAATAAAGGGGGTAATGATGATGGTGGGTCTAGAGTGATGGGTCCAACCGTAAATGAGGAGAGAATGCAAGGCCAACAGGCTAAATGGAGTGAGGGAAATGGACATAGTGATGATGTTTATCGCGGGAGAAGGGGACATCATTACGCACCTTGTTAAGCCCCGCAAGCAATGCGGCTCGGACGTAATTATCCATTTAAATGAGTTTCCTGCAGCACTGTTTTTATTCCTCAAATTAAACGCTGTGACACAAATATGCCACATTTTGTTTTCTTTCCACGGCAGTCCTTGGACTCTCACATGTCCTGACCTGGAGCACGTTGACTTACGTCAACATTACCTTGGGGCAGACTGGTTTAGAGTATCTGCTGTTTGCAGCTTCCCTGCCTCCAGAAAGTTACTTGGTAAAACGGAGATACCAGCCGAGCACTATTAAAATTACAAAGCTGGTATTGCGATGAGTTGTCGCCTCGTTAAGGAGAAAATACATTTAAACAGTGGGTTCCAGTATTTCATGAATAAAATAAAAGAATGAGTGTGTATGTCTCATAGTCTTCACATGGCCCTCTTCTAGCGCCACCATGACGCCCATTCTTGCAAAACACATTTTTGGACCCTGCTCCTACAGATTTGCCCTAAAATCACGCAAAGCGGTAGACATTATTATAAGTCATGTCATCAACATGGATCTGTCCCATTTCCCATATTCCCTCCTGATTGGCTACCATTGCCTTCTAAAGTTTGTGTATGCGACCTGACGGTCGCTTATCTCCCGATAAGGGAGTCTTACTGGTACAGTATGTCATGTGGTTGTATCCTGCTATGTTAGAAATGCTCTTCGTGGGTTTGCGTGTGAATCTTTTGTTATGTAAGACAAGTGATTTCATAGGTTTTCAGGCACAGCTGTGTGCATGCGAGTCTCCTGCCGTGAAGCAATGGCAGTGTTTCTTAAGCGTCTTAATGAAGGCAAACAGGTCTCAGTAAAGCTTACATCAACGGACAGCTCCAGGAGAGGCAGAAAATAAATTCATTAAATGATTTTTGTCTCTCTCTTAACCTCGTCTCTCATTATCACAGATTTTACTGCCAGGGTTTGAAAACGCCTGCAGTTAAATTAATGTTAGAGGAAAGGTCAGCCTGCATACTTAAAACACAAGCCTCCAGACGCGATGGCCGAGAGTAAAGGCTATTTGCTCTGGACACTGTATAAACCGAGATACTATTTGCCCCATTGTTTCTTGCGTGTGCCAAGAATAACATGCCCATAAGCATTCATTACTGCTCTCCCTCTGGCTTAGGAATATTAAAGGAGAGTGCTTTGTACATGTACAAGCATGCGCCAAAGGATTTGACAACACCCCTCCAATATATTTGTCCCACTCAGCTGATAAGACAAACAAGGGACTCCCAGTCTCTCTGTGGGGAAATTAACTTTTTCCCTTTTTTTCTCTCTTCTTATCCGAGCCGTTGAGAAAAACAAAACCTGAATGGCCCCATCCCATATGAAAATGGCAGACGACATGAGAGGGAGGGAGAAAAAAAGAAAAGAAAAGAAAAAGAAAACAGTAATTACAACTTTATAATAATGACCATCATTGTTAGGGTGGAAAAAAATCATCCAACTGCGGAGAGTGAAAAGGTATTAATTAGAAATTCACGGATAATGGCACGCTCCTTATTTCTTTTCCCTGCTCTCTCCCAGTTGAAGCGGCAGCTACTGCCAGACTTGCTGCCTACATTGATGAGAGCGTTCCCACGGCCTTCTTGTGAGCGGTGATCCTGTCTTTGAATGACAGGGAGATGGGGGAGGGATGCAGTGGAACGTAACAATACTCATTGTGAGCTGCAGGGTCACCGAAAAGACTATTTCTTTTTTTTTTTGAGGCGGCCTTTCCAAGTGACCTTTTCCAAGTATCCTGTCTCTTCGCTTTGAAACAAAGAGGAAGCAGGATGATGTTAGTTAGCTTTAGCACCCCCGTCAGATTAAATGTCAACTTCTGCATGCATAATTGCAGAATACGGAGGACAAAGAGTAGAAAGTTACGCCAATTTGCTGGTGGTTGGATGGATACTTGAGTCTTGTTAGTCTACTGCAGTGCAGACAAGTCACGGCACTCATGGACTTTCAGTGTGGCCTGGTTGCACGCTGTTGTTTTCGTCGTCGTCGGGTGGAAACCTTGTATGTCCAAAACCGTTAGTTTTTATCATTTAAAAACATTTACTAAACTAGTGAAAACAGCCGATCTACAAGCACACAACGCCTCGCGGTGCGAGGCGTTGTGTGCTTGTAGATCTGCTGTTTTCACTGCTTTTGTGCGACGGCCTTGTCTGATTAAGCAGGGCTTTACTTCGCGAAAAAACGTACACGTTTGAAACTTGGAGATACAAGGCTTCTGCCCCACAGTGACGTTATTCATCTAATCATCAGGTATATTTGGCTCTGTTCCGTCAGCGCTATTCCCCCGCTTTTAATTTTGACTTTGAATCACAGCTAATTCAGCTTATGAGTGTAAGAGAATCACCGTGCTGTCACATGACAACTCGCTTTGATGTTTGGAAGAAAAACGGTAAGCAGAAAGATGGGAGAGCTAACGGAATTATAGTGCAGACACAAACGCTGCATTATACTTTGTGTTTTTCCCTTTCTCCCCCTGCGGTGAAGCCCCCTCCCCCCTCCCCCCCACGCTGCTTTTTTCAATTGAACAAATTTCATACAGCACTTTTGTTCTTAGGAACTTGACAAAAACCTGGGAGTTTGCATCGGGGAGTGCGGTGAACTGGATGTTTTGACGAGCGTGGAAGGCTATTGGCAGGCGATCCGCGGCGGGAGCAGCAATATCGGTGCCGCCTCAGAGGCAAGGCAGGCAGTGGCATGGCTAGAGAAGCAGCGGGCTAGCGGAATTGTGCATTGTTCATCCACAGAACCAGAGGCAAAGCATGTAATGAGCTGTAGCGTTTTTCTTCCCAGCCAGCCTAATGGGCTATGACCGGGCGGGTACGGTGGGGCCTCAGGGAGCCCCCCCTCCGTATTCCCTCCCCGCCCCGTGTCGCCAGCGACTCGGGCCTCGGCTCTCTTTCAAAGTCCTCCGCTCCCCCTCTGTGCCATCATCTTCCATCCTCCATTCATTCCATCACCTATACGTCATTCATCTTTCCCCCCCCCCCCCCCCCCGCCCTCCCTGAACCTTTGTCCCTCTGTTAGACACCCCAAACTCCCCAATTCCCCCCCCACCGTGTCTCAATGCGTGGACTCCTTTTCTTCTACGCGATGTGTGTAGTACTCTAAAGCACTCATTCTCATCCAGACTGACATCAACCAGAATAGCTTGCTTGATGGAGGCGTGGGGGATGCGGGGTGACTGCTTTAAAAAGCCACACACACACACACACACACACACACACACACACACACACACACACACACACACACACACACACACACACACACACACACACACACACACACTCACACACACAGCGTACTGAATAAAAGTTCAGCGGGAGAATTTGCTGATGTTAGGTGTAGGGGATTTGTTGTTGGAAGTCGGGCTCATTTTTTACTCTCAAAAGCCTGTTTAGCATTTTGATTATCTGGTTTTTCCCTGAAAGCAATTCAGGTGGGCCTGTTTCGGCTCCGATTTTGTTTTCCCGGGATTGGGGCTTTTCAGAAAACGGCCAAAGCACATTTATTCACGCTCATATATCTAGTTTCCTGGTGGAGGAGGAGGGAACCCATCTCTTCGCTCGAGTCATACCGGGTCAAGTCGGGAAAGACAACACAGTGTTGCATGTGTTGCCCTGGGAATGGATTAAATACCTACCCTAGCTGTGCCGGGCACGTATGGTGAAAACAGCACTAATGATAATAGCTATGATTGTCTTGCCATGCAGGGGAGTGCAAGAACGACTCCACCCGCTCTTTTCTGAAGTCTCGCATGTCACTGGAAAAACAATACTTAGGGCTGAGTTGCTGTCTGGAGAGCTGGAGCACAATGGGGCCTCGGCATTGACATTCCCGTCACGTTCAGCGCTCGACATACCACGGCACAAGTGGCTGACTTAATGAATGAAAACGGCCACCGTCAGACGGCTCCGAGCGGTACTCCTTTCCCCCGGCAGACCCACCACCCACCACCATACCCCTCGCTCCCCCAACCCCCCCTCCCCCCACCTGCTCCCTGTTGCTCTCCCCCCGCCTGTTAGTAGCATGGCTCCCAGCTTCCGACCTCTGGGGGGAGCTAATGAGCTCGTAAGGCAGCTGTGGTTCAGTGGTGGTGCTGGTGCTGCCTGTTCCTTCGGGGAGGGAGATTGGACAGTGCAGTATACTGTACATTCTGATTTATGATACCCTTTTGGGAAGATGCTGAGAAAGACTTGCAGTATATTTTTTGACTTAAAAGTGAAAATAAAATAAAAATCATTTACTAGGAAAGATCGGCTGACATATCTCATTTACCCAGCTCACAATGCGTTGTGAGCTTGTAGATCGGCTATTTTCACTTCACTTCTTAATTATTATTATTATCTATTTATGGAATTTCTTAGATGTGTTTGTTTGTTTGAAAATTTATAAAATTCGTATTTGTTTTTCATTTATAAAAATAAAACGTCATATATTACATTTTTGGTAGGAAAAGAAAACGGTATTTTTTCTCGAGTCGTGACCTGTAAAAAATTGACAACAATATTGTCTGGAAGACGATGAAAGCAAACGAAGTATAGTATAAAAAGAAACGTCCCTTCTGGGAGCATGGCAACAGGGTCACTATGGAGCTGTGCTCGGGGCGTTCTGATCGCACCAAAGTGCTGAGGGATCATTATGTTAAGGCAGGCTGACAGGGCTGTTAATATTACATACACGGACAGGGCACGTGTACTGTACATGCACATGCCCTGCCTGGCCTGTACATTTTGTTTACACACACACACACACACACACACACACACACACACACGCGCGCGCGCACACGCACGCGCACACGCAGAGTATGCACACGTTGATTTTCAGTTACTGGGTCGTATAAATGGTATTTATATGCTTTGGTCCGTCATGGCGATGCTGTTTTGGAAGCTACTTCATTAACTCCTTGGTCTTAAGCCCTATACTTTGTCGTATGACAAATAGTGAAAGTAACAGATCTACAAGCTTACAGCGTGTCGTGATGCGATGTGGGTTGAGCTTCTAGATCTGCTATTTTCACTATTTAATTTGTGAGCATTTTCGGAACTTCTGAAGGTTTTCTACACCTACTGTATAATAACATGGCCGAAACAGCGATACCAGGTTGAACGTGGTTAATGCTTTGTATTAGGCGTCACAACACGTTTTATTGGCCTTGGAATTGGTAGGCACAGTATAAGTAACAAACTCATTTGAAAACCATGTTGCCTTTTTAGTTTAGAAATACTTTTCCACAAATTCTAGTGGGAGAGCGGGGGATTTCCAGTCTCAGCGTGTTCCAGAAACCTTCACTCTATCAGCCCGGCATGTTCTTGTTGCGAGAGCACTCCCGTTTTTGTTTGGGTGCGATAGGCACCCAGTCAAAATAGCAAGGGTGCTGAGGGGAGGGCAGGATAGGGACGGCAGCAAAATGCTTTGACTTTTCACTTGTGTGTCACTCGCCAAGTCAGTGGCGTCAGTTCAGCAAAAGCTAAGGTATGGTGTCTTGCACGCGCGCCTTTGCGCACGTGCAAGGCACCAGTCATGTTGCCATACAGGCATGATACATTTATTTTAAGAAGTACATTACATTTTTTCCCCCGTTTCTACGGTTTCTGGGGCTGGATATGGCAGCCTGGAACAGTTGTTCAACTTGGCATGTTAGTAAACGTGCCACAATTAACAATAATGCATTGCACCTGTGCAGCTGACCTGCGGAACCTGGGAATATACCATTCTGTTAAGATGGGGAGAATGCAAGTGTGGAGAATGTAATTACAATACCTTGTTAAAGTGACCATTTTGTTAAATGTTGCATTTGTAGTTATTTTACGGTCATTTAACAACATAATAACCAGCACAGATAGACAAAGAGACATTCATGGATTTATATTTAAAAGTAACTTTTATTTGACCCCCTGGACCCAGGGTATGGCAGCCGCATACCACTGCCATACCCAATTGACGCCCCTGCGCCAAGTAATGATTATTTTAGTGCCTAAGCTCCAGATTTGGCCTTGCTGGGCTGTGGGAGGCGTCGTCAACAGGGACAGAGAAGCCTAGCTCGCCCTGGCTGAGAAGCTTGTCTGGAGCTAAGCTGGTTGCCAGTGGGAGCCAGGTGCACAGCATGGAAGACAATGGGTGGGTAGGCATGGGACCCCGGGTTGGGAGGCAGAGGAGAGAGAGAGTGGAATGGATGTTCAGTTTGGGATGTGACTGGAATGGATTGGGCCAGGCTGGTTCACCCTGGCGACCGAATAAGAGACATTTTCTAATTATAGGCGGCCCCCGCTTGTTGCGGTGAGCCACGCAAAGCACAGCACCAGGCTTGCATGAGCAACTGCATAAAGCTGACTTTTGGTTTAATTTGGAGGACTAGCTATAATCCAGACTAAGTCCCTTAAAGCTGAACCCTCCCCCCTCCTCCTTCCCTCCCGCCATTGGATTATGGGAACGTCTTTAAAAGGATAAGGGTCTGCTTATCATCGCTTCCCTTAACACTTCTTAGGGACTTGAAATGTGGGGGAGGAGGGCTCCCAGTCACCCAATGTGGCCGGTTATTTGTGTATTTGTGTCACAGAGATTAGGCATCTGACAACTGAGATCAATGATAATCACAATTCACCATTTTCAAAGCCTTAAAGTCATAAAGCTCTACGGATCTTTGCATATTATGTCTCCTCCTCTCTGGAGAATCTCTACAGTAAGAAAGATCTAAGTACAGCAATAAAAAAAAGACTATTATAATGCAGTGCACGCACGCAGGCACGCACACACACACACAGCTTGCTTACCAGATAATCAAACCGCACATGTTGTACATACTTTGACAACATTGCCCCAGCATCTATTAGGGCAAATATTATGGATTTAAGACCAAATTTATGAAAATATACAATGAAAACAAAAAAGGAAATTATCAAAAAAATAAAGGATTAGCATTTACTTTTGTCAATTATGACAAGTAAACTACTTTCCTTTTCAAGAAATGGATAAGCTCATACAAACGTGGCAACTCATTTCTGTGTGTGTGCGTGCGTGCATGCGTGTGTGTGCGTGCGTGTGTGTGTGTGTGTGTGTGTGTGTGTGTGTGTGTGTGTGTGTGTGTGTGTGTGTGTGTGTGTGTGTGTGTGTGTGTGTGTGTGTGTGTGTGTGTGTGTGTGTGTGTGTGTGTGTGTGTGTGTTTGGAGGAGGGGGGGTGTCGGACACGACACGTGTGCTTAAATTAATGTTTTGAGCCTTGACTCTATGAACCATTAAACCATCTCCGAACTGTGCTGTGCCAGCACTGTTGCTATCCTCAGCTAATAATAATAATAATCACTGGAGTATGCAGCTAACTGTAGCGCACCCTTCTGCGGGTATCAGTGAAGAAGGTCTCAATCGTTTATTCTTTGAGAGGCAGGAGAAACAGTTGAGGTTTATCCTTATATACCAATTTAGTCGTGATCATTGCTATCTGTGCTAATGAAGTGTTGTTGCTGGGGAGGAGAGAGAGAGAGAGAGAGAGAGAGAGAGAGAGAGAGAGAGAGAGAGAGAGAGAGAGAGAGAGAGAGAGAGAGAGAGCTTGTGTTGTCAGAGATGCCACAGGGAATAGGGGTCGACATGGCACACGTGAGTGTTGTGTATGTGTTGTTTGAGGTGCTATTTTGGAGCGTGAGGCAGCCGCCTGTCTCATCGGAGCACGATGGGGTGAGGTGAGGGAGAACAGAGGAGACTCCTGGGCTCAGGCTAGAAGGACCTGGGGACAGGCACGTGCACACTTGAGCCCCTGCCCTTTTATCCGTCTGTAAAAAGTGCCCTCTCCAGACCATGAATGCAGTTTTTACTATGATGAAAGAAATGCAAATTATGCCCCCTCTTTCCATGCCATACCTGAAGGCAATATTCAAGCCTTGTCAAAACTCTCCAGAATTTGAAAGCAGCATCTTATGTTGAAGGAATTGCCCTTTCTGTGTAGAAATTATGCTTATGATTATGCACCAAAAATAGCCAACCTCCAAGTTCACAACGCGTCGTGATGTGAGCTTGGAGGTCTGCTATTTTCACCAAAAGGCCCTTTTAGAAATTTCAGACCTTGCCTCTCTAACATCCTCTGTTATTGTGGAGTAAAATTACAATATTTGAGATGTAATGGAGTAGAAGTAAAAGTACTGGAAATTGGAAATACTCAAGTAAAGTACAAATACCTCTTAAGTAAATGTACTTTACACCACTGCTCTCAAGACAGAGAAGGCCAGGCCACGTGGGGGGTGTACAGGGTAGAAATAGAGGTTATATGCCAGTGCATGTGAGTGCTTGTTTACCAACTAGGTGTCAACGTTTTTGAACTCAGCTCATTAACCTGTGCACGGGTTCTGGATGGAGCCCCCCCACCCCACCCCCCAAACCCCACAGCTATATGCAGTATAACCACCTACAGGTTTTCTGAAAGTTTGTGCACCATACCATACCAATGGAGTGTCAAAGTCAAAATCTCAAGGCACACCTGCAAACCTACAAGCTCTGAAAGTCGGCTATTTTCAAATCTGAGAATGTCATCTCCCTCCCCCCACCTATAATGCCATTGGTTGAAAGTATATTAGTATACCGTTGTTCAATATTGAGCTTGGCACATTTACTGGGGCAAGCTGCCCAGATCACACATGTCACACGTGTCTTCTTATTTTTTCACTCTCAAAAAAAGCCTTCAATGTAGTGCATTTGAAACTACATTGCAGTGCACATCATGGGGTGATCACTGCTTGCCTCCTGTGAATTGTTTTATTTTATGTTTTTGTTTATTTTATGTTTATTTCGTTGCTGAGTGATGTCAGCAGACAAAGTGACGTGAGTGAGTGAGATGAAAAAAACCTGGATGAAATGTGCCAATCGAAACAGGAAACAACGGTACTAGTTATGGTAATTTATATGATAATTCATAGTAGCCTTACTAGCCTATATTGCAATAATTATGTGTCATGTGTAGCTGTTGTCACAAAATCCCAAGGCACACCTGGTCTTGTCTCCCGGGCACGGCACACCGTTTGGGGAACCAGTGCCACCGATGCACACAGTATCTTTAGTGTGATAACAGTGGGTAAACATAAAATAGCAACAGGCTTTAAACGTAACGAATGCAGAAAAACTCCAAGGTGATGGGGCGGTCATTACGCCACACAGTTAGAGAATCAATTCCCGGCTGACATCAACTCACAGCCCGGGCCGTGATCCGTGATATAGCTCTTTCCTCAAATCTAATCATCAATCCATTCTAACCACGTTAGCCGGGAGTCTACTTGGCATTATAATGGCTTTTCAATTCCTATTATTTTGGGAGGACGCTCCTTGATACAAAAGTGAACTGATCACTAGGGATGGGACGATAAGCGATATTATCGTTTATCGTGATTAAAAAAACACTCACGATAATCGTATCGTGGAGATTTAATTTATCGTCCTCCGTCATGCACTGGGATCAATTCACCTTTTATTTGCCGAGCTGCATATCCGGTAACGCTTAAACCCCCTATAATTGATAAAAGGTACTTATAATATATGTACTTATACAGTCTTTTTTTTTCACTCTATCAAAAGTCTTTGCCAAAAAATAGACGATCTACAAGCTCACAACGCGTCGCAGCGCGACACGTTGTGAGCTTGTAGATCAGCTATTTTTTTGGCAAATGTTCCACCCCAGGATAATGGGTTTTGATTATCGCGATAAATATCGTAAATCACGATTTATTTTTGTCACAATAATCGTGCTATGAAATGTTCATATCGTCCCATCCCTACTGATCAGAGAGCGGTTACCCGGGCATGCAGTGTCAGAAAAAACGAAGAGGGGAGGCGACCACCTTCCTCTTCTTGTGCCTCCTCCTCCTCTCATTACACATGCGGACGGCATCCTCCGCTAAATTGTTTTGCCTGACCTTTGCTACTGTAGCACTAATTATTGCCATCGCATGGGCCCTGTAAGGCACACACAGCTAATTACGCTGGATTTATCTGAAGGGACATGGGTGCCATTCTTCACGGGGACTGTCTGTGGCTCCTGTCAATGCGGGTGATCTAAACCCGGAATAGGGTTAATCTGGGTAATACAGTAATAGTAATTAGAGTTACAATAATTACAAGCAGTAGTTGTAATAACAATGAGGAGCGGGCTATTAGTAATAGGACAGCCAAATGAGGCGGCTATATACACTTATGCAATATCTTATGTAAATGAGAGGAACTACACTGCCAAAATGGAACGAGAGAGAGAGAGAGAGAGAGAGAGAGAGAGAGAGAGAGAGAGTGTGTGTTGTGCAATATGCATAATTACCTTATTACAGAACCAGATTGTTGTAGTTTCCTTCCGCTAGCTCAGAATGGATGTTTGACAGTCTGCGGGTTGAAAGACATATTTTCAAAGGCGTTTTGTGCTGGAATTACCTATTAATGTAGGGTGCAGGACCTCAGGTGTCACATCCCCTCATCGCATCGCACACAAGATTGGCTCGTACAGGAAAGCAATATTCTCTCAAAGATCCGGCGTGAATGAATAGGGGGGCCAGTCGCCGGAGCTGTCTTTTCAGCTGGCGGGCAACTCGTGTAATGAGCCTAAGAGGGCTCCAATTATTCCACTTGTGATCAAAAAGGAGAGGGAGATTACTTCTCTTCCCTCTTTTTTTTTTTTTTTTTTTTGCTTTGACATCCTACACTGTAACATCTTTTGATAGGGGCTGAGGGAGAGAGAGAGAGAGCGAGAGGCGGGAGGGGGTTCACAAGAGGATGGCTGGGGAGCGCTTGATGGTTTTGAACAGGCGTCAGTGGTAGTTTTTCCTTTTTATCGTCCCGGACGGAGCCAGGGCGTGTTCACAGCTCACACATTTTAATTCTTCTCTCCTTTGTTTGTTGATTTTGTGGCCGGTGTTTGCAGGCATGTGCACATAGACATCAAAAGGGAGCCTTTTATTCGTCTGTTAAAAAGTGCCCTCTCCCGACCATGAATGCAGTTTTTACTATGGTGAAAGAAATGCAAATGCCCTCTTTCCATGCCATACCTGAAGGCAGCATTTAAGAGAATGACCTCGTCCAAACTCTCATGAACTTGAATGCAGCATCTTATGTTGAAAGAATTGCCCTCTCTGTCGAAATCCATGCCATTACGCCACATCTCCAGTATTGACTTGATGATGCTTAGATCAGAGTGGTATGCATGCACCGAAAATAGCCGACCTCGCACGACGCGTTGTGAGCTTGGAGGTCTGCTATTTTGAATACTTCCACCAAAAGGTCCTTTTCAAAATGTCAGCCCCTGCCTCTCTAACATTCTCTGCACGTCCCTGTTCACAGCTTACACGTTTTAATTTTTCTCCCCTTTGTTTGCCGCTTTTGTGGCCGGCGTTTGGATGTAGCGAAAGGTCGTTTGCCAGCACGGCGGGACAGGTCTATCGCAGACTCTTGTCACCTGCTGCACGACGTCACAAAACAAAAGGAAGCTTTCATACTGTACAACCGGCAGGCTTTGGCTACACCGGACTCCATGGCCACCCGCTGCCATACGTTTTCTCCTAGAGGGAGGTATTGCACGTGACACTGTACAAGTGTGCTCACTCACTGGAATAACTACCGTGTAACGACTGTCAGGTGCTCTTTATTCCTCAGAACGGCCTTCATTTTGTTTGTTTTGCCTGCTTAAATTTGGTCATTTTATCGTCTAATCAGGCTTTTATGAACACCCTGAACAGTTTTTAATTTGCTTGATTCAATATTTAGATATTTGATGTAAATGTTACCAGGCTCTCCTCCTCCAGGGCTTCTCCCCATACACACCCATTGTAACTTCAAACTCCATTTTAACCATGATAGATTCATTAAACACACCCATTTCTTTTTTCTGGTGACTCATCCTAATTGCGACCGTAGGTCGCACTTACTACAGAAAGCTCCACCAGGTGTCCGTGCGTCAGTCAGTCAGTCAGTCCGTCCGTCCGTCCGTCACACGTCAGACGTCACACTTTTGCCCTGCTCATATCTCCGCAACCGTTGCCCCGATCCATGCCAGATTTTGCACACACACTCCTTACCTGCCAAACTACAACCTCCAAGGACCCCCGGAGTTCCAGGGACCCCCAGGTCCCTGGGGGACCCCCAGGTGTAAAAGAAATACCAAATGTGCAAAAATGACCAAATGACCACCCCCACGGGGCTGCTCACGGGGAATTCCCGGGGACCACCCACTCCTGCTACTCCAGAACGGATGCAAAAGTGGTGGCGCCCCCAGTGGAGGACCCCCTCCACTGCAGCTCACATAAAATGCCCTAACTCGGCCTAGGAGCGTCCGGGAGAGCCGGGGCCGGTACCTATTCGTCCGCCAAGGCAACGCGGAGACCCCACCCCTCATTTCTCACATGGCCCTCTTCTAGCGAGACCTACGGTCGCTTATCTCCCGATTAGGGAGTCTTACTGGTAAGTGAGCAGGAGTTTGAAGCTACAATGGGTGTGTATGGGGAGAGGCCCTGGGCCTGGAGGGCTGGATAACATTGACATCAAATATCTAAATATTGAATCAAACAACTTAAAAACTGTTCAGGGTGTTCATAAAAAGCCTGATTAGACGATAAAACGACTAAAATATGTTTTGAAAGTGAAATATCCCTTTAACGGCACAAAGTTGTGTTCTGCTGGAATACAACGGGGGGTTTTATCATTCGATTGTGTGCCGACTTTTGTTACTCTCGCGTTCCCTTTTCATTTAACTAAACTCCCAGATTACAAAACTTAAAGCACATTAGGTGTCTTGGGCGGGTGAAGTGGGGGCTAACTAAAAGGATTTCTCTACACTTTGGAGTATCAAACCACATCAGCCCAGAAGGAGTATGATTGCCTGTTAATCAGGAAGCCATGAATAAAGAAGAGACAAATAATATTATGTACCGCTGCATGACAGAGCCAAAGAGGAAGTCACCAATCTGCATCAAACTAGATAAACATTCACCCCTAAGATATCATTTGGAGAAGATAACGGCTTCCTACAGCCAGCCGCACACGCACGCACGCACACGCACACACACACACACACACACACACACACACACACACACACACACACACACACACACACATGTGTGCACACACTCACACACACACTCAAACTCTCTGATAAGCAACAATAATTACTATAAGTTGTTTACGGTGGCAGAACAAAAGGAGTTAAGGTCTTCATTTCAAGGAAGTCAAGGCGAATACGCAGAGCAACACATTCATTCCAATAAAACAACAGACTTTAAAGAAGACTTTTGTTTCATCACTTCTGCTTTATTTCTGATAATAGTAACAGTGAGGGAGAGATGAGAGAGAGAGAAATATAGAGACAGAGAAAGACAGACACAGAAAGAGAGAGAGAGAGAGAAGAGGGAGGGATGACAGTCAGCAAAGAACCTCGTGTCAGATTCGAACCCGGGTGCGGGGACAGACTATGGCCTCAAGTTCGATTCATAATGTGTCGAAAATAGTCAAGCGGCATGCTTAGGTCTGTGGCGCGTCATAAGCTTGTAGGTCTGCTATTTTTTGGACGTGCCAAAAGCGGAGCATAAACCAGGCTTTATTTACGTGATATTTATTTACAGATCTACAAGCACACAACGCCTCGCGGTGCGAGGCGTTGTGTGCTTGCAGATCGGCTTTTTTCACTAGTTTAAATCATTTTTAAAATGATAAATGCAAAACGAACGGTTTTGGACGTACAAGGTTTCCACCCGACAACGACGATATCTAGGGCTCAACAAGTGTGTGTGTGTGTGTGTGTGTGTGTGTGTGTGTGTGTGTGTGTGTGTGTGTGTGTGTGTGTGTGTGTGTGTGTGTGTGTGTGTGTGTGTGTGTGTGTGTGTGTGTGTGTGTGTGTGTGTGTGTGTGTGTGTGTGTGTGCGCGTGCGACGTGTGTGCACGTGTCCTTGTAGACCGAGCGAAAAGGGAACGACACCTACCGTCTGTTATTGTTTGACCCTGGATATCCTCCTCGGCACTCTGCCCTCCAGTGAAAACAAAACAAAGGGAGAGAGGAAAAAAAAACTGTTTGCCCCACAAACATTTCAAATTAAATTAAATGAAGTCAGTGTGGCTGTGTGTGTGTGTGTGTGTGTGTGTGTGTGTGTGTGTGTGTGTGTGTGTGTGTGTGTGTGTGTGTGTGTGTGTGTGTGTGTGTGTGTGTGTGTGTGTTTCAGCTCGCTGGAAATCCCCCCCTCCTCCCCCCACACACACACACACACACACGAGTGGTTCAAAGACCTGCTGCATCTGGACGCCCCCCCCCTCCCCCCCCCACACACACACACCTCACCGCCTCCTCTGCTCTCAAGCTGCTAGCTACGAGCTCCCACACTCGCAGAACGCCCGGTGTCGATTTAACCACGCGACGGAGTGTAAAAAAAAATAAAAAATCACACCCGTGTGAACTGAGCGGTGGTCGTGGGGGGGGGGGGGGGGGGGTGCCTGTGTGTGGGGGTGTGTGTGTGTGTATTGCAGTTGATGCTCAGGGCAGGCTAGACTCAACAGCACCTCTCTGGTCACCCAGGGTACTCAGGCTACACCAGAGGCTACATACAGACAGACAGACAGACAGACAGACAGACACACACGGCCACGCTATGGAGACGGTGTGACCACCGCTCAAAAAAAGAACCTGACCCATATTTCCAGTCCCAGGGTTAAAAGAACTCTCTGGGTTTTTACTCTGCGCGCTCTGACTCTGACAGAGACGACAGCAGGCGCCGCTCAGCCTTTCTGCCCCTCTGAGAGAGTGTGTGTGTGTGTGTGTGTGTGTGTGTGTGTGTGTGTGTGTGTGTGTGTTTTACTGTAAATGTCTGATGGGTGTTATCCCCTGCAGACTGTGAATGTACAATGTGCATTGCTGCATGTCATCAGTGTGTGTGTGTGTATGTGTGCGTGGGTGTAAGTGTGCGCGCGCGCGACTGCACGTGCTCTGGTTCTCCTCCCCGTCATACACTAAGGCTCTCGTATTTCTCAATTTTGCCTAACATTGGTTTGGAAATCCTTCACGCGCCCAAGCAAAAGGTGAAAGCGTGCAGGGATTTGCATATTCAAATGTTCAAACATTCAAACAGACGGCTTCAACACGGTGCCACATTACAGGCAACAGTAAGAGTCAGACTACAGGACACAGCAGAGTTAGATTGTTGTTTTGCACACATGTCCTGCAGACGGCAGCTTGTCCCTGTCCTGTTAACAAGCTGGATGTACAAATGTGAACACCACGCCGTCAATCCCAGTGCTGACAGCTGCCTAGAAAGACCTCAAATCCTAGCCATCAGGCAGAAACCTTGTATCTCCATATTTGAACTTTTTATGTTGTTGTGTTGTTGTTGTTGTAAATAAATACCCTATTTTGTCGTACAGGAGCGTCCCACGAAAGTATACAAGCTTGTAGATCTGCAATTTGCGCTCTGCAATTTGCGCTACTTTGGAATACTTTTGAAGGTGAAAGCAGTGATAAAAGTCCCTGCCCACCACCACAGAGCGGTTGGGGGACTGCCCATAAGTCCTACATCTCATTAGTCCTAATTTGGTTAGGGTTAGGGTTTGGGTTAGGTTTTTGAGCGGTGGTCACAACGCTCCTATACGTGGCCGTGTGTGTGGGTCTGTCTGTCTCCGTGTCTCCGTGTCTGTCTGTAGCCTGCAGTAACCTTTTCTGACCACACATGTTAAGGGAGGGGCGCTGTTGCACACACACACACACACACACACACACACACACACACACACACACACACACACACACACACACACACCACCGCTCAGTTCACACGAGTGTGATTTTTAAGTTTAGGCATAGTTTTACTGAGGTTAGGGTTAGGGTTTGGGTTAAGTTTAGGCATAGTTTTACTGAGGTTAGGGTTAGGGTATGGGTTAGGTTTAGGCATAGTTTTACTGAGGTTAGGGTTTGGGTTAGGTTTAGGCATAGTTTTACTGAGGTTAGGGTTAGGCACCGTGGTGCATCCAGCTTTGTCGGGCGTCAATAGGCGCTTTTCCACTGCAAGGTGGAACCAGAACTTTCAGGAACCAGAACCTATTTTTTTGGTTATGGTTTTGTTTCCATTGCGAACGGCCCGGTTCCAGACAAGGTTCCTGGAACCTCCTGGAACCTTTTTTAGGTCCTGCTCCTGATGTAGAACTAAACTTGAGTTCTGGGAACCTATGGGCGGGGCCAGCAGCGCTCCGGCTCTCGATTGGTCGAGCGGAGGTAACGACACCGAGGAGAACGGGGAGAAATCTCTCACAACACAACAGCGTCATTTTTAAAATCCTATTCCGACAGACAGAAACACAGAAACACTATGGACGCGACGCCATATCCAGAAGGAGCTAGAAGCATCCGTTCTAAATGAAATGATTTTCAAACGAATTCCGTCGCCGTCGTCTTTCTGAAATGAGCGTCGAGTGCACAAGCAGACAGACACGGTGCCAAGCAAAAATAAAGAAAATGTACGTCGATAGACAGACAACAAACTACGGTGGAGATACGCATTTCTACAGACTCCCGAGTCGCGAGGCAGCAGCCGAGCCGTGCTGTGACGTGTGTGTGTGTGTGTGTGTGTGTGTGTGTGTGTGCGCATGCGTGCGTGCGTGCGTGCGTCGCCGCGTGTGTGTGTGTGTGTGTGTGTGTGTGTGTGTGTGAGAGAGAGGGAGACGCTTTTTTTTCCTCCCTAGAGCAAAGGCAGCGTACCGACCAAACGCTCAGTCAGCAGCTTGTTTGAACGTTCTATTGTTTTTTTTATTTTTTGAGCGGTGGTCACACCGTCTCCATAGCGTGGCCGTGTGTGTATCCGTGTGTGTCTGTGTGTCTGTCTGTCTGTCTGTCTGTATGTAGCCTCTGGTGTATGTAGCCTGAGTAGTACCCTGTGTGACCAGAGAGGTGCTGTTGAGTCTAGTCTGCCCTGAGCATCAACTGCAATAGCAGTGGTGGCCTGAGTGAGCAAGTATGGCTCACACTCTCACACACACGGGTGCACGCCCCCCCCCCCCCCCCAACACACACGCACGCACGCACGCACACACACACACACACACACCACCGCTCACTTCAAACTTGGGTTTGATTTTTATATTCAGAAAGTACCGTAGTAATTAATAATATACGTATTTACATACAGCTGTTATTTTAGATTTTAGATTCCCGAATGTGCTGCTGTTAAAATGACCAGCTGTTTTGTCTCAGCCAAATCAGGCTGACCAGTGGAGCTTCCCGGTTGGGTCTGGTTATATGGAAACAAAAGCAGAACTTGGTTCTGGAACTTCACAGGTTCTTGAAAGTTCTTGGTTCTGGAAAGTTCTGGTTCTGGTTCTGGCTTGGCCCTGCAGTGGAAATGCGCCTTATGTGAACACAATTGGCCCGGGTTCGGGGGAGGGAAGCCGGGCGGGAGAGGGGGCCACACCGGTCAGCAGGGAGTGTTGGGCGGGAGGAGTAGGACGAAGGGTCTACTTCCTCTCGGTGGGGGCTCCTCACTGGCAGGTGAGTCGGTAGGATACCATTGCAACACAGAAATGTGCATAACGACTGATTTGGGGAGAAAAGGGGGGTAAACAATGAAAAGTATTAACAAGAGCTTCTGAGTAAACAATAACTATACAACAATCAAACTGATACTTTTTTAGACATACAAGGTTTCCGGCCGACGGCGACAAAATATTACTGCCAGATGTGCTTCATAGTGAAGCGCCGGCAAACAGGATCAGAAAGCTAACAGGCTTCCATTACCAGATCACTGATTGGAGCTGCGTTGTTGTGGTGTGAGCCGCAGATCCCGGTCTCCCATCTGTTTGGAACAAAAAAGCTCCTTTCTGTAATTTGCTGGCATTGAGCCCGATCATATCCAAAACTGTTAGAGCCCCAGCTCTCTCGTTTGTCAAACAAAGCGCATGGACACCGGTTGGGCAGCTGGTGGTGTATGCAGATAGTAGTGTGTTCAAGGGGGGCGCGGGTTAGGTAGGGTGGATTTTGAGTGTGTGTACGTGTAGTGTACTGTGTGTGTGTGTGTGTGTGTGTGTGTGTGTGTGTGTGTGTGTGTGTGTGTGTGTGTGTGTGTGTGTGTGTGTGTGTGTGTGTGTGTGTGTGTGTGTGTGTAGCTAACTGTGTAGCTACCTGTGCACTTGCCTGGCTACGAGTGCCTTCCAATCTGTGTCTGTATATTTGTGTGCCAACAGTATGCGTGAGCATTCGCTTGTGCATGCACAGTGATGAAAGAAGTACTCACATTTTTGACTTACGTAAGTGAAAGTAGCAACATCACATCTCATATTCAATATCTTACTGAAGTCAAAGTTTAAAAAAAAGTATTAGCATAGCAAAAGTGAATCATATGCTGTATATCTGCGGTTCCCAAACTTTTTAGCTCAATACCCAAAAGAGAAATTAGACGTTTGCCTGGGACCCAAACAAGTGAAACCAGCCGATCTACAAGCTCACAACGTGTCGCTTCGCGCCGTGTTGTGAGCTTGTAGATTGGCTATTTTGAGCCATTCTGAAACATTTGTTTTCTAATGTAGGGAATTTCTTAGACCTGATCGTTAACCACTTAGGCCCATCCATTATATAGCTATATTCACCGGGGAAATCCCCACTGTTAGGTGAAAAGAAGCAACTTGGACTCCTCATGCATAGAAGGAAGCATGAGGTCAGTCCGTTGTCTCCCCAGGCGCGGCAGAGGGAGAGCAGAGCCCAGGATTACATAGGCAATTGGCACTGGGTGAAAATGGGTTACAAAATCATGGGATAAAAAAGAAAAGAAAAAAGAAATGGAAATAACCCCATAAGTACCTTGAAATTCTACTTAACCACTTAAACCCCAGCATCCGACTTGTGGGGAAAGCTTCAGCTGAAATTTAAGCTTGTCGATGGGTTATTCTTAGTACACTAACATAAAACATAAAATACATTAGTATATCGTCGTTGTCAGGTGAAAACCTTGTACAGTATGTACAAAACCGTTCGTTTTGCATTTATCATTTTAAAAATTATTTGAACTAGTGAAAACAGGCGATCTACAAGCACACAACGCCTCGCAGCGCGAGGCGTTGTGTGCTTGTAGATCTGCTGTTTTCACTACTTTTGTGCGCCGGCCTTGTATGATGAAGCAGGGCTTTACTTAGCAAAAAAAGTACAGATTTGAAACTTGGAGATACGAGGTTTCTGCCCGACAGTGACGCTATGAGGGACTTTACTCAACCCTACGGGGGTTGAAATGGTTAACACCGGTGCTTGAGTAAATGCAATTAGTTAGGTCACACCCCTGTGCACTGCGCGCGGTTGTGGTCCGAGCACCTGACGAGGCCTTTTCTTTTTTTCTTTTTTTTGCGGGAGCCGCAGTCAGTGCCCGTCCAGTCCACGCAGCCAACACACAGTGTAAACAGGGGTTTGTTTGAGCGAGCGGCCCGGGGGCAGCGGGATTAATGAGCGCTGATGAAGTTCCACTCGAGAAATCCTGGGCCCTTCGCTACGCCGCCCGCCCGCCGCTGCCTCCTCCTCCCCTGTTTGCCGGGGAGTGAGAGAGAGAGAGAGAGAGAGAGAGAGAGAGAGAGAGAGAGAGAGAGAGAGAGAGGGCCGGCGGTGTGGCCGTGGCGACTGGAGGCGGTGACTCATTCCCTTTACCCAGTGTCAGATTAAGGCATGTCAATAAACAGACCCACTCAATCCATCTCAGAGTGAGTGCATCCGCTCACAGAGCCTCCCAGTCTGTAATGAGCTGCCGCAAATCTCCATCCGACAAGAATGTCTGGAAAGATGCCTTGTCACAGTGAGGGAACGAGAGCGAGAGAGAGAGAGAGAGAGAGAGAGTGGGGTAAAGTAAAGGGAAGGGGGTGGGGGGTCAGAGCGAGAGAGAGAACGGTATGAAACGAACCTGCATGATACCGTAGCAACAGAAGGAGCGGGTGACAGACAAGCAGTGGAAGAGGAGGCAGAGGAAGGTGGGTGTATGGTGGGTAGATGGGTGGGTGGGGGGCTCTGTTGCAAAGCTAATGTGACTGGCTGCCTCCTACAACAGTATTCAGAGAATGAAGAGAAGGCACACCTCAGAGGGAAGCATTCTGCACACTGCAGAGTAGGGATGGGACGATATGAAGAATTCATATCGCGATTATTGGGACGAAAGAAACCGCGATTTACGATATTATCGCGATAATCGAAATCCATTATCCCGGGGCGGAAGATTTGCCAAAAAATAGCAGATCTACAAGCTCACAACGCGTCGCAACGCGGCGCAACGCGTCGCAACGCGGCGCGTTGTGAGCTTGTAGATCGGCAATTTTTTGGCAAAGGCATTTGATGGAGTGAAACAAAAAAAACTGTATCAAGTACGTATATTCTAAGTACCTTTTACCAAATATAGAGGGTTTAAGTGGTAGATATGCAGCTTGGCAAATAAAAGGTGAATTGATCCCAGTGCATGACGGAGGACGATATCACAATATAATAAATCTCCACGAGTGTTTTTGATCACGATAAACGATAACATCGCTTATCGTCCCATCCCTACTGCAGAGTGGCTCCAATTTGACACTCGCAACATTAAACAGAAACCCAGGATTTTTGCATGGTAGCTACTCCAGCTCGTAGTGGGTCCATTTTTACCCTCTCAGTGTTGAATAGACACCCAGGATTTTGCAGTGTACTCCACCACATTGTGGCATAACAAAACACATTATTATATGCGCCTTAAGTTAATACTGAAACATCTGTCTATTTGGGAAATTGACTTAAAGAAATATAACGTGCTGCCTGCTGCATGTCTACAAGCCGTCTTGGGCATATCGTCGTTGTCGGGTGGAAACCTTGTATCTCCCAAGTTCTTTCGCAAAGTAAAGCCCTGCTTCATCTTACAAGGCCGTCGCACAAAAGTAGTGAAAACAGCAGATCTACAAGCACACAACGCCTCGCGTGTGCTTGTAGATCGGCTGTTTTCACTAGTTTAAATCATTTTTTAAATGAAAAATGCCAAAACAAACGGTTTTGGACATGCAAGGTTTCCACCCGACAACGAAGAAATGCCTGGTTATATAATACAGGGTTTTTCTGAATGTTTATTTTAAACGCCCAGCCGGGCGGAGGTTGGCTAAACCTGTGGGATTTACTAGTACACTAAATTGCTGTGTCCCCCTTCCTGTTCGACGCTGGCTAACAGATATAGGCCACAACAGAGGAGAGACTTGACAAAAAAAAAAAAAAAAAAACAGGAAAACACATGCAGGTGATTCTTTCAGGAAGCTAAAATGACTGGAATAACTTCTGTTTGCCATGCCCGGTTTCCCGGATGGGCTCAGATCCCACTAAATCTACCTGGATTAAACGTTGCCTTCGTGGCCCTGTCGGAGAATTCCACGCCTTGTTCAAAAGGATCTCCCCACCCACCTTTTCTTATGTGGCGCCAAGCCGACATTAACGGATTTGAGCATGAAGGGAGTGTGAAAACTTTTTGGCCTGACATCCAAATTAAGGAATATCCCTCGGGGACTCGCCAAAGGGGGAAGTTCTTGCTATTTGAGTTTGATTAGGTTCCGCGGGCTTAGAGAAAAAGTAAGCCGATTTCTTTTTTGGGACCAGCATAAGATAGCCAAGTATTTCTTTTCCCCTCCCTTCCTCTTCTGTTTAGTATGTAAAACCCTGATCTCAGAGAAGCGTTCCCCTTTTCTTGCTCAACTGACAGACAGATATAGGAGTATAGCTCCCTAACAAAACACACAGACGACAGACACGGACATGTATAGATTCTCCTCAGACAAAAGGAGTTAAATCGAACCCCCCCTCCTCCCGCGACTTAAGGGGCCGCCATGCAGCGATAGCACCTGCCGTATATTCACTGATGCACTGCTAACCTGCTACCCGGAGCACTTCATGTCCTCATTTGCATGATTTACATGAAGCCACCGAGGCTGAACCTAAACGCCACACCAGGTGCTACTCAGCTAACATTTGACTGCCGCGATAATGGCCGAGTTATGTCGTGATGAACGACGGCGTCGCATCCGCTGCCAGGGGTGTTAAAGTAACTAAGTGCGTTTACTTAAGTAACGTACTTAAGTAACAGTTTGAGGTGTTTGTACTTTACTTGAGTATTTCCAATTTCCAATACTTCTACTCTCAAATCCAAATATTGTACTTTTACTCCACTACATTTATTTGAAAACTCTAGTTACTGGATACTTTGCAGATATAAATTATAATATTATAAAATACACATTAATCCACTTTAGACCTATTTTATACCAAGGCTATTTGAAAATTGCCGATCTACAAGCTCACAACGTGTCGCGACGCTTGTATTGCTATTTTCAAACATGTTATACTTTTGGTACTTTTTGATGCCAATACTTTTTACTCCAGTACATTTTGAATTCTGGACTTTTACTTGTAACTGAGTATGTCTACTTTGCAGTGTTGATAAGTATAAAATATGAGTACTTTTTCCACCACTGTCCGCGGCGACGCCTTGTGAACTTGCAGAACGGTTATGTTCCGTTCCGCGACGCCGTCATACGACAAGTGTAAGAGTGGAGCTTAAGGCTTGATGTAGGTTAGAACAAAGACTCCCCGGTAAGACAACGGGCGGCGGGCCTGGCTGGCTGGAGATGTCAGCAGACTACGTCGGAATGCAGACGTCTGTCGGGCGGGGAGAGGCCGGGAGGGGAGGGGAGGGAGCGCGGGGCTATTATTTAAAATCTTTTCATCACTCTGAAAGAGGGGGGAAATAGCTTTGACGTTGAGAAGCTCATGAATAATTGATGCCAGTTGCTATTAATGTATGTATAATTAATCACATCCCTCCTGCCTAAACTCGCTTGGAGCCGATGGTCCTGAGTGGCATGGAGACCGGTGTTCGCTATTGACTCTGCTTTGCAATAAAAAAAACAGGGGGTGGTGGGGGGGTTATTGGGCAATTTCCTATATCCAGGCCCGGTGTGGAAGGAGAGCAAGACAATAGACTTTGCTACCGTGCCTTTTTTTTCCCCCCTCTCTCTCGCTACTCGCTTCACAAGAGAAGGGAGCGATTGTTTTGAGACAGAATGGGTAAATATTTGTCCTGTTTCACACGGGAAGACAGAATAAATGAGAGGGAAGCACAACCCAGGAAGCGGTCGTCGTGTTTGCGTATCTCGTTTCATTGTGTTTCCGACAACCGGTTGCACGGTCGGCCCCAAACAATACCACATGACCCCCATAACACACTTTGTGACCAAGGCCACAACATGTGGCCCCCACGCCGGCAGTAGTATTTGATTAAGTGTGCCAATGTCTTTTTTTCCCCCCTCTCCTCCTTTCCTTTATTTTCATGAGAATAATGTTGTGGCACCTGAAGTCAAATAGAGCACAGAAATGCTACAAACTGCAGCAAAGCAAAGCTCCGTTGTCGGGTGGAAACCTTGTATGTCCAAAACCGTTCCCTTTTTTACTCTCATTTTAAAAGCGAGTTAAAGTAGTGAAAATACCTGGAGATACGAGGTTTCTGCCTGACAGTGGCGAAAGGCAGTTTAGAAATGACGGAAGGGAAGAAAAAAATATATAATAATAATAATAAGAAGGAAAAAAACAGCCATTTCAAACCCTCTCCAAAATCAGTCACTTTCATAAACGTGATTGATTCCCGAATGGGCAATTGGGTTCGAGGGGGTGAATTGATGAGTGATGAAGTGAAATGATGCCGGGAACGTGGCAGGTTATTCATCACGTGTTGCCCCCTTTTGTCACGATTGATTGTCTATAATTTGAGTTTGCAGGGGAGCCAGTTGATATTAAATGGTAACAACTCCCTGAATTCATCATGTCCCCGTCCCCTCCCCACCACCCGTCCTCCCCCCAGTCCCCGTCCCCGTCCCTCCCCTCTCCTTTAGCAAGGCAGAAAATAGAAAATGTAATCTCATCCACAACCATGGCTCTGCCTCGGGCGCTCCTTCAACCTTTTTTTTCTCCCCGCTGATCCTCCCCGAGGGGCACGGGCTCCACTAAAAGAAGAGGGAAATCTATAATCTAGCAGATGGCAGAGGATCCATGGGAAATTCTATAATAGAGAAGAAGGTGGTTTTGGGTGGCGTGCGTGCGCGTGTGTCGTGTGTTCTGTGTTTGTGTACATTACATGCATGCGGATGTATGCGAGAGCTCGGGGAGGGTGGGTAGTTGCCGAGGGGGACCTGGCGAACGTCGCGAGCGAGGGGCTCATAAGCGTTTCCACCCTCGCACATTGGTAAACACAGGATAAGCCCGCTCCCGGCAGGTGCTAGTGGTGGTCTCTCTGTGTCTTTGTCGTGGGCGGCGCCACACAGAGCGCTGTAGCCTGAGCTGCTCGGGAGCAGCAAGAGGTGCTGCTGGGTGGGTGCAGGCTCTGGAGTGCAGAGTGGAGTGGGTAGCGGAGTGGAGTGGAGTGGAGTGGGGGTAGGGGAAGGGGAAGGGGAAGGGAAAGGGTTTGGGGGAGGAGGGCAGCCCGGCGGCCGGCCCTAATTTGGGGACAGAGTAGCAATTTTCTTCCGGGGAGGGGAGGGGGAGCCGGAATACAGAGAGTGCGAGGCGAGGGAGATTGTGATTGCGTGGGTGTGTTGCTGCACACGCACAGAAGGAGAAGTGCGCGGCGACAAGGATCGAGGTGAAGCCATTTGTTTTCCGCCGTCTAAAAATGTTATGAGAAGCCACTGAGGGAGGCGACGGCTCGGCAGCCCCGCTCTCAGGGCTCACTACACACGCAGGCATAACGTCGTTGTCGGGCAGAAACCTCGTATCTCCAAATTTCAAATTTGGATGTTTTTTCGTGAAGACTGTTGCACAAAACTAGTGAAAATAGCTGATCTGCAAGCGCACAACGCCTCGCGGTGCGAGGCGTTGTGTGCTTGCAGATCGGCTATTTTCACTACTTTAACTCGCTTTTAAAATAATAGTAAAAAAAGGGAACGGTTTTGAACATACAAGGTTTCCACCCGACAGCGACGATATATTATTCCATGTATATAGGTGACACACAGGGGTGTTAATTTAACTCCGCAATGGGTCCATATTACCGGAGGGTTAAATGAAACACCGGATACTGCCGGGGATAAATCACCCAGGTACACGCGAATAACCAACGCGTGTAGACATCAGCATATATAAATATGTGCGCGTCGCACACACGCAGAGAAACAAACCGAATCTCCTCTCTGCAGCTCTCCACTGCAGCATTAATGCAGGGAGGAATATATGCATGTGTAAACACGTAGTCAGACACTGACCTTTCCTCAGCCAACAGAGGATTTGGACTCATTTCCTCTCCTCTCTTCTTCACCTACGCCGCCATGACTCTCCACGCCACGTCTAGCCTAACGACGTGTTATTTCTAATTATAAATGGCTTGCCCTGTCGGCTCCCCCCGGTTCTCTCTCTCATTCTCGAGCGCCGTCTGTCTTTTTTCCCCCAAGAAGAGGATATCAACAAGGCTCATTATTGTGCACAACTCCTGCCCGGACCTGAGGGAGTCCATGAGTAGGATAAGCCTCCAACACTATGAGCAAAGGCTAAGACCTGCACATTTACCATGAACAAAAACAAACCGGCCATTTGAGGCTTGTGCTGTACAGTATATATTTCCTTCGGTGATGTACTCTCGTACGGTGGGAAATGAGATAACCAAGGGGGCTTATGGGGGAGTTTCAAGTCATAAACAGCTGTGTAACGGGAAGTTCTCGCAGCTAACTTGAGAGCTAATTAGGAGAGCTGCGCTGACGCACCGACGCAAAGCACTAACTTCTCTAAATCTTACTTCCTTCAAATGCTTATTGTTCTGCATATGATTTTATGTAACCCTTTGCTTTATACTTCGGCAAGGTTTGGTTCTATAAATGGCTGTCTTCTATGTAGTTAACTAACCGCCAGTAAATAATTGAATAATTGATATTGTGCATATAAGGATACAAACGAATAATGGACTGTATATAAATATCATGACAGCGTACTGTATAAAGATTAAACTGTGCTTCTATTGGAATGAGCCACACGGACTGAACGATGACAATCAGGAGACTGTCATCCTTTTGCAATCATTTCAATATTAATTTGCTGCTAGAGCGTGTTACTTCAATTTGTCCATAATTACTTTTTCCCAGCTTGCTTCCATGTTCAAATTTGACTTTAATTGCATTGCTTGATGTATCAGCCTAGATAATACATATATTAAGACAGCTGTGTGACACTCTCTCTCTCTCTCTCTCTCTCTCTCTCTCTCTCTGACATCTGTTGAACTGTCTGGTGCTTACTGGTGTAACCACTGGTGTCTGCAAAGCCTGTGACTCCCACCCAATCCCCATCCCCTGTCAGTGGCTACCCCCCCCCCCCCCCCCACACACACACACACACACAATGAACACGCATGCATCCAGAGCTACGGAACCAATTGTCACGCTGGGAGGAAGGCAAATCAAATCTCACGGCAGCAACTAGGCGAGGAGATTGTTTTTCCTCTCGCCGGGCAGCTAGAGCACCGAGCCCCCCCCCTCGATCCATGTCCACCCCCACATCACCCCACCGCCCCGCTTATTGGAGGGGGAACAGGCAAAGTGTGAAGAGGGGAGAATCGTGCCGGTGTCGATATACTGTAGGCCAATGGTTCTCAACCTTTTCTGGCCGCGACCCCCAAAATAATCATATTATAACTGGGGACCCCCCCACCCACCCTGACGAACACTAAGAGTTGAGGCATTACATTTTGTATAACACGGTTCTATTGTGAAAATAGCAGATCTACATGCTCACAACGCCTCGCAATTTCACAATTCCTGCCTCTAATATTTGACAATTTGGCCAATGTTTAATCTGTCATTTTAGAGGTAGGCTATTAAAAAGTCCTTAAATTGTCACTTTATGAACTTTATGTTGGTTTGTTCGCTGTTGAGTGAGAAAACAATGTTGCACATTAAGTTAATCATCTGGGGACCCCCCAAAATAATTTGAGGACCCCCCTGGGGGTCCCGACCCACAGGTTGAGGACCACTGCTGTAGGCCAGAAGTGGCTCTCAGGTCAAGCCTCGCCCACCCCCCCCCCCCTTCTCTTTCCACCCTCCCTCCCCCGATGGCCCTGACAACGGCCATCAGTCACCCGACGTAACGAGGGACTCCGGCTCCTCTCCCCTGGTCCTCCACTAGATGAAACGGAACAATAATTAGGGGGATAGAGTGGCCCCTGCCGCCAAACTGGGGCCGCTCGGATCACAACAACACATTGTCCAACCTGATTAAGTAGCCATTTGCGGCGTTCGCGCTGTAGTTAAGAGGGCCCTCATCTTCTGCTCGGCCTGAAACTCGACCTCCCGGGCAAGATATATTGACATGGCCTCCAATTTAAAGTTTGGTCCGAGATGCGGGGGCGGGCGGACGGACGTTGCATTTCTTTGCAGGAAGCCGAGGCTAATGCATCCGATTTGCCCTCAGAAGAGGCACTGCACAGTGACTTAGAAATGCCCAAGGTTAAGCCCTCGCGTGCCTTGTTTGTTTACTTCCATTGACTATTTGATAATGGAGGAAATGTGGAGGATTTTATCTGTTCTGATGCCGCTGATTAATAGAGAGTCAAAAGGAAGAAGCTATATTCTGCAGGCCATTTAACCACTTGAACCGTTAGTAGTGTCCCTACTCTGATGGGGACGTTCACAGAAAATTGCAGAGCTACAAGCTCACAGCGCATTACAGCGCGTTGTGGATCGTCTATTTTCGGGGGAAGAGCCTTGGTGTGGAGGGGGGGAAAAGGGTTCAGAGCAGGCACCGGCCGACTAAAGAGCCTCACAGACGAAACGCGATGTTGGATCCAATCAGATCTCGTGCCCGGGGGTTTATCGGTGTTCATTTCAAACGACAGTCTTGAATTCGGGCCCGGTATATCCCGCTGTGCCAAGTGAAATATCTCAGACCATTACAAATGAGACCGACGTCTCGCGATTCTAGCCACCCACGATCTCGGGGGGGGTGGTGCCATGAGAGACACGACTAGATGGTTCTCAACCTGTGGATCGGGACCCACAGGGGTACAAGATGTACAGAAAGGGTTCCTTTAAGATGAAACCATGTTTACATACATATATTCTAAGGAAATGGGTTGTGATTTTATAATATTAAAATGACGAAATTAAACAAATATATTCGCTATCTAACGTTCGCACATTGCTGACCATACTACTGTGTATAAGTGTATTTGCCCTTCAACTATAAAATATATATTGTTTTTTATGAGACATCCATTGTAATTAGGCTATGCTCCCAAATCCATTTTATTACCTTCTGTTCGCATATGCAATGAGTCCCGCAGTGCTGCCAATCTGTTGAAGGTGAAAATCATGGAGGTTTTTTAGCGAGGTGAAACGCCATCAAAAGCCACCTCGAAGATGCAGGTTGGAACGTCATTTATATGGAGCGTGTATCACATTATCTGCGGGGATGGGTGACATAAAGTAGCCTACTGGAAATGTGCATCAAATGACAGTGCCGTCGAGCGCTGATCAGCTGCTTTTTTTCCTTTTCTTTTTTTGCGCAGCCTCTTAACAATTAAAGGCACGCATGTGCTTTCTTCAGTGGCAGTGCTACTAATTAAATATTAAAACGGCGAAATTAAACAAATATATTCGCTATAGTCTATAATAAAGAGTCTCTCTCTCTCTCCCTCTCTCTCTCTGTCTGTGCCATATTTGTAGCTAATAATGCAGTAGGCCTATTGATACTTTTACTTAAGTAAAGAATTGGAGTACTTTTTCCATCACTGCTCAAATTATCTGTTCATCAGCGTGAATGCTTTCAGGTGTGTATGTGTATCTGATCAATATAGGAAATTGCCCATGACATCAAAGCGACATGTTGTGTGAAGTCTTGTGAGCATGAAAGAGTTTGAACTTGAACATGTAGTGCGCTACATCGTGAAAAAAGTATTAAGAGTAGACCTAGGCTAGGCCTATAAAAGCCTTTTAAAATGTTATATCTTGCTCAAATTAATCATTACATCATTGCGCGAAACTATAGCACACGCGAGCCCATGGCATCTCACCCCTGGTCAGATCAATAATTAGCGCATCAGTTCCAGGTGGTGGTCGCTGATACGGCGAAGCGCAAATCAGGCTTGTCACTCACACAACACAGCTGCTGACGGCACCGTGTTTTAGACTTTGGTTGGTGTTATTACTGTTATGTTGATATGATTGATCTGAACCAAGCTGGACCCAGTGGATTATGTAGTCTACATGGAAGCACGTTGGCTGTCTCAGCCTGTCTGTCACAGCAATGGATTAATTGGTAGAAGTTGGTGTTACATTCTTCTTTCGTGTATCATCGTCCTTTGCACACAAGTGATAACTGCGCCATCATGACAAAACATTATAAAAACAAAGGTAGGTTGGTAGTCTTCTAGGTACTGTGCGCACACTGGCCGCTGCTCACTTTATAGATATTATAATTATATATTCAGTTATTTTTTTGGCAAGCGAGACGCGAGATGTGATGCGCATCCAGCAAGGCACGGCTGAGAGTGTCGCATCTCCAATATCATTGATTTAATAAAAGCCATTGCCTCATCCAAGCTTTCAACCAACTGTCCAAAAAGGAAAAGGCTTTTTGTGAGTTGATAGAACAGCATACACTGCATAAAAAAAAGTTTAACCTCTCGCTTTTTTTTTTTTTTTTTACTGCCCCACCACCTCATCCAAGCATATAGAATAGGGACAGGCCTAGGTTCCTCAATATCATTTAGCTGGGGACCCCCTGGAACTCATTTTAGGGAGAAAGTAAGCTAAAGTAAAAAGTAAGTAGGCTAATAATAATAATAAAAGTGTAGGCTGTTCTATTGTGAGGTGACAGATCTAGCCTACACTCTGCGCAGCCTAAAAAAAAGGGAGGAGCTGGCTTCATAGAATCTGAAGCAATCCCGTGAGCTCATTCAGACGACAATAATTGTAAAGGATTCCTACCCGATGACCCGAGAATATCAAACTTTTTTGATATTATCGTGAGTGCTCCCGACGAGTCCCGAGGTCATAAAAAAGCTAATTAACATAATCCGATCGTGTCGGGGTACTGTTCAAGCCCAAGACCGATTCCGGGGCCGACCAAACGATTTTCCCGGGGGGTCCTCCCGAAATCTGATCGGGGATCCTCGGCCCCGGGATCGGCTCAATGTGAACGGGGCTTAAGTGTAAGTTTACGTTAGTTCAGAGGGTTTAAGTGGTTAAGATTAACTACATTTTGGAGGACCCAATGACTAAAACATTGAGTGGTTGAATGCAATGAAGGCTCTCCTTTACTGAGTACCTTCTATTTTGTTTAAGAGGGCTCTACCAAAAGACCGTGGGCCAGTATTGTATTATGGGAAATGACGTAGACACTGACACACTGTGAAATCCAGGGCATATTGTGTTCCTCTTGAGGCTTACATGCACGGCCACGGGCACCCGCTCACACGCACGCACGCACGCACGCACGCACGCACGCACGCGCACACACACACACACACACACACACACACTTAACCAACGGTACCATCCAAACCAATTATAGGTAAGAGCCAGAGTGAAATTCACAAGGAAATTTGTATCCTGTCTCTTTAATGAAGTTTTCGCCTTGTTACTCCGCGCCACGCGTGTTCATTAGTCTCTCACTGGATGCACGGCTAGGTGGAGAGGCAGTATAATGAGTACTTACTGGGACCCAAATGGAGCACAGGTGGCTACATTCCACCCAACAGGACACATACATTAACATATACGTGTCGTGTGTGTGTGTTGTGCGTGTGCGTGATGCGTGCCACATATATTCTAGTGCTATAGAAATTATTGCCATGTGTCCTTTGGTGAAACGTGGCACTTTAATATTTGATTCATTAATTAACTAGTCTAAGTATACTTTTGCTGATAAACTCCTGTCTCCTTTCTCGTACAAGCCCGTATGAGTAGCAGGCATAATTGCTGATGCCAATTACCTTGATATTAAGCAGACAGAAACAAAGGAGAGGCTCGTGGAGTGCAAACACGATGTGCTTCAAATTAAGGGCCACTAATAAAATGCTAATTAAAATGGCTTTTTACAAATTATCTCCTTGGTAGCAATGAGTTAAAGTTTAATTAGGGGTGGACGGTAAAAAGAGAGAGAGAGAGAGAGAGAGAGCGAGGGGAGAGAGACACAGACAGAGCGAATGACGCTAACCTTCGGTGCATACAGATTGCATCACAGTCTAACAAATCTCAATCAGAGGGCCTGCCCTGCCACAGACACTAATTACTATATTATCTGTCGACAGAGGTAATTAGGAGGCATGGAGGTGAGACGGCAAACAATGCCTTATTTCCTAGTGACGGAAGGTATTTTGGCAGGCCCGGCGGACACTGGAAATGGGATAGTGGGCGATAATTACCCCACTGACATATTACATTGTTAGGCTTCACACAACTTTCCAGGAAAAAGAAGGGGAAGAATATGAGTAGCAGAGCCCTTATGATAGCACTGCGGCGTACAGCATGCTCATGTTAGCTTTGAAGCTGTCAGAAAGTGGCACTGGATATGGAGTCTAAACAAACACGGACATGTGCTTGGTAGCATTTAACAAGCTCTTACATTTCTTCGTAGACTAGACTGCAGCTTGGGGGGGTTAGTGGGAGCTTAATAAAAAACAGGGGTACTTTTTATTTTTATTTTTTTACAGTACGACTCCACGCAGACATTTACAGCAGTGTTTCTCAAACTTGTAAAATTCAAGGTCTCCCCTTAACTCTGACAGTGTACAAATTTGTACACACTTGCATTTACATACTTGCATTTAGACCCCCCTAAAGGAACCCACCCTGGAATACACTTTGAGAAACACTGATTTACAGGTTGCATACTGGAGAGAATAATAATAATAAAAAAATAGCTCAATCCCATCAATCTAATAAGGGAGGTGTGTGTGTGTGCATGAGTGCCATTTCTAGTCCAAATGCGTTTGGTCAGCTTGCACGCCAAGCAGCGCATGCATGCACGGCCGCGGGTCCCTCAACCAGCAGGGCTGTGTTTGAGCGAGCGCAGCTCACTTGATAATCAGCGCCCGTGCTCTCAGCGCCTACATTAACCTTTCTTATCGCGGGGGTGACTTTTTTTTTCATCACGGCTTTGATACTGGTGCGCCGTAGACTTCCCGTGGAACTCAACCATTGACTTCCCAGCTTTTATCTGGATGGAGTATCAACACGGTTGGAATTTTAAAGTGAAACGGGACGTTATTCATTTTTTTCCCTTTTTTTATATATTTTTCACCTGCATCTTATCAAAACTTTGCCGAAGGGTTGTAATCCTGAGGCTTGTGGCTAGTCTGAGGAAAGTCTTGAGAGGCTTTGATACCCTCTGGCCCTGTGACATCTTATCTAGTGCCAGTAGATGCTTGGCAGGCACACGGGGGCTGGAGGAGGCTGTACCTGCTCAATGTACACACACTCCTCTGTCAGCGCTCCCTTCCGCCACTCCTCACTGTGGGGAGGCGAGGGGAGGGGGGAGGAGGGAAAAAAAGGAAAAAAAAAAGCCTTGAATGCAGGACGCCTTTGAACTGTGTTCTCTAATGTGGGTCAGAGAGATCCATCGTATGCAGATTCAGGCGGGAGAAGCCTTTTCATCCGCAATTGCCGAAGTTAAGATTCCCCCCGGTGCACCCTTTAATTTCATCTCCTTCTCTTCTCCCCGTTTATTTATTTAATATTTATACATTAATGTATCTTTAAAAAAAAAGAAGAAAAAACGGGCGGGAAGAAAAAGGGAGAAAGGTGAAGAGAGAGAGAGCGAAAAAGAAAAAAGGAAGCCCTCTCTCTTCTCTCGCTGTCTCTGCGATGCGCTGTCCAGTCTAATGACTCCATTTTAAAGAGCAGGGCCTGGCCGGCAGTGGAGGAGCGAGCAGAGGCTGCTGGAGGATGGGAGAGGAGGAGAAGGAGGAGGAGGAGGAGGAGAGGGGAGGGGAGGCTGTGCACACTGCAGCACTCTCCTTAGCTCTCAACTCCCTGCAGGGGCGTCGCACCACATTCTGGGCCCTGGGTACAAGGATATCCACTCACGTTTTTGTGCTTTAACTGTTGAAAAATAGCAGATCTACAAGCTCACAGCGTGGCACCGAGACGGCCGATTGCCGCGCTGCGAGCTTGTAGATCTGCTATTTTTCTTTTTAATCGTGAAAATGTGTGCAAGTCTTTGAAGGATTTCAAATCCTTCTATGGTTTTTTGAAAAACCTACTGTATGTTTCTACGTCAGTGGTGCTCAAAACTTTTCATTTCAAGGACCCCCAAAATGATATGTATTTGGCCACGGACCCCCATTTCAAAATATTTAGTTCCAGGGTCCCCCGGGAAGCAAAATTTACAAAAATGTTACAGATGTTCGCTTAAATAAATATATACATTTCAAAGATTTGCACACATTTTCACGACTTTTCAAAAATAGCAGATCTACAAGCTTATAGTGCCGCGCTGCGAGCTTGTAGATCTGATATTTTTCAATAGCTAAAGTATAAAATAATTAGGGCTCCTCCACCTTGGGCCCTAGTAACTCAGTCTCCCCCCCCCATTGTGACGCCCCTGACTCCCAGTCAGCCTCTCTCTGTGTGTCTCTGTGTGTGTGTGTGTGTGTGTGCTTTGAAAGAGAATAGGATTCAGCCCTTTGAAAGCACCGGGCTGCTCACCGGGGCTTTTGTGTAAAGTAACATTTCTATTGAAAGCCAATTACTGCTAACATTATTTTTGGTTCCTTCCATAATTAAATGCACCGTCTCTGTTTTGTCCCCCCTTCCCCTCCCTCCCTCCCCCCTCCCACCCCACCCCATACACCCCTCTGTTGCAGACGGAGAATTATTCCATTGACTCCAGCTATGTGAACAGCAGAGCTCACCTCATTAAAAGGTATGTCTTGATTAGAGCTGTTATCTGCCGTTGTTATCGGTAATTGTTTTGCCTAATGAAGGCCTACGTTTGCATGCTCGCTTTTTCATGTACACGGGTGTGAGGGGAGGGCTCTAATTGCACTGCAGGAATGCATCATATGACTCGATAATTTTGACACTTGTGATATTACAGTGCACATCTTCAGTGCCATCATCAGTGAACATATTCTTTTTTTTTTACTTAAACATTTTTTTTCCAATTTTTTTTTCCTATTCATCCTGTGCAAAAACGCAACAGTCAAAACGTGTGACGAGTTGAGGAATAAACCCGACCCAGGTGACACGGTTAAAAATAAGATCAAATTATATCAAAGACATCCCATTGTTTGAAAACCGAGGATATATAAGTCGTTCCCGCGAAGACAGACTTCCTTTCCCAAGATAGCAGCACCGTGATAATCTATAATTAGGTTTTGTGTTGTTTTTTTCTTCTTCTTCTTCTTCTTCTTCTTCTTCTTTTGAGTGCAGGACAAACGTTTTCATTGTGAGGGAAGATAAGGTCTACTGGGAGTCCACCTGAAGCCGGATATTAGATAGGCTTGTAGGAATGCAGGGGGTCACAGTAATGATGCCCTGCAGGTCTGGACCAGTCTGTGACCAGGCCCAGTTTCAACCAGTGGCGTCAGTTCAGAAAAAGCTAAGGTATGGCAACATGACTGGTGTCTTGCACGCACGCGAAGACACCAGTCATGTTGCCATACCTTAGCAACAGGCACAATACATTTATTTTAAGAATACATTTTTTCCCCTAGTTTCTACGGTTTCTTGGGCTGGATATGGCAGCCTGGACCGGTTGTTCAAGTGCAGCTAAACTTGGCATGTTAGTAAACATGCCAAAATTAACTACATTTTTAATGTATTACACCTGTGCAGCTGACCTGCGAAACCTGGGAATATACCATTTTGTCAAGATGGGGAGAATACAAGTGTGGAGAATATAATTATAATACCATGTTGTGAAATTTTGCATTTGTAGTTATTTTACTGTAATTTAACAACATAATAACCAGCACAGATAGACAAAGAGACATTCATGGATTTATATTTAAAAGTAACTTTTATGTTCCCCCCTGGACCCAAGGTATGGCAGCTGCATACCCCTGCCATACCCAATTGTTGCCCCTGCCTGCAGCTATGGAGCAGGGGCTCTGCCTTTTGTTTTGAGTGCCTGCCAGCCATGCGGGGGGCTTTTCTAAGGAGCCATTATTGCAATTTCCTCGTGAAAAGAGATTTCTGGCTAATGTAAACAAAGAGCATTCAGGTGTGGTCTCTCTGCGACACACTACAAAGGAATCCCCCATGGAGCCAGGGAGGCTATAGGCCCGGGACAGGTGCAATTACAGTGATAACATCAGGGCCAGCATTGCCTACACTGCTGCAGCCCCGCCGCTCTCCCAGGCTGGCCACAGAGTGCAAGAACGTGCAGGACAGGGGTGTCGCACCAACTGGGCACAAGGATTCACTTTAACTATTGAAAAATAGCAGATATACAAGCTCACAGCGCGGCACCGAGTGCCGCGCCGCGAACTTGTAGATCTGCTATTTTTGTAAAATCGTGAAACTTGTGCAAGTCTTTGAATATTTCAAATCCTTCTTAGGTCTTTTGAAAAACCTATGTTTCTATGTCATTGTTGCTCAAACTTCTTCACGTGAAGGACCCCCAAAATGATATGTATTTGGCCACGGACCCCCATCTCAAAATATTTAGTTCCAGGGGCTCTCCAGAAGCAAAATCTGAGTTACAAATGTTCGCTTAAAAAATACATATATTCAAAGATTTGCACACATTTTCACGACTTTTTCAAAAATAGCAGATCTACAAGCTCGCAGCGCGGCACTCTGTGCCGCGCTGTGAGCTTGTATATCTGCTATTTTTCAATAGCTAATAATTCCAGGCCCCTCCACCTTGGGCCCTAGTAACTCAGTCCCACTTTCCCCCCCCTTGTGACGCCCCTGGGAGTAAGGCTTGAGCTAAGGAATGCTACCTTGCACTGTCCTTCAAAATCTTCCAACTCTCCTTTTTCCTTCACAGCTTTGTTTTTCCTTCTCCTTCTACCCTCCCCATATTCTCTCTACGCGAGGCCACATGTTCCTGCATTATTCACCCGTCTTTAGAGTTGTTTGCAAAGTGATACTTGTTCCAGTGGGGTGGAAATTAAATGAGGGGAAATCACGCTCATACTGTGCAGCTGTTGATTGTGTGTGCCCCCACCTCCCCCCATCCCCCCGTCCGCACACACACCCACCCACCACCCACACCCTCTTTATTGACTGCGAGACTCTAAACAAGACAGATGCTCAGTTTGAATGCTTCCAGCATTTCCTAACATCCATCTTCATTCCAGGAATTCCTGATTACAGGCAGCATTTGTTTGATTGTAGCGAGTGTCTTCTGTTTGTTCACGGATGCCCTTGAAGTCAGCGCTTCCATCCCAAATGTCCCCGTCTCAAACAGCCTGCAGCTGCCATGCTGTTTATTAAATTTGAAAGAAAAGAAAAGGAAAAGAGAGAGAGAGAGAGAGAGAGAGAGAGAGAGAGAGAGAGAGAGAGAGAGAGAGAGAGAAAAAGCCCTTGACACATGTCAGAAGCGTATTCTTATTATACTGTTGTTGCTGCAAGTGGAGATGCTGGGGTCAGGTGGCAATGTGTGTACTAATGTGTGTGCGTGTACTAGAACGTGAATGGAATAACTGGGAGAATGGAGGGAGAATAATAGTAAGATACTAGTCAAGCTCGTCAAGAGTGAAGATCTCTGCCAAGGCGAGTTGGCTACCCAGGGCCAGCAAACTTCAAGCCAATCATAGCCAATCAGAATTCTATCTGAAAAAATCGGACTGATACATCTTGATCACGAATGAGATCTGAAGTAGTAGCAAAAAGTGTGCTTTTAAGCAAGTGCAAAATGGCGGAAATGGGCATGGCCTGTTGAACATGAAGCGGACAGTTCTAGCTGATTTGAAAATGTTGGTAGAGCTTCTTACTTGGCCTGGTAGTGTGAGTCTGGTAGTGTGAGTGCAACGTTTCACATCCATCATTCCAGTAGTGCCGGAGATTGGCCAGATGGACACACACACACACACACACACACACACACACACACACACACACACACACACACACACACACACACACACACACACACACACACCAACCCACTAGCCTACTGCAGAGCAACATCGTTAAAAATGTAGTGGGAGATTCAATGATTGAATTTGTCACATGCTCATACTGTACTTGTACATGCAGTGACATGTTGGTGCAGCAGTGCTAACAACTAGTAATGGTCCAAAACGTACAACACAAAGTACTGTGTAACACAAGTAATGTGCTGTACTAAGTAAACAGTAATAAGTATCAGCTCAAGACGGATTATTCATCATCTGCTGTCGATGCTTCAGAGCTGGGACGTGCTGGGCCCCTGATTCAGCCCGGGAAAAAGAGTTGGAGAGGCCCTCATTGCGTGCTATAGAGAGAGATCTCTCTCTATAGCGCTGCTGCTACTCAAAGATTTGCCATTTCAGATCATGACAAGTGACAAGCCAATGGGCCAATTACTGTACATGAGTTATATTTCGTCGTTGTCGGGTGGAAATGTCCAAAACCGTTTGTTTTGTATTTATCATTTTAAAAATGATTTAAACTAGTGAAAACAGCCGATCTACAAGCACACAACGCCTCGCACCGCGAGGCGTTGTGTGCTTGTAGATCTGCTGTTTTCACTACTTTTGTGCAAACAGTTTAATTTTTACTTTGTGCAAACAGTTTAATTTCTTCCTAATGGCCGGCCTGGACCGGCCGGGAATGAACCGGCCGTTCGGGAGTTGTCCCGCTTTTCCCAATGGCCAGCACGTCCCTGTTTCAGAGACACGGAGCGGAGCCGCATGAAAAGGACAAGAGAGAGGACGGGGGAGCGGGCTGACAGCTCGTGCCGCGCCGCCGGCGCCAGGGCCGCCGCGTGCACCGCCGCGGCGACGGCGGCGGCGACAAAGTGCAAGAGAGAAAAGAAAAGGTGATGTGACAGTTAATCAAAATCTCTGTCTCTGCCCCCTCCTGGCCCCCATGTAGCACGTCAACGTTCAAGGACCTGGAGGGGAACAGTCTGAAGGACAGCGGCCACGAGGAGAGCGACCAGACCGACAGCGAACATGACGTCCAGAGAGGCCACTACGTGGACACGGCTGTCAACGACGTGCTCAACATGACCGTCCCCCCTAACGTCTGCCAGCTGCCCGAGCAAGGTAGGAAAACATTGTTTGTGTGTGTGTGTGTGAGTGTGTGTGTGTGTGCGTCAGAGGTGTCAATTTGGGTATGGCAAGGTATGCCATACTTTGGCTACAGAGGGATAAAAATAAAATGTACTTCTAAATTCATCATGCGCCTGTTGCTAAGGTATGGCAACATGACAGGTGTCTTGCACGCATGCGAAGGCGTGCGTGCAAGACACCAGTCATGTTGCCATACCTTAGCTTTTGCTGAACTGACGCCACTGGTGTGCATGTGTGCATGACATGTGTGCATGTGCCTGTGTTTTTATGGAACCGAAAGAGCCTTATTATGAGTCTATTACCTCAATTTCAAGATAGGTCTGCTGTGCGTGCGTGCGTGCTGGACTACCCATCTATGTTCATACCACATGAGCATCCTTTACGGTGCATCGTAACCCATTGCCAGATAAGACTTCAGATGTGCCTTGTTCGGAACGCGGCGGCGGCTCCGTCTTTGATGTCCCACCGAGGGTGGCTAATGTGCGGGGATCTCTCCCGGCCAACGCTCGCTAGCCTTTGATATGGGCTTGGCTATCAGTGTTGACAGTTATAGTGGCCATGTCTGCTTCTTGAGGAGCTTCCCTGACTTCAGACACGCTTGAATGGCAGCAATTAGTCTGACAAAGGTAGGGGAGGTGGACGTCATCTCCATGTCTCTCCATGTGCCCTCATCCATTATTCAGCGGGATCATTTAGCGGGAGAATTAACGTTGATGTTTCGTCTCTGACTTGCCGTTCAAGAAGACATCCTCGCCGCTGCCAGGAGTCCGCGTAAAGGGTCATGTTCGTTCTTAACTACAGCCAGTCAACGTTCCAGAGTAGGACAGAGGGGATAGTAGGTCAGAGAGAGGGTATCAGAGAGAAAGCGAGAGATGAGAGCCTGAATTATGATGAGAGCCATACAACAATACACAGTAAAAATCCTCAGTGTTAATGGAGCCATTTGTAACTTTGAGACTGCAGTTAAATTAACAGTCAGGATTTTACGGTTTAGGCAGAGGGAGAAGGGATAGAGCAGTTTAGAACAGACTGGCTTGGAACTGTATGCACCTGAGGATATTTACCGAGCTCAAAGGGAAGGCTAAATACACAAGTGCTCTGAGTGTGCAACAGAGCACCATAGTGTGGAAAACTATGAGTATTTCATCACCATTCACACCAGTCACTTCCACTCTACAGGAAGTGACAGCAATAATTAAGCATTATACCTACTAAAAAAATATGAATTGCCAATTAAATTCTCTCCCTTTCTTTCCCTGAGATAACCCACAATATTATGCTTCTGTCTTCACCGTGTTCCGCTTTATGAACGCGAGTTGTGTTTACATACAAGAGTGTTCTATTTTTTCACTCCTCTGAGAAAAAGAAAAGGGAGAGAGGGAAAAAAAAAACATTTACGGAAGGAAGACAGAAGGAAAATAAATCACACTGGCTGTGAATGCACAATGAAATAATTCACATGGATGTTAGTATTTATTTGTATTATTATTATGTGGTCTGTTTTTATCAGCTCATTGTGAAGTGTGTGTGTGGGCTTAGCTGAAGGACCTGTAAATGACACTTGTTAGCTCCGGATCCTCTGACCCATGCGGTTGTTCTGGTACATTTAATCAAGCTGGCATTTAACCTGCAAAGCCTTGTGGCTGTTTGGCTTTTGTGTTGCGTGGTATATTGACTATCGAATGTTACAGAACTCCCATTTTGTTGTTCATCTCTATCGATGTTGTCATGTCTGCTTATTATTAAGCGACTTGTTTTTCTGTAAGGTTGCGTGTAAATATTGGTAGTTGCCTGGTTGCGTATATATACTGTATTTGTTTGCCTTGTTTCTAAAGTGTAGTTGCTTATTTGTGCTTGTTTCATAATGTTGTTTAAACCAGTTTAAACCAAAATAATGTTTAAAATATTTGTATGTCAGGGACCCCCAAATTAATATGTAATTGTCCGCCTATCCCCATCTGAAAACATGTTTGTGCCAGGGACCACTGTACTAGATTTGTGTGTTAAAATGTTTCCAAAATATTTCAATTTTATTTTGTTGAAAATAGCAGATCTACAAGCTCACAGCTCGTTGCATCGCGATGCGCTGTGAGCTTGTAGATCGGCTATTTTCAAATAGCCGACGACGTACATTAGGTTTAAAGTGCTCAGCATGCAGCCTTAAGTCGCTTCTTTTGGACTTGTTTTCCAAGAAACCCCAGTTGCTTAATTCTTTCGAAGATCTGGCAACAACACTGATCTCCATGGGGATTTGAAAGCAGGGCCGCTTGTGTGAATGGAATGTGCCTCGTGTGGTTGGTTTTGCGATGACTGGGATGGGAGATAAACACACACAGCTTCAGTCTAGGAAAATAGGTTACGGCTGGAATCAGCTACAAACACACACACACACAGAGCTCTTCCCCCAGTAGTGTCAGACGGTAATGAACAATGATAAGTGAGTTTGCTAAGTATTGGTCGCCGGGCATCACTGACATGGAAACATAGGTTTCTTGGCACACATTTTCACGATTTTTCAAAAATAGCAGATCTATAAGCTCGCAGCGCGGCACTCGGTGCCGCGCTGTGAGCTTGTATATCTGCTATTTTTCAATAGGTTACGGCTGGAATCAGCTCCACACACACACGGAGCTCTTCCCCCAGTAGTGTCAGACGGTAATGAACAATGATAAGTGAGTTTGCTAAGTATTGGTCGCCGGGCCGCAATTATTATTTCACAAGCTCAAAAATATTCCTGTGTCTCTTTTATATAAAAAAAGAGAAATTGTCCTGACAAGACCTCTAGTGCCTACAATCTCATTATTGGAGACAATTAGACGAGATGTACATGAGCAATATTACAAGTGGAGGGAGCTCTCGGAGGCCGCTCTTTTTTCATTAACGCCGGGGGTGATTATATCTGTTTCAGCCAAATGGATGTGCGCCTCCTGAATGTGTAACACAATGCAGTGCTACTAAACACAACAAGAGGCTATTTTCTCTCAGTGCTACCCAGTCTTTTTGACCAGAGTGAATAGATAAGGACTGAAATATCTGTTTGGAATTGCAATTGGATGTCTGGTATATATTTGTGGGGTTTTATTTCTTATTTATTTATTGCAGTCTTCTCCGAGAAGAAGCCACAAAAGAGGCTGTTTACCCGCTCCCTGTCAAAAATGAGGCAGTGAGCACTGAGGAAAATGGCTCCGCTTGAGTCCGTCTCCTCTTTGCCTTAAAAGATGGCGAGTGGCTGCATCGAGGTAGCCAGTGTTCGAGTTATACTCCCAGAGCTATGGGAGCCCTACATGGGGGGGGGTCATCACGTCTCGTGCGCGCGCAGCGCGCGCGTGAAAATTGGCAGTTTTTCGCGGTTTTGATCGCGTTTTTATCGCATTTTATTTGGGTTTCCGCGGGGGTTTTTTTGCTAAACAATCGGGAACGGCACACTACACTTTCCCTTTGCCCCTTTCCACATGCACCAGCCAGCAAGATAGTCAGACAGCGAGGTAGGAGAGATTACAAAACAGCAGCATTACAAGTCTATCCGTGACACGCAAGGCAGCTGGCTAACGCAACTCAGCCCTTATCGCCACTAAAGCAGCAACGTGGCTCCATGATCATCGCACAACACAAGTTACAACTGACAGTGCAAGAATGTTTATTTACCTGTTCGCTGTTGCCGCAGTCCCGTTTGACGCTTTTTCTTTTTCTTTTTCTCATATCCAGAAATATAAACGTGCATTGTCAAAGCGAAAGTAAACACACACTAGCCTCTGAAAGGGGGGCGGGGCGGAAACTCCCAAAGAGTTCTTCTGGAGTCAAGAAATGTCTGCTTTTTCTTTTTGGCCAATGGGACAATGGCAAAGAGCCGTGAGAGCCAATCAGGGACACGAGTAAGTCTGGCTATGCGAGGTTTATCAGAGATGTCTCATTCAGGCTAAGATGGCAGTAGCCTCTGCCTAAAACCGCCACTGATGAGAGCCAGAGAGCGCAGGGGAGGAAAAAAAAAAAAAAAAAAACACTTGGGAAAAAAAGAGACCCCATAGGGGTTTTTGACTATGGGGTCCCAGACTTTATCTATGGGGGCTAAGCCCCCATTGGCCCCCACATAACTCGAACCCTGGAGGTAGCGGAATGATGATGAGAGCTGCGCATAATTATGAAATGAACTGACCAAAGATCTGTGTACACGCCGAAATGTAATGACATGGCAAATGGAATTGTCCCTCCATTACCATCTCGGCGGTCTAATTGCATAGTTAAATTGTATACGATGGTGTGCTTTGGTCGGACAGATTTGGCGTGACACGCGATTGAGTCTATCTCTTCCATTAACCACCCCCTCCCCACCCACCCAACCCCCCGCGAGGACATTAGCTTCCTTATTCCTGTTACACATTCCACTGCGCTGATTGACTCGGGTACAGGGGCGTCACACGGGGTTGGAAAGTGGGACTGAGTTACCAGGGCCCAAGGTGGAGGGGCCCTGGTAACTTTAGCTATTGAAAAATAGCAGATATACAAGCTCACAGCGCTGCGAGCTTGTAGATCTGCTATTTTTGAAAAGTCGTGAAAATGTGCGCAAATCTTTGAATATATGTATTTTTTAAGTGAACATTTGTAACTCAAATTTTGCTTCTGGGTGGTCCCTGGAACTAAATATTTTGAGATGGGGGGTCCTTCACATGAAAAAGTTTGAGCATCACTGACATGGAAACATAGGTTTCTTGGCACACATTTTCACGATTTTTCAAAAATAGCAGATCTACAAGCTCGCAGCGCGGCACTCGGTGCCGCGCTGTGAGCTTGTATATCTGCTATTTTTCAATAGTTAACATTCATGGGGGGCCCCGCAGTGAATCCTTGTACCCAGGGCCCAGAATTTGGTGTGACGCCCCTGCCCGGGTATACAGAGGCACAAATGGAACAGTTGAGGTTTGTATAATATGAGAACTATCATGGCGGTTACAGTGACCGGCGAAAGGCGCGGTTTCACTCTGAGCTCGTCCGTCTTAATTGACATAAATGGACACCGGCCGGTAGTTCCGTTTGAGTGAGTGGAGGGAATTGTCAGAAAACAAATAGGCGCGTTCACTAAACACCCCGCTGTTTAGCTGTCTGCTGGGAATAGCTCTGTTGGTGCACAGTTTGCCTCTCTTGGCAGCCAAAGCAGAAAACAAGTTCAGAGCCTGCAATTGCCAAAGGACGACAACAAGAACAACACAAGGCACAACAGACACAAAAGAAACGTGTGTTCTTTGTATTTTTATTGTTCTGTTCTCTTGTGTGGGGAGGGGGGGTTGATGAGGAAGGGTTAAACTCCAGGGCTTTTTTTTAAGCACAGATGTTTACCTTTCTCAGTGCTGTGTTTAAAGGTGCCGTTTACACAGGGGGACACCCCGCTATACCTTCTGCACAAAGACCTGCTACCTCCCACCGGCCTGCAGACGTCGAGTGGGAATCTTTGTATGTACAGAAGCTCATCTCCTCGCATGAATGTGGCTTCCACGGCACAATGAGCACGCTTCCTCTCCTCGGAATCCTTTGAGCACTTTATTACTGGCTTTTGTCCATTTCCTGTACTGTTGCGATATTCTCTCTCCTTCAGCGAACAGCTTTGACAATGCGGGCCGTTACATCTGTACTATCTGCCAGCGTGGAAACTCTCAAAGCCGTGCTTTGGAACCAACAGTTTTACAGACTATAGAAACTGGGGTGAATGAGCGGCCGCCGTGCTGAAACCTGTCTGAAGATGGGCTGGCGCTCGCTTTGAGAACCTGACCTCAAATGTCCCCCCACACAACCGATTAGATGAGGAACAGGAGGCTATGTGAAGAACAAATTACGCTTAAATCTCTTCAAATCTATAAATTAAGGGTTATCTTTTAGCTCCTTCGTATCTCGATACAGTGAATATGGAAGATACCACTGTAGCCATAGAAGCGCCTTGCACGAAATGAATTCTCATGCTTTTATCTTCATAGGCATGTCCGTGAAGTGGAGGGGATTTGGTTGGAAATGTACGACATGCCAGCTTTGGCTCTAGAAGTCAATTGTTATCAAGAGAGAAGGAAGAGAGCAGGCTTTGAGGAGGCCTGGTGACAAAAGAGAGCTAAATCTGCTATTTTTCTCCAATGCCTTTGATTGTCGTAGCCCTCACACTTAATTCCTCGCGGATGTTGGATGAGCCACGCTTTTCCCCTGCTCAAGATTTGTTGTATTGTTATATCACTGAAGTTGCCGCTGCAGAGAAAGGGGAGTACAGCTACAGTAGGTAGACTCTTGGTAATCTTTCCTCACAGTGTCCATTTTGTGGGCTTCGCGGTCCGGTGTCTCGTTTTGGGCGACATTAACGGCGGCGGCGCAAAAGTGTTTCATTGTCGAAGAGAAGAAAAGACAGATCTTCCCCGCGGCTTATTACACTCGGAGGGACACAAAGACTGCTCAATTAGCCAGAGCAAGGAACAAGCCTCTCTCATTCCTGACACATTCCATAACCTCCACCCCGAGAGGATATCTCTCATCTATCTGGTCGCTCCCTGTGGGCGTGTTCCTGAAGCCCGAGTCCAGGAATGGAAGCCTCTCCGCGGGCAACATATCGCTCCCTTCCTCCATCGCGGGATCCACAGGGTCTCGCCGCTCCTAATTGATTTCAAGTCTCTCCGTCTTGCCGCCTTCGTTTTCCCACTCCGTCTTTCTCGTTCTTTTTGTCTCCACATCTACTGGCTGCAGGGACGTGCAGAGAATGTTAGAGAGGCAGGGGCTGACATTTCTAAAAGGGCCCTTTTGGTGAAAATATCGCAAATAGCAGACCTCCAAGCTCACAACGCGTCGCGTTGTGAGCTTGGAGGTCGTCTATTTTTGATGCTTGGTTTCTACGCAGAGAGGACAATTCTTTCAACATAAGATGCTGCCTTCAAGTTCAGGATAATTTAGACAAGGCAATTCTCTTGAATGGAAAGAGGGCATTTGCATGTCTTTCACCATAGTAAAAACTGCATTCATTGTCTGGAGAGGTCACTTTATTTTTACAGACGGCTAAAAGGGCAGGGGCTCAAGCCCCCTTTGATGTCTATGTGTGCACGTGCCTGACTGACTGCAAATATATTTCCAAGCCACATATCTCTCAAGCTTGTGCCAGTCAAGCACTTGAATTGAATAAAAGGGTATAGCAGCACCTTGTGTTTATGCTGCAAACTCGCCCCTAAATTTAACATGGAAACGTCTCTAGTTTACAGTTCTCTGATCTACTTAATGAAAACGCTGACAGGTGTCAGAATCAGGGCAGCAACAGGAACGGGGCCGTGCTGACAGCCAGAGTGTGTGTGTGTGTGTGTGTGTGTGTGCGCGTGCACACGCACAAGAGAGAGAGAGAGAGCGAGAGACAGACAGACACATGGAGAGGTGAGTTCAGAGTCTAGTAAGCAGTCTGAGAGGGAGAAAATAAAAAAGCAGTAGAGGAAATGATCTGTCTGACAGGTAGGAGTGTGTTTCCTTGCAGAGATAACCCCACCGAGTGCAGCAGAGGACTCAACATGTGAGCGAATGAAACATCAAACCTCTGCTCCTTGTGCCTCTGGCTGCATGGCTACAGTGCATGTCGCCTCATGATCAGCGTATGATCAGATTAACATACAAACACTATACCGGGACCATCCATTTTGATTTAGACTTTTCGTTTTGTTGCCTAATCTAATGTGGAACGTATGGAGGCAAGATGGCTGACAATGACAAACAGCTCGATGCAACGCGAGTATTAAGAAAGATGCGGTGCCACGCCACTGCATGCTCTCGCACGCACGCGCACACAGAGGGTTCATGAAAGCAGGTGTGATGGATCTTTATGATGCAAACTGTGCCCATGAAATTATATACAGGAGAGCATAATATCGTCGTTGTCGGGTGAAAACCTTGTATGTCGAAAACCGTTTGTTTTGCATTTATCATTTTAAAAATGATTTAATAGTGAAAACAGCCGATCTACAAGCACACAACGCCTCGCACCGCGAGGCGTTGTGTGTTTGTAGATCTGCTGTGATCTTTTGTTTACTTTGCGAAAGAACGTACACATTTGAAACTTGGAGATACGAGGTTTCCACCCGACAACGACGATATATAGAAGTAAAATCTAATTTCAAGCTGTGTCGACCTGTGCTCATCTTCTCTGCTTTAGCTGAAACATTTGGCAAATTTCAATAATCTAATGCAGCGAGTTCCTAGAAATATATCTGACGTAAGACTCTCCCAGAACCAGCATAGCTACGCGGTAATAATGCTCTAGAGTCTAGTTTGATCACTTTGGCTAAGGGCATGTCATTAAAAATTAGGAGCCCTCAAACGTCACTCAAAAGGCAAGCTGCTCTATATTTTTCAAAGTCATATTGTCACTGTCGTCTGGGAACTTTGTATGGTTACTTTTTTTTTTAAATTTCTTTAAATTAAAATAAAAAAACGATAACCTGTGTTGTATGGATACAATGTCATTAATATTTAGTTACGAAGTTCTTTTTAATACTTTCCATTAGTAAAATACTTGAAAAACCCAAATACAGACCATGCCCTGTTTTGGGCATGGCATTATAGGTGAAGATTTGTGAAGATTTTCCCCCCATATCTTTAAAATGTTGAGAAAATAGACTACAAGCTCACAACACGTTGCAAGCGGGTGGATCGGCTATTTTCACTTCTTTCGTGTGAAACTGTCATATGACAAAGTATAAAATACAAATATATATTGTCATATAGTTTAATTTACGAAAACAATTAAACATACAAGGTTTCTGCGAGACAGCACCGATATGCAAGTCCTTCTTCATATATAGGATATATTTAAAGGAGCTATAGTCAACTTTTTCTTGAAAAACGGATGCTAAAATAAAAATAATGTTTCGAAAATATTTTATAAAAAAATAAGCTTCATATATGTGTTTCTATTCAAAAATGACCACAAAAGGCGTAAAATAATGATAAAATAATAATTTTGGCCATTGTCAGACCGACACTTTGTTTACATTCTAGTCTATAGACTAGGATGTAAACAAAGTGTCAGCCCTACAATGAAAAAGTTGACGCACAGGGGGATAAAGGACTGTTACAGGACTGTTTTGGTTTTCCTTTGAATATCATGAGCACTGCCTCAGGCACGCACACACACACACACACACACACACACACACACACACACACACACACACACACACACACACACACACACACACGCACACACGCACACACACACACAAAGGAGAGACTTCATCTGCAGTCCATGACTTCCAACATAATACCATAATACCATAATGGCATCCCCTGAACTCACGTTCTGCCAAAGCCCTCCTCAATACACCCAGTGTATTTAATCAGCTCGAGAGGGGACTGCTTATCTCCCTGCACTTGTCATGGATAGCGTATTGAACGTATCAGAGAAAGAAATGGGAATGGTTCATTATTTTTCTAGGACTCGCAATGAGTCTGATGTATCTCATTGCAGAGCCTCAACTGACAGCTCATTTTCTAGACAATCCTGGCATTCAGTTCACATCGCGCCCGGGAGTGAAAAAGCGAGACAGACAGACAGAGAGTGTGAGAGAGAGAGTGAGAGAGAGAGAGAGAGACACACTCACACACACACACACAGAGTAAAGGATAGGCAGAGTGAGAGAGGCAGAGAGGGAAAATAGGGCTCCGGATCTCCATTGCTTATTCATGATGCTGTGGCATGCAAGGTGTGTTAATAATCTCCTCAGAAACCGAGCGAAATCACAATTGTTTGTGGAACACCTCGCCAAGCCATGCCCCCAATCGACGGCAGATGGGAAAACACAGGGATAAGGATGATCCCAGACAGAGGGAGGAAGATTAAGACCAGGTAATACGTTGAAGTTGTAGGGGAGAGACCAACATTTGTGGACGAGAGAGGAGGAAGGAGAGCGCGGCTGAATTGATGAAATTCTCTTTGTGAGTGCATTGTGTACGTGTCGCGTGTGTATTTAAAGGTTAATAAGAGAAGGAAGAGGTAATGAGAGACGAAGAGGGAGAGATGGCGCGGGAGGGAAAGACTGTGGCCAGAGGGGGAAACAGTGAAATCCTAGTAGCACAACCCCGTTGCATCGTCTCCAGTCTGCCAGCCTATTGTGGTTCTGATTGATTCTGCTCCTCGTCTGCGAAGCCACAGCGGGCAGCCATTTCTCCTCCTCCTCCTCCAGACTGGCGTGTCACAGTCCTCAGAGGTCATGGCGTGGGACCCCTTCTCCACCCCTGGACACAGGGGCATTAATGCTGTTCTGGGCGTGACCATGAAGCAGTGGTTCTCATCCTTTTCAGGCCACGACCCCCAAAATAATCATATTTTAACTGGGGACCCCCACCCTGACGAGCACTAAGAGTTGAGGCATAACATTTTGTATAACACGGTTCTGTTGTGAAAATAGACGATCTACATGCTCACAACGCCTTGCAACGCGAGGCGTTGTGAGCATGTAGATCGGCTATTTTCACAATTTCCACCTCTAATATTTGACAACTTAACCAATGTTTTTAGAGGTATTAAAAAGTCCTTAAATTGTCCCTCCTCTATATCCTCTACACTTAAACCTATTCTGGTTCGGTTACTGTTGAGTGAGAGAACGATATTGCACATTAAGTTAATCATCTGGGGACCCCCACAAAATAATTTGGGGACCCCCCCCCCCGACCCACAGGTTGAGGACCACTGCCATAAAGGGCTCTGCGGGGCGGAGCTGCTGCCGCTACATCATCTGTACTCAAAGCGACAACCAGGGAATCCAGAAAGTGGGCCTCGGCGCTGATGACCCGGGGGCCCTCTCCAGAGGCGAGGTCCGTGCCTCGCGTTTATAATGTCACGACCTATCGCAGCCCCAGTGCTCGTGACCTTGCCCCGCTGCGACAGGCCTCGGAGGAGGCGATTTGGGAAATGGCGCGTGATCATTGGCTGACACCTTGACCGCGTTACCATAAGCGACCGGGGCCACTGCGCCGCACAAAGGCTAACTTGACTGGGACTCGATGTGTGGCTGTAAGCAATGCAGGATAGTAGCAGGGCGACTGCCAAAGCAGGGCTTGTGTTACAGGGATCCCAGGGTATCAGACACCAGGCGGCCTGTGTGCTCCCTCCAGGCAGGGCAGAGTCTGGCAGCCGGCCCACAACCCAGATAGCTATAATCAACTCCATTAGCTGCCGCATTCCACTCCCATTTAGGAGCCCCTCATAGTGGAACCATTGTTATACTGTAGGCGTTAAGGATGCCGTGAAATATAGGCGCGTATGCCGCGGTGGCACATGCTATGCGTTGTGCATGGGTAATGTTTGCACACGCCAAAGCACCTGCACGTGCGCGATCGGGATGAACGTGTGGTGAATGGAAGGGGTGGGCGTTGGGAATAATGTGTCTTGGGAGGAGGCATGTTTTATCTATCCCCTCTACGAATGGGAGAGATTAAGAATATACTCTGCTCTGTTTAAGGGGGGAAAAATCAGCTGTCGTCTGACAAGTACATTGTAGCACACAGTTTTCTGTCCGGAATACAAAGAGACATTTATCACTGCAGCTGGGGCAAGAGAGAGAGGAAGAGACACAGGGTGGGGTGGGGGGGACTCTCCTTCAATGCAGCAACGTGCATTTCTTCTCTAACCCCCATCACTTCCTTACTGTGAGAAACAAGGTAGACCCTCTCTCTTTTAATCCACATAAGATCTCGTTGTCTTTCATGCTTAATTAATGTCTCCGCCACCGTTTCTTGTCTACTCTCTCCGGCTTTTGTTTTTATACCTTGCATATCGTCACTGTCGGGCAGAAACCTCGTATCTCCATTTTTCAAATTTGTGAGTTTTTTTCGTTAAGTAAAGCCCTGCTTCATCATACAAGGCTGTTACAAGAAAGTAGTGAAAACAGCAGATCTACAAGCACACAACGCCTCGCATGTAGATCGTCTGTTTTCACTAGTTTAAATCATTTTTAAGACGCTAACTACAAAACGAACGGTTTTGGACATACAAGGTTTCCACCCGACAACGACGATATCATCCTCTCCTTTATCCTCCAAACATTAAAGCCTGGGTGGAATATTGTGGCAGTGAAGGCATGTTTGTCCTACCTCTCGCAATGAGGATGGCAACAAAAGGTTACTACCTTGGGCACACGGCATTTCCATATCTTGCCTCCCCGATGCATATTCAGCGGGAACGACTTGCTCATTCCAAATGCAGCCTCTTTTTTTCCCCCCCCTTGCAGAAACATTGTGCTCAGCCGAGGCTTATAAAACATAAAGCTGGGTGAGGCGCGGTGGTGTTCTTTTGGATTCTTTATTATTTTATTCCTCTCACTCCAGAGCACAGGTTGAGGAGAGGTCGTCCTAGCCCTCCACTATCAATGCCATATTTCCTTCAGCTATTAGCGTCGGTGTCCGCGTGCCGTCCCCTGTAAGACCTTGTCTGGATGAGCTCACTGTGTTGTAATTCAACATTTTGTGCAGGTCTGCCTACAGGGAAGCAGTCTGCGGATGCTAGCAACATAAAGAGTATTGATGAGAGATGTTGCTGCAACAGAGAGATGGGGAGAAAGAGAGAGAGAGTGAGAGTGCGTCTGTGCATGTATGTTTGTAGACGCTGAATGCTCTCCCCCCCACTTGACCATGAGGTATCTGTGGTTACACTGTGTCACAGTCCCTCAAAGCTGCACATTTTATTTACGCGATGAATTTCCCGACGAAAGAAGACAGAGGAAGAAAGAAAGAAACTCCCAGTGCACCACGGGAATGCAGATAAGCGTTTATTTTCTCCACTCCACAACTTATCTTGTTTTGCCCAAAAGAAAAGATGAAATTCAATCAATTGATATAGTCCGCCAGCCAATTGTGATTTTTCAGCCCTCACTGTTCCCTACCCACTTTAACAGGGAGAATAAAAAGGTAATGGGAGAGGTCGGCTGTTAAGTTTAATGGCAGACAGGAAAGCTTCAGAATGGCTCTTTTTAATGATGTGCCTGTTCCTGTGCTCTCCCCCATTAAAGTTGAGGCCGCATGCGGAGAGTAGGGGAGAGCATTATGGCCAGACAGGCTACTGGCCTCCATAACATAGGAACCACCATAGGAGGTCCGGGACACAGCACCATTATTAGCCGCATTAACCCTAACGTCCCTCTTCTGGGCAAGTCATAATGGGCGAACATTCGCTCGAAATAGGCAAACTTACGGCAAAAATAGCTTATCTACTGTACAAGCTTATAGCCGCGTTGTGAGCTTGTAGATCTGTTGTTTTCGGCAAAGAGATTAGGTGCCCTATTTTCGTCCATGCTAAACACCTTATCCCTAGACTTCTTTTTTTACTATTTTGAAAAAGATTTTAAAAATACTTCAAATAGTTGTGAGCTTGTCGATCAGCTATTTGAACTATTTAAAAAATAAAAAAAATGCAAATAAGTTTAGGGATAAGGGGTTTAGCATGGACAAAAATAGGGCCCTCTAGGTAAAAAAAAAAGGAGGGTGCAGAGTTGAAAAATAAGGGTGCCAACTGCAGGCCAGCGGGGACTGCAGAGGAGCATGAACAGAAACGAAACTTGATAAAACAGGCATCCTAATAAGGCCAAATATAAGTATCTTAGCAAACAGCAGTCTCATATGTTGCAGCACTCACAACAGATGCTTCAGAGGAGCTCACAATAGACGTCTGATTTGATTTACTGCCACATGGCTATTAGTTTGGATGACGGGTTCCCTACAGGACGAGTCTGGGTCTTCTCTTGCACAGACACAATCCCTTACTTTATACTCCAAATCTTGTTATTCTCTCACTTCGACTGTGTGTGTGTGTGTGTGTGTGTGTGTGTGTGTGTGTGTGTGTGTGTGGTTGTGTGTGTGTGTGTGTGTGTGTGTGTGTGTGTGTGTGTGTGTGTGTGTGTGTGTGTGTGTGTGTGTGTGTGTGTGTGTGTGTGTTGGCTGGTGTGCAGCCTGCCTGTGACCCTTTATCCTCTTTGCGGCGTGGTCTTGCATCCGAGTGTCAGGCACTGGCGTTTCGCTTCAGCAGCGGGCAGGTTGATCCACAGCTGTCTCCAGAGGGAAAGGGGAATCCGGGGATCGAGAGGAGTGGGGGAATTGGATCTCTGACACCTGTCACTTCCACTCTACTGCACCGAGCTGCACTGCCACACATAAGGACTTTTCACGTTCCCTAGACCAGCAGTGGTATCGCGAGTGGGCACAGGACCTGGGGAATCCAATTACTGCCACTGTGTCAGAACCGTGCCATCATCCTCAAGTATGCTACATAGTCATGTTCCTCAAATCGGAAAAGATGTGCCTATTAGTTCCTTCTCTTTTCTCCGGTTCGCTCTCCCACCTCCACTTCTGTCTGCATGTCTTAGATACCAACACTTCCCCTGGATTGGCTCACTGCTGACAATCCTCTCTGTAGCACATCACTGGGTGGGTGGATGGCTAAAGGCATGCCATGGACATGGCCTCTGACTGCTTGATATTAAGTACTATCGCAGCGCGTGGGGCTTCTCCGCAGCAACTATGACAGAAGACCTTGGGACAGAATCAGCAGCACTGCTCCCCAAATGTCTGCAACATAGCAACACTTTATACCACTCACAGCCTTTGTGACTGTGATGATAAAAAATAGCTTCCTCTATTGCTTTTCCTCTGTCCAATGTAGCAAATGGATTTTTGCCACACTGTTTGTCCGCCATTTCTGTGACACTGTCTGTGAGGGTCAGTGGGAATTAGAAAGACGCACCCATCAAATCCTACTGGAAAAGCTCCTAAGGCAGACACCCTTCTTATAAGTTTCTGCCTGCACAGCTAAACCATAGCTCTTATATAGACACTGCACTCAGCAGGCTGCCTACGGCCTACTTATAGAGGTTGTTAAAATTATTATAGGAAAAGAAGGACAAGGGGGGGAGAAGAGAAGAGGAGAGGAGAAAAAAAACGTAGATTTGGATGTAGGGAAATCTGAGGGAAAAGAGAGAAAGAAACGGTGGAGTGAATGCTGGTGCCTGCGCGACGAAGATGAAATGGAATATAAGACACATAGTCCTCGCTGACGCAGAGCGAACATGACTGAATGAGAAGGCACATTACATTAATTATGTAAGGCTGCTCTTTCTGAGGCAGCCTTCCAGCTCACAGAGAGAGAGAGAGGAAGTATTCTGCCCTGGTGCGGCGGACCCAGCTGTTTTGGACCAAGACATTGGTCCAAAACACATTGATTTGTCCAGCTCAGGCTGGGGCGATGCTCAGGTGGGTTTGCTTGATAGGCATTGAAGTATTGTGTTTATTTCCACTGAATATGATGGAACCGACACTTGGCGGCGGGGGAAGGAACAATACGAGCTCTTTATGGCTGTGAGAGTGGCGTGATTTCCTCCTGTGGACCGAGGCAGATTGTGTAGGCTGTTCAAAAAGCGTGTTCAATCGCAAATCCATTTCCCTCGACCATGATTGGTCATGTTTTGCGAGAGTATTGTGTGTTGTGTGTGTGGTGGGGGGAACATGGCTTGGCTGACAGAAATAATCACACCGGTGAAACATCTTTAGTTGTATTGGCTTCTGCAGAGCAAGTATGACATACTGTACAAGTCTATAATTGTGTTCCTTTAATTGCAAAGCATTCCCAAGGCTTCACACTCAAGTTTGAAGATGTGTGCCCTTATTCTTCTGCGAGTATGACTTTGATCTTCACGCTCCCATGTCCCACAGTGCGACAGGTTGTGAGCTTGTAGATCTGCTGCTATCTCCCTATTTTTGAAAATAAATCACAATAATCTTAACTTTATATGCATTAGTTGTATTGTTTAACTGTTTTGTTCTCTCTCTCTCTCTCTCCTTTCCTATTGCCCCCCTGTTGGCTGTGGCCCCCACTTTGAAAAACACTGACTTAGACTAGCAGATCACAAATAGCCCTAGATTTACTTACAATGAGTCCCATCTCTATCCCATCGGTACTATTGTTGGCTGGTCGTCTCTTTGGAGTCTAGAGAAAGCCCATGTGACCTCATGCAATGTGCTTCTCCTCCCTGATCACTTCATCAACTACCACGGCCCGTTTCCCCAAGCCTAGCCCCCCCCACCCCTCAATAGCTCTTTCCTCGTGCTCTCAACCCCACTCGCGGATGTAATTTACTGTCTGTTTCTGTCCCCCCTCGTTCCTCTCAGACTCAAGGGTTTAGGAGCAAATTAGCTCGCTAGCTCGGTCAAGCTTAAACACAGAAATGCAGCATTCGTTCCAGTGTATTTAAAAATGTCCTCTGCAGATACGTGGCAGAGGAAGCAAGCCAAGCCGACAGAGATCGGCGGACGGGTCGGGCGGATGGGCGGGCTGGCATGGCTGAGTGGGCATGCATGCCTGCAACTGGGACCCCCAATGGTCTGGCAGCATGCTGACCTTCGGGAGAGTGTAGTACTGTTGTAATACGTCGCTAAGCAATAAGAGACCACGTTCAATTTGAGGTCATTCATTATCCGTGAATTTTTGGCAGTCGAGCAGAGCAGCCTTTAATGACAAATCGGAATAATTTAACATAACGTTGCTGTCAGAAACCTCGCATCTCCATATTTCAAATTTTTTGTTATTTATTTATTTTCATAAATGAATGACCTACTTCACCATACAAGAGTGTCACAGATATTTTCACTGTAAATGTTTTTTTAAATAATAATGAAAAAGGAACATTTTGGACATACAAGGTTCTCACCCGACAGCAATGATGAACTGAATTTTAAAATGTATTTCAGGAAAGTAAAATCCATTGAGATTAAGAATCTCTTTTTTGCAACCAATCATTTCAGGAAGACATGTCATGCATCCCTCTGTACAAGTGTCTTTAGACGGTTCATTACAAGCTGTAAAGTCCTCACCACTGTGTCTTATATGCTCTTTAAACTGGCTGTGGTCACCCATAAGGGGAACCCACACTGGACGCGGAGGCGGCGCGGAGGCGGCGCGTCAAAACATACGGCCCCGTTATTTTCAATGAACTAACCCACACCGGCGGCGTCAGACGCGCGCAGTCGCGGCTCTGCCGCGTCGCCTGCCGCGCCGATACACCACTGTTCTATTTATCCAGCGTTGCCGCGCGTTGAACGTGTTCTCCCATGGTTCTCCCCACCGGGGAAATGGATGTACTGTTTGGCAGCGCGCCGCATCCAGTTGGGGTTACCGTGCGGCACTTCATGTGCGTCGATACCGCGGCGCGACGCTGCGCAGCCGTTCGCGTCCAGTGTGTGCTCCCCAGACAGTACATGATACACTGGTGCACGTTAATCACTGTTGTCGGGCAGAAACCTACAGTATGTCCATATTCTAAATGTTTTTCTTTAATTTCATAAATTAACTCCCTACTTGATCATACTACAGCGTCACACACAAGCAGATCCACAAACTCGAAACTGGCGAGAAGCGAAGCATTTTGAGCTTGTAGATCTGCTATTTTTGGATATGAATCCTGAAAAGTAACAGTTTTTGGACCTAGGAGGTTTCCGCCCGACATAGACGACATACAAGGCTATTCATGGTCTGCTTCCATCCTAGCCTCTGTCTTTCAGAAAATGTACTGGGTGTACTACTTTCTGTTCCAAAGGCCCATACTGTTGTACAGACAAAATGGTGCTTAATATACTGTCAAAAAAGAAAAGAAGAAAATACCAAGGCACTGTACATACATTTAAAAAAGCTTGAGATGCTCTGCATTGAACTGTTAAAATCATGCCAATGAAAGACTTGTTCCTAAAGTAAAAACAAAATGTATATGGCGCCTTAAAGTGAGGAAGTCCTCGGTTAGAATACCCAGATATAATCACCTTTCCGTCAAGATTTGTATTGTAAACGGGCAAACGTCTATGTTTACTTTTTAACCACACGACCCGTAGCATCCCAATTCTGGGTATGTCATATTATGGGGGACGATAGCAGAAAAATAGCACCTCTAGATGAAGTACATAGTGTTTAAGTGGTTGATAAGGAGGGCTAACCGGACAGCACCCTGTCCTGTTATTTCTATCGATACTCCAGTACAATGGTTTGACTGCACGCAAATATAGCTTGGCTTCCTGGCTCTTTGATGATATACAGTATATATACACAGTGTGCCATATTGGTATTGTTCCCTCTCTAAGGAACTTCTCTTTACCTTCCTTTCTCCGTTTAGCCCAGTTCAGCCTCTCTCAGTCTGGCTTAACTCTTCATGCATGTCCGCCTGGGTTAAATCCAGTTCAGCGCGACTGTGGAGGAAGCCTCAGGCTCAGTGTAACGTGTGAAAGCCACCACATAAATTATTACACTGGCTTGCCCAGGAAACCTACAGATCACACCAGATCAGTCACGATCACTTGGAAACGTGCCCCTCGGAGCTTTCCATATCTCCATATGTAATGGTGCGGGCCAAGGGTAAGTTCTCCGGGGCCTGCGATGACATTTATAGAGCCCTTGCTTGGGCACTGTGACCTCTAACTGCCATTGCTGGTAGGAATGGAGCCCACAGCATAGCAGGGTGTGGAGAGACACCTTTCAGGCAAAATAGAATTAGTTGCCAGGGCACTGGAACCAGCCCACCCGCGTATGTCATTGTGACAACGGGCTTGCATCGTTACCACTACATCAAGCAGTCCATTGGCTAGCGCCTCTGCCTTTGCAGGAAACAGCGCACTGCAATGACAAAGTGATTTATAAAACAGCATAGCGATTGCTTTGTTTTTTTGCTCCTCCTGCCGCAGTTACACAGCTGTTAAGCAGATGCTGTTTGTACCAATTTAGAAGCTAGTGCATTGTTTGTCAACACCAGTTTGGAAATTCATTCTTTATACCGAGACCTGCTATGGAATGCACACACTGGGGTTGATGGGCCAACAGATAGTGAGGGGAGGCAGAAGGAGGGCCGAGGCGTGAAAGGAAACCGACGCAATTAAGTGCCAGCTTTCAAAATAATTAAGGAAAGCAATGCTTGTAACGGGAACAGGTTGAACCAAACCCTCCAGTATGAAATAAGTGGCAGCAGAGTGAAAATGGTCACTTTTTTTGTTTGTGTCACTGAATGTACTATACTGTACATTAAGTTAACATGTCACGTTGTGTTACCTTTTGAGTAGAAAACAGACAGGTCTGTGGGAAGTGATGCACTGTCACACACACTCAGCAATGCTCAGTGGACTACAGTAGATAGTGAATACCGTACTGATAAATTGGCTGGTACAGTGCTAATGCTCAGAAATGGAACTGGGGCCATATGACAGTCTTAACAAGGCCACCCAGCGAGTCCAATTTCCTCAATAATTAATATTTGACTAGAAGTCAAATAGGGTGTCTATCTGACTTGGCGGTCAGATAGACAGAACATAGAGAGGCAGAGATTTTTTTTGGGTGACAGATTTATTTAATTAAGCTGATGTAGACGAGGCAGTGAAACTGATGAGATGAAAGCGGGGGCAGAGTCGGGGAGGGGCACAGAGGATTGGGGGGCTCGCGAGGGGAGCTGCAAGGGATGGATGGATGGATGGATGGTGCGTGTGCAGGGAGGGTTGATGTGACTGAACCAGATGCTGTGGGGAGAGAGAGAGAGGACTCAGTGCTGTGCCGAGAATAATGGCCTGCGTGGCGCAGTAAGGGTGCCCCTCTACTGTTTGTAAAAACAAGACCATCACACTCCATCTTGCCGCTCCCTCAGGAGCCAGGCCTCCAGGCTGATTTATGGCCCACAGACTGAATTGGCTGGCTAGCATGACAGCAGCGCTTGGACTCTCCCTGGTGAGTAGTGTAGGAGGCAGCCTGGCCAGGCTTCAGCCTTAGTCGGCCACGGAACTATCCTCCAGTTATAGCAGACTAGAAGCTAAGCTCCATTCCCAGCGTTTGGATCAGCCGCCGCCCGGCTAATCGGGTCTCGAGCAGACCTCAACCTAAAAAAATAGAGGCCTTGAAGTGGATTTCCGAGCCACCGCACCAACCGGCGGCTGCAGACAAAACGGCCACATCCCCCTTATTCGACAGGTGCTCCCGTTAAATAGGAAGGGATTCCACTTCCCAGTGCGGCTCCGCTGTCAGATCGCGCATCGGAGGCTCTATCGAGAGACTGTCGTGACAATTTAGATGTAATCTTCATAATTTGCCACGCGGCTGCCAGGACGGAAAATGAATATAAGAGCAATTATTAAAACAGCCATTCCACTGGCAGAGAGCATTGTAGTGGCAAATGCAGACTGATGCCCTGCAGACATGACGGCGAGCCTTGGCCAACAGTCTGTCCTTAAGACGGGTCAGAGGGACTCCAGCAACAATTCCACTCATTCTCATTATGCAGCCGTCCACGGCGGCACTCATGCAGCAAACAGAAAGAGACAAAATGAAAATGTCAGACTTGCCCGCTTGTCCTTTCATTCGACAGAGGCGATTCTATTTGTCTTTTCAGGGAATCCACATAGAATGGCATTGTCTAAAGATGTGGATGTAGGGCAGAATGTCAACAGCAGCGTGGGTGGAAATAATGACAGTCACAAGTAATGTTTTTGTTTTAAATTCTGTGTTTGATCACCTGGCATGGGTATATTTTAAGGTGTTTGAACAGATTTCTGTTCTCTTAGTATCACCTTCATTTGGTGTTATTGCAAAAAGAAGAAGAAGAAAAAAAAAACATATAGATACCGGTTCAGCTCAACAGTGGTATAGATTCTTTACCATACCAAGCTTCTGCTCCAAATTCTTTTTTTAGGGCTCATCAAGCTGTGAAGTTAAGTGACTGAATTGTGTCATACTCAAAGTCCCCATAGCCCTGTGGCTGCAATTAAACTACCCAACAGAAAATGAGAGTGTGTCACCTGAATTTGGATTTGCATCAAATCAAAAGTCCCCGGCCATCTAATCCACGCCATCTTTAGTGTAAGCGATCACATTCGCTGCTCTCCCCCTCCTTTTATAGGATTACATCATTGTCTTCAACCTGGAGGCTTTTCGGCAGCTGCTTTTGGAGGGAAAGCAGCCTTCCTTTTCCAAGGACGGCTTCAATGGCTGCCAAGCAGGTCGCAGAATCTCTGGTGGAGGCTCAGAGTTTGTAGTGGCGGTGTCTGTTCTAATGAACACAGCCCTTCTCTCCCAGCTAGCAGCAAACAAATAGCACCTCCAGGTGTATGGCATGGAGGAATCATTATAGGCGGCACGCGAGGGTAAATTGAGCAACGAGTGCGTCAGCTTCAGAGAGCGCCATGCTGGAGTCCTGTCTGCGGTGACTTAAAAGTTCCGAAGCCTTCATGATTGAGTGAAAATAGGGGAATGGAGTCAGCTGCTGGTAGATTGCAGCACAGGAGGCTGCAATGAGGGGGAACATGTGGCCTTTCTCCCCCTGCTGATGCAAACTGATGTTATTTCAGGTAACAACAACTGGCAAAACATGGCCCATTCTATCAGGAGAGTACTGGTTTTCTTTTTGTATTTGAAGTGGCAATATTTTTTATTTGCCAGTGCCGCGTGTAACAGCGCATACATATTCAAAATGCTCCCCACTGCCTTCCCATGCCTTTGAACCCTGATTCAAAATTAAAGCACAGCGTTTGCTGAGGGACTTGAAGGGATTTTCTTCTCTCTCTTTTTTTTCCAGCCACCAAAAGTTATTTCAATTTCAAATATGGAACACTGAAAAACGCAGCCAGCTTCTGCCTCCCGACGGAGCTCCTTTAGTAATTAATAGGTATTAAATCCTAGATAGGAAATATTCCCAGTGACATAGTGTTCCGTACCGTGCTTTAAATCTGCTCCTGCTACTGATTGGCAAGCTTATTTTCCTCGTGACTTTGGATAGACCTTCACAGCAGGTGCCCTGCTCTGTGCTTTTTTCACTTACAGACCTCAGCAGTGCTGCAGAAGCCATTTAATTGGTTCATCTCTTAGCATTACATTGTGTTCCTTCCTTGGAATGGGAAGAGAGATCCTGCTTTGTCGGGGCTGAAAGTCTGTCATTTTTCCTTCCATCCCATTTTCACCCTTTTTTTCCCTCAGCAATCTTTGACAGTGACATCTGCTGTTTGTGGAACTCCAAGAGGAGACAGGATGTGTCTGTGTTAATGGCTCTCGGCTTTCACAACAATGTAATTTTCAACCAAGATTGCTCCATCATACACTCCAAAAAAAAAGGCGGTAAATGGGATTCTCTCCAAATGCACGGACATCTTACTATAGAGCACAGAACTTTGGCATGCCTTACATGCTTTAGAAAACGGCTTCAATCCAAGGGAAATTGCATTCATTCAGACTGATCAATAGTTTCTAGTCAAGTTCCCTCGATACTAAGAATGGAGCTTACATTTATTGTATCCCATCTTGATGTGTGTCACATTTTTTTTGCATCATGCAAATTCATGCCCTTTAAACACATGCTCAATTGGCTATTACACTACCGGAACACAACATTATTTTAGCTAGTGCAGAATATAGGGGATTTTTTCCTTGTTGCAGGGGATGTGTGTGTTGGAGGTGTAAACAAAAGGTAATTCTGACATGGAGTTGGATCCTTCTCATGGCTTGGGAGATCGTGAAATGAATATCATTATGGTAGTCATAAGATGTTGCACAACTAGCTACTACACGATACAGTACTACAAAAAATACATAATTTTGCGCTAGGACAGAATATCTACAGTATATTTAACGCTGTATATGATCCGTCTCAAAAACACAATCCCGATACTGGTGTTGCTTGCACCTCCAAGACCACGACGAATTGGCCACGCCAAATACCTATGATGATCACGCCTTCAAATTAAATCCATTGGCAGCAACCTATCAGACAAAAGACATCAAACAGGAGAATCCAACATAAAAACTAATACATTGAAGTGTGGTATAAGCTGGATAAGAAAAAGGATATGGGATTTGAATGAAAAAATGTAAACCTCCTTAGTCGATATTGTGTGGCTGCCAAGCTGACAATCCATTATAGGCCTACTCCTCTTTTTTCTTAGTACCTGGTGCAGAAAATTGATTACATTATTACATTCTGATTGGAACCCTGTGTACTTTTTTGCGAACGAATATCTTTACTGAAATCCACCAGCTTGGTATCTTTGCTTCTGCGGGGTTGTAAGGGACAGCTGCTTGGGTGGGTCGAGCACATTTGCACATAATATATATATACATGCCCATTTTGCCACACGTGAAACAGGTTCAATGTTCTCAATTTTCAAAGGGCAGTTGTATCAAAGGAATTTAGAACCATAGACAGGTGCTTCTGTCCACATGTCTGTTCATAGTGGGATACCTCACACACCGTGTAAACACTGTGCATCTGACTTTTACTGATGAGAATACTTTTTAAGATGTAGTGTGCGTGCATGTGTAGGTGTGTGCGTGTGTGTGTGGTGCGCGTGTGTACGTGTGCGTGCGTGTGTGTGTGCGTGCGTGCGTGTGTGTGTTCACCTGGGCATTGTAATCACAGACTAAATCTCGGCCACTTAGGCGGCCACTGCGGTGAATGCAGCAGTTGATGCAGAAGTTTATTTGTAGTTGTGTTCACGCTATCTGTCCCTGGGGACGGAGGGTTGTCTGGAATGTGCATTTTGTGGAGCATCGCACGCATTCACATGCTGTACAGTATAGAGTACACACAAAACAGTTGTGGAAAAAGTACTCACATTCCTTGCTTAAGTAAAAGTATCAATACTGCAATATAGAAAACGTTCTTGAAAAAGTACAAAAGTATAATACTAAAAGTAGAAAGTACTCATTGTGCAGAATGTCCCATTTCAAGTTTTTAAATGTCTATAAATCTTTTGAAAATAGCAGATCTACAAGTTCACAAAGCGTCACATCGCGACACATTGTGAGCTTATAGATTTCAGCATGTATAGTGATGATCACTGATGACTGATCACTGATGATGCAAAATGCATCACTAGTACATGCTGAAATACTAAAATATCTATAAAAAACAGATTGAACACAAAAAATAACTCAGGGTTGTGTTGATCTTGTCCCAAACAACAATAAAATAAGATAGGGTTGTCCCAGAGGTGAAGTGGCCCTTTAAGTAAAGGTACTTACACCACTGACACACACACACACACACACACACACACACACACACACACACACACACACACACACACACACACACACACACACACACACACACACACACCAACACTGAAGGTACAGTAGGTTATCCTCAGCCACGATCTCACCATCAAACATTCATGGTGGAATTGATATTTGCTACTCTCGATGCTTGAATGCTTGGCCTTTGTGTTGTTGTTGTGATTCAGGCCATTAGATCCCCGATTCCAGCACGATAGATAGGGTCAAACAGCCGGTGAGACCCTTTAGTCAACCAGTCAGTCATTCTCTCACCAAGTCATCAGATTACAGTTTATGATAGTCAGCTCTGGTATACCTGCCCCTGAAAGTCCTGTCGCCAAGATCTTTAAATATCGATCCCCAGGCCTTAAGCAGAGGTGCCCCTCAGAGTGCGGCAAAGATGGGAGAAAAACAGATAATTAGTGATTTTAATTAGGTGATCTGTCAAGCTGCGAGTGCCAGATGTAAGCGCATGAACCGGGGTCGATGGCAATCCCTCCCACAATCCCCTCTTGTCACCTTGGGCCTCTAGTCGGGAGGAGGGCACTTTGCCCTGGGAGAGAGATGCGCAATAGGGGGGCTTAGAAATGTGTCACTGCACATCTGTTTGTCAGTTTCTTTTACAAGGCCGGGGCCAACTGAGAGATCATGAAGACATGTTGGCATAGTGGGAATTTAGAAGACAAATGACTATAGGACTGCTGTGGCTGAATTGTTTAAAATGAACTCAATTAAGGCAACAAAGGATCATTGGCTTTCGGTTTTGTTTCAAAGACAAAGTTTGCAAATCCGTAAATGCATTGTAAAATACCTTACCTATTTTCATTTCAGCCACAGACTCCCCTATGAATCTTGGTTTATGTGTGTGATGATCACATTGTGCCACTTTGTGAGTGAGCATGCCATCTAGCTTTCTTTTAAGGTCATTTGTAAACATAAGGACATCTTGGATGTCCCTGTTAGGTTATCAGAGCAGATGGCTAAAAATGAAATATGCATGGATTCAAAAGACTTCAAGCTTCAAATACTGTCCTTTGGATGACTAAAGAGAGCTTGTGTGAATTAAAGACACTTTTTTTTTTAGATAAGAAACGAAGGTAGGAGGAAGAGAAAATGACAGCGCTTCAACTTGAACAACAGTGCATTTCTTGTTGTTATAATGATGCAGAAATTGTCTTGAAAGCCCTTCTCCTGAACACAACAAAGACAGAAAGTGTGCAGTTATACAGACTCAGACAAATCTTTTTTTTTCTCGACGGCGTTAAAACATCATTACATATTTATAACTCGGCGCCAGATGACAGAGACACAGCGAGAGATGAACCAGGCAACAATACCACAACTCGTCTGGTGTCTCTTTCAGTGAGCTATCTGATTGCACTGTTTAAACTCCCCCTTTTATCAAGTGTTGCTACAGAAAACCCAATTATGCACAAGCTGCAAATGGACTTTTGATTTAACAATACATCATTTAATTGGCACATTAGAAGTGCCCCATGCAGCTCCATTTGCCAGGAAGTACTGGTGAAGCTGCAAGAGACTGATTTACTGCATACTTGATTATGCATTGTGTCTTTCACCAAAAATAGCTGATCTACAAGCTCACAATGTGTCACAGCACATCAGGTTGTGAGCTTGTAGATCCACCATTTTCAGTGTGAGACACCAGCGTGCAACTTAGTATAAAGCTTATGTGGAATCCCATATTTAAAAAGGAAAGCAAATTATGCATAAGAATTTCAACTTGGGCTTTGCAGATTGCCACAGGCTTTTCAGCACTTATTTTTTGAGCGGTGGTAGCCGCTCCTGTGATTCGCTTTCAAGATGTTACTGGCCGTGTATGTCTGTCGCCTGCCGTGTATGTCTGTCGCCGGCCATACCTCTCCTGACCACACACACAGACCACACACACACACACACACGTTAAAGGAGGGGCGCTATTGAGCAGGGCAGGCAGACAACACTCTCTCTCTCTCTCTCTCTCTCTCTCTCTCTCTCTCTCTCTCTCTCTCTCTCTCTCTCTCTCTCTGTCTCTCTCTCTCTCTCTCTCTCTCACACACACACACACACACACACACACACACACACACACACACACACACACACACACACACACACACACACACACACACACAGCGCAACGGTGGGGGCTTGAGTGTGGGGAACACGCACCACTGAGGCAGACAACACACTCTCTCTCTCTCTCTCTCTCTCTCTCTCTCTCTCTCTCTCTCTCTCTCTCTCTCTCACGCGTTGGTCAGGGACGTGCAGAGAATGTTAAGAGAGGCAGGGGCTGACATTTCTAAAAGGGCCCTTTGGTGGACAATTCTCTCTTAAAAGGGCAGGGGCTCAAGCCCCGTTTGATGTCTGTGTGCACGTGCCTGACGACTGGCGTTGGTAAAAGCAAGAGCAGTATCATCGCATCGTCTATGCGAAGCGTGGAACAACCACGATGTGAAACGAGCAATTATAATCACACCAATGGATTATGTTTTCGTTTGAACCAAATTAGGTAGTCTACAGAGGGACGGAGGGAGTTTTACCGTGAACGTGGCTGCGTGCAGGCAGACTCGTGAGAGAAGAAATCCATGCTTTACACAGTGTTTTCGGTGGAGAAGTCTCGTAAACAGTCTGCCTTCCCGTCCCTACCAAATGAGTCGCCCGTTTCAGCTTGACTCGTTATCATTCTGAATCAATTAAAGTTACATTGTGTGAAACGTGAGCACGTTTAACTCAAGAGGCAAAGCACTGTCTGCTAGGCGGAGGACGGTCAGTGTAGGGAAAGTTCAGTAGCTGGAGGTTTATTCTTCGCTGTATGTCGGTGTCGCTAAACAAGCACCCTTTTAATTAATCTACAAGCCCACAACCTATTGGATCAGTGACGCATTGTGGACTTGTAGATCAGCCCACTTTTGCAGCGGCGAATGGAGACTTCTGCCTCGCGAGACCAGCCACATTTTAACGTTACACGCGAGTAGTGCTGCAGATTTGTTGTTTTAATTAAATATAAATTAATTCGAAGCTCTAGGGGTTGGTGGGTAAACCACCGCTCAGTTCACACGGGTGTGATTTTTTCCTTCTCAATTTACGGCTTTGACATGTTTCAATATAATGAAAGCCATAGAAGAAAAAGCATGTGGAAATCTTTTAAAGGGAATGCAAATGACGGTGGAATAAAAAGTGAAAAATGGTCCGCTTTAGCAGACAAATCTAACAATCCCATCTTCTCCCCTTCCCCCCATGTGTCCATGCAGACTCGAGTGAAGGCTTCCACTGCCAAGACGAGTGCCGCATCCTGGGCCATTCGGACCGCTGCTGGATGCCTCGCGTGCCCATCCCGGCGCGCGCCAAGTCCCCCGAGCATGGCCGCAATGTCATCGCTCTGTCCATCGAGGCCACCACGGTGGACGTGCCCCACTACGAGGACGGCACCGCCAAAAGGACTTTTGCCACCTTCGGCAAGGACGGCCCCGAGGATGCGGAGCGGGGAGAGCTTAAGGGCAAGCGGACTCAGGAGTCGCAGGTGTGCAGCCCCAAGGCCAACGGCGGGGCGGTCCGCGAAGCCGGCAATGGGCGCGAGGCGGCCAGCCCCATCACTTCCCCCGTGCACCTGAAGAGCCCCGCGTCCAAGCCGCCGTCCACCTACGGCACACTGAAATGTCGCGATGCCGAGCGCATCGCCAACCACAGCCTGCTGCGGCAGCCCGAGGGGAAGGACAGTGAACCGGCCGTCCGGGAGATCAACACGCTCCTGCACGACGGCCGCGACAAGGAGTCCCCGAGCAGCAAGCGCCTGAAGGACATCGTGCTCTAGCGAGTTTCTCTCCCCCACGCACACCACACATGCACCGACATGCATACACAATTACACATACACAGTGTAAACTCGCATATATATACCCCGCAATAGCTGTGTGTACGCCGGAGGAAAAGAAAACTAAAAAAACAAGTCAGGCTGTGGATGTAGACAGACACACCCCCAATGTGCAGAACGCAACATCCAAGGACCAGCTCAAGCCGCGAATAAAGGAACTGTAGTGCGCTGCAGCTAGCTGTGTGCTCTAAAGCTGAGGTAGTGGATGTGGCTTTGTTGTAGTTGCAGTACTTTTTCTCCTTGTTTGCTTTTTCTTCCGTTTTCTGTTTATGGGTCTGGAGTGAGTGGACAGGCAGGTTACTGTTGACTACATGGACGTGGGCCGGTGGGGCTCCTCAGCCCCTTGCGCCAAAGCAGAATACACAGCCCGTGTGGACACCTGCGGTGCCAATTCTTGAAGTACAGTTATGCCTTTTGAACTACTTTTTGTACTACAAACTGATATTTGCCTTCATTCGTTCTTTTTGCCGTTAAATTCTAGCTGGCAAAAGAACCGTCGCTCTTTGTTCCTTTGTACAGTGAACTCTGACATTGTGACAAGCCCAACAGGCAACAACAGACATGCACAGGATTCCTGGCAGCGACCGACGGCCCTCCGATAGGTGCCCGCACTTTCCCGTTGCATACGGGAGGAGGAAAGGTAGACGCGCCCAAAATATGCTGTCTCATTTCCCCCCCCCCTCCCCTTCTCTTGTCGCCTGATGAGGGGAAACCTCTCCGTATCCCTGAGGACATCCACGTGTCATCAGACTGTGAGGTCCTTAACAGTATTTATGTTCTATCACAGATGGAGCTAAATTAAACTCTCTCTTTTCTGGCCAGCCATTAAACACTGGCAACATGACAGACAGATCCTCGTGTTCCAACTGAGCTATATGAAGAAGAAGAAGAAAAAAAAGACTTATTGCTTTTGAAATCTCCTCTGCCCAACGTTGATTGTAGCCAGTGGAGCACAAATTAGAACTTTGTGCTCTGGTCTTGTACTTTTTTCTGACTTTTGACTATGGGGCTAGGATAGGAAGGGATCGTCACTTATGTCTTGCTATGTGAAACTCTGTATAGGGTTTACCTATTATCATTTTTAATATCCTGTTGTTATGTGACAATCCCTTTAATGTTTTGTTTCAAGAGTAAAAAGGACAAAAAAAATAAACATTGGTGTTCAACTGAAGCTACAGTAGCGTTTGTTACACAAACACAAAAATTACAAAAAAAAATAAAACACATATATGCCAAAATATATTTTATAAATAATTTAAAAATGTATAATGAGAATATTTAATGCTGTGTAGTTATTTTATCAGTAAGTTATACTTGAAATTAACTTGCTTTTTATTTTGTTTTTTGTTTGGCTTTTTATTGAACCTGATTTTCTTTTTTTTTTAATGAACTTGGATTATTCTTTTGTTTACTGTGTGACCCCTGGCAACTGTTGACTTGCAGTCTACCTTGTTGTAAAGAGTTTCTTATTGGTCAGTTCTCGTGCCATCAAGTTTCTGTGTGGGCTACTAGAAAAAAGTAAAAAAAATACAAAAAAAATTACAAAAAAACAAAGAAGCAATTTCAGCACCAACGTTAAGTGTGTCAGTTCAATGAGCTTAGAGTGAGATAGCAAAATAAACCAAAAAAAAAGGATGCAAACAAAACCTTAAAGATAGTGAGATGTTGCTTCACCTTAATATCAAGAGAAGGAGGCGTTGTGGTGATAGGGGTTCACCTGTTCTGTCTGTGTGAGAGTGGGCCTTCCGACAGGGTGTAACAGAGTTCAATCAGACTACGAGGCTATGTCAGACTGGTAGCCCAAATCCTATTTGTGGCCTATCCAGATTGGAATGGTTTTTTATTGAGTCTGAAAAGCAAAAAGAAAGCAACTCAAAAAATTCAACTCCCATTCCTAGGTGATTTGAAATGTAAGTCACAGTCTGGGACACCCGGACACTGGAACCTCATTTATACATTGTTGTTATGACAGAAAATAGCAGATCTACAAGCTCAAAATGCGCCATATTGCAACGCGTTGTGAGTGTACACGCCTGCTATTTTCAGCGAGCAACACCGCCGTGCGACCGTAAAGTATTACTAGCGCCTACAATGCCGTTAGCAGCACAGCGACCAATACAGATAGGTCGACGATGTCTGGATAAGCACAAATCTGATCTGATCACTTGCAAATCAGTGTGGACTGTCAGTTCCAAAGATCAGATTTGAGAAGCAAATTGGATTTGCCTGGTAGTCTGAACAAGAGCCCAAGAACCTTTTAAAACTTCAACTGAGAGTGTTCTTGACATGCAGACCAGCTTTGCTCAGCGGTATTGTCACCCTGTACCATCTGCTTTCAGTTGATCTCAGAGATAAGGCTGAGACCAGAGTGATTAAAGCATGGCTCAGCACCCTATAGGCACCATGCCACAGGCTGGAGCTGGAACTGGAATCGTACGTATGAATGAATCGAGGTACTGGAAGAACCCTATTGCACATCAGCAATGTGGTATTTCTGTTGCTTTGCAGTAAGACTCTGTGAAATGTGGGGAAAATGTGGATGACAAAGGATAAATTGCATACAACAAACTAGATCTTGTAGCTGAATGTTTTTGCTGGTCTCACCCATGGCTTCTGGCAACATGAAAATCGGAAATAATCACTGAATGTATACAGCAGCTTATAATTAAACTATTAAATGTTCTCCAATTTGTTTCCTTGTCTTTCCTGAGCATACAAGAAAGTACACTTTTGATAACATCTGCCCTGAAATTACCATCAAATAAGAACGAGCAAACGGCTTAAAGTGAGTGTGTGTGCGGCGACACATTATTGTAAATTAATGAGCATGACTGTAGCCCAGTGCACCGCAATTATCCATGTCTTTTGTCTCACCATAATTCATTAAAATCTATAATATGATCAGGATATCTGTTTGAGAACCTTTCCGTGAAAACGGCATGATAACGCGCAGAGTGATGACTATTAAATCTGTCATGATAAAAATGGAAATTAACAGTTTAATTTCAGGCTACTTTCAAGTCGGCATTAACATTCCACGCATCCCCATTTCCTCCCTCCCTTTATTGGCAAAGTAGGCCCTTGGGAATGCTCCGGACGAAGTGTCCATTTCTAACGGCAGCGCTCATTTCATTTGCAAGAGTGGGTCACATCACGCGCCATTTCAGAGGCATTTAACATGCCTAAACATCTCTCACACTCCTGCAATACGGTTCCAACGAATCAGGGCTGCGGCACCACCAGTCATTCTGAAACTCACTCGCCTTAGGTTAGTGGGCGAGTGCACTTATACAGCAAACAACATGATGTCATTATGACACTATCTCCCACTTTAAAGCAATATTGATTGATTAGGAGACTTTCCCGGGCTGAACTCTAAAAGCTATGAAATCAGTTGAAAGCCATGGCACTCTTCTCATATGATCTCTGCAACTCTCTTCCAATTTCCTTGACATTTTCACTCAATAAAAGGCCTCGCTTTTCACCCCCCCACCACCCCCCCACCTCCATACATTGCACATCTTTTCCCTTGACTGAGTTAGAATGGATTGAGGCAGGAGGGCAGAGAGCAGACGCAGACCAGAACACATTCCAGTGTCAAAGCCAGAGAGACAACAGCAGGAGCAAACCGCAGTTGACACACAGCTGCCCTCTATGATAAGAAGAAAAGGCTGGCTTCATTTCTATAATTAATTTGCTATTCCCTCTGTACCCTCTGGTAGAACTGACATGAAAGTTGGTCTGAAAATGCACTCGCTGACACACGCATTAGCCTAAAGGAGAATTTGGTTTCTTCCAGCTATGTTCTCCCCTCGTGGGCGATAGGAACCCTGCCCAGCTCATCAGAATGACTCATGCTGTTGTAGTACTTTTCTAGACCCCTGGGTCCCCCTATAACAATCTCTCCTCAACCTTAGGCTACTGCCTCTGTAAGGTTTTAAAGGAACTTGTATCATTGCTATTACAAACTGGCTAAATCGTACAATAGCATACTAATTATTTTAAAGCCGGGCGTGAAAACGTATTAACTTTTCTCCCTTATCAACAAGTCAAATCTTATTTGCTATTCGGGAGCCGTATTTGTAATTACCCAAATTGGCGCTTGTCTGCGCATATTTAATTACCCCAAATTCACATTGGTCAGGGTGAATTCTCCCATCAAAGGTTACCGGGACGCACACACCCTATTAGCGTGCTATTAATGTTTCAATTATCACTTCGCCCGGCGAACGGCGAGCAAGGGGGAATCAGAGAACAATTAAAATGATTTATTTCTGACACAGACATGCATTGAAAAAGAGCAGGAGTAGAGCCTGCAGCTTCACATTCCTCCAATACAAAACTTGTAGCCAGGCTCTTTAGCCTTAATGCTTAATGCCCCCCGCCCCCCCCCCCCCCCCCCCTTCCCAAATCAGTCCCACTGATCTGTGCTGCTGCCTCGACCTCATTCTATCAAAAGGCCTCGCAGCTGCTCCTGCTGAGGGCCGGGCCTCATTGTGACCAACCATCCCCATTCATTCTAAACACTGGGACCAATGCTGGAGGTCCACCCGGGGGATGAAGTGACAAGCGACAAATTGTTTCAACTTCAAACTAACTTTACGTGAGATGAATGGTGGGCAGGGGTCATCAATATGTCCGTACACGGACAGATGTGTCCGTGGCAAAGACTTAATTGGTCTTGTCTGTGGCAAGTTTTAGATTTTCTGTTTTACACACCTTATAATGTTCATATTTTGATCATAAGACCCAATTACTGAATTTCAGCAGGTTTTCTTCAGAATAAGACATATGAGCAGGGCTGCCAACACCCCCCCCGGGATCCTGCAGGAGTCTCCTGGATTTCGACCTCATCTCCTGGCAGGCTCCTGGATTGTCATTTCTAATGGATTTCTCCTGGATTTGGTATTAAATTCCCCAAATTCACCAGAACACTGGAAATTACATCTACTATAGATGTTAAAAAGGAAACACAGTAAGGTGGAATGTTTCAATTGTGAATGAAGTTTCCAGGTTAAAGTATGAAGGAACAGCCAGGTACCAAAGGTTTCAGATGTAAGATTCAAAAGTTAAATATCTGAAACATGACAAAACTTGTCATAAATGTTAAAGTAAAAACATTGGTTTTTACTTTAATGTGGCTTACATTGGTGTATTCTTGTACTCAAATTACTCAATTCATGATGAAAAACACTCCCATGGTGGGTGTATAGCGAAGCACTACCAGGTGAAAACATTATGAAATCCAATGTGAGCAAACTGAGACATTTATTTACATTATGTAGTACCCTGCATTATTTTGTTTAACATTTTTTAAACTTTTAAATGTTTTTACATTTTGAAAACCCTACAACAGATGTCCTCACATTTTATTTCTATTTCTTTTCAATCTAGCTGCACTGCTTGTTCAGAGAAGGAATGTTATTTGGGGATTGAGGTGTCAATCAAAGTGAGCCAACCTATTGAGAGAGAGAGACTTGACCGACAGAGTGAGACTGGAGGTTTTCCAGGGCAAATTAGAGAAAAAGTGGACAAACACAGATACAAAGATTTGAGTAAAAAATGTTCACTCTCAAGTGTGGTGTTGTACCTGTTTAAGAAAAACGGGAGAGTTTGTATGTTTCTGTCAGATGTTTAGTAGAGCCAGGTGCTGTCTGACAGTGTAACCTGGCTCATGCTAAGCTAAGCTAAAAACACAACAAAGTTGGTCTGTCCACCAACACTGGTGACTGCAGGAGCCAGGAGGAGAAGTGTGCCTGGAGGATATTTATGTTTTTTTGCACCAGGTTTTGAGTGAGTATGAGTACAACTGTATGTGAGAATTGATAAAAAGAGAATTGTTGTAAAGGACATCTTTTTATCTTTTTCATACTTCTCTGTAACTTTGTAAATAACCTTATACTGCTGTGCTGCCTCTGGGCAACAAATTTTCCCCATTGGGATAATAAAGGTATCTATCTATCTATCTATCTATCTATTAGTGTAGTATGGGTTTCCATTTGGATATTTTGTGCTTCAGGACGCACCAGCTGTGGTAATAGAAGTGCTCAGAGCTTGTCACTGCATACAGACGTTTCCACGTGCACACAGAGGAGTGCACTTTTTTAAGTGACTACTTGTAGTATGTATGAATTCCATCCTTTTCCCTTTTATGTCCATACATATGGAGATTAAACCCATATCTGTGAATACTCATAATATGGACATAATTGTGTCCGTCTATTATTCTCTATTATTTACGTGTTAAGGTTTATTATTGCTGCTATTCTTTGTTATTTTTTATTATCTTGAGGTTTTGTTTCTACAAAGATGAGTTGAGGAACCAAACCTGAGAATGTTTCTCATATGTACTTGTAGGGCTATAAGATTTAACTTGAATCTTGAAAAACTATTAAGAGCTTGGGACTAAATGATAACTATTTAATCCATTAAACACAGCTTATTTGTTCAATTTCCTGAAGAAAAGTTAAAAAGTATTTGAGGTGGCACATGTCAGTGACTTGGAACGTAAATATACAAAGCTAATGATTTTCTTTAGCCAGTTCCCCAAAATAATTGCCAAACTCTCCATTTCAGGCATGCAAATGAGGGGCGGACTGCAGGCATTTCCAACATCTCGTCTTTCAATTCTCCAGTCAGATCTCAGCTGGAGCTCCAGCAATACAGACAGGCTCTGAAGACCAGGTAGAGAAACACGTCCAAAAAAATCTTCTTGACAGCTGCCCCTTTGAAAAATCCCTGAAAAATAGTAAAAGAAAAGAAATGAAAACAGTCTTTGTTCACACGTCTGTGATTTCCACAAGGATCTTGCCTTTTGCATCTCTAGCGAGTGGTGTAAAGTAACTAATTACATTTACTTAAGTACTGTACTTAAGTACAATTTTGAGGTATCTGTACTTTACTTGAGTATTTCCAATTTCCAATACTTTTACTTCTACTCCACTACATCTCAGATCCAAATATTGTACTTTTACTCTTACTCTTTACTTTTACTTTTACTTTTACTAAATTTATTTGAAAACTTTAGTTACTCTGCAGATATAAATCATAATATAATAAAACATACATTAACGACTTTAGCCCTATTTTATACCTTGGCTATTTGAAAATAGCCGATGCATTTTGTACTTTTACTTTTGGCACTTTAAGTACATTTTGATGCCAATACTTTCATACTTTTAGTACATTTTGAATTCTGGACTTTTACTTGTAACGGAGTATTTCTACATTGCTGTATTGATACTTTTACTTAAGTATAAAATGTGAGTACTTTTTACAACACTGCGTGTTACCCATTGGCCTCTTTGTTGTGATTTGAGGCAGTGTCCCTTTAATTGAAAGGTCACCCGAGTGAATGAATCATCAGTCAGTGCTGGCGATAGTTCAACAACTAAAGGAGCCAAGTTCAGCAGAGTCGCCAGAACAATCTGTTTGGAAGAAAAGTTTGCACCTATAATTTCCCTTGTGAAATACAGTGTTCTTGCTAAGCACATCGATCAAACTGTGCTAATCGGGGAACTTAAAGGATAGGTCATTGCCCGGAATGGACAAGAGAGCAACAGTATTTATGATCAATAATGTACAGTAGACACCACTCTGCTTGCATTGATAGAAAGTAGCATTGAATTGATGCAGATGCCCGTCATAGAGAAATGTCCTTAAATGTGGTTACACAGGGGCCATCAAGGGGGTCCGTACACGGACAAACATGTCTGCGTGTCAAGACTTGGCCTTGTCTGTGGCAAATTTTAGTTTTTTTTTTTTTAGTTTTTATTATTTTTACATTTTTTACAACCCAATTAATGCATGTCAGTCTTCAGGTTTATTTCAGAATCTGTACAGTTTGACACTGATTAAAGGTGGTTGCACACTGGTGCGTTTTTCGGGCCGAATATCGGAGTGAATTTCGGGAAAAAATCAAGCTCACTTTATGTCAGTCACGTTTGCACACTGCCGCCTGTTTCGCGCACCACTCGGTCCCTTGCTCTCTCTATCTCTCTCTCTCTCCTTGCCCTGAAAAACGCATTTCGCAACGAAAAACGCAGCAGTGTGCAACCACCTTTACTGTATGACACTACGCCACATTAGGAGACCACTCAGTCTAGGACAGTGGTTCTCTAACCTTTTATTTACCCCATAACTCTTGAGAGTACAAATGGAACCAAGTGTCCATTTGAGCACTCTAGCATTGCCGTGCGGTGAAAATGTTCTCCCGGGGGAAATGGATGCGCCGCGCGGCAGCGCACCGCATCCAGTTGGTGTTACCGCACGGCACTTCACACGCGTTAATACTGCGACGCTGTGCAGCCGCCCGCGTCCGGTGTGTGTTCCCCTTAAGAGTTACAGACCTGTAAAGGTAATTTAAGTGTTTCTGGTAATATTATTGTCCACTCACTCACTTTGTATGTCCATGGCACAAATAGAATTTTGACAAAAATGTCCACAAGTATGGCGCTGATTCCTGGGTTAAAGCCAACTATTATAAGTGTTTTAGACCTACTTAGTGTTTCTAGTATTGAGGATTAAAAAAAAATCACAGTTTTGTTTATTTGAGATTCAGGGCATACATTAAACCAAGACTTGTTCGTATATTATGAGAACCAGTTTTGAGGACAACTTCTATGTCAGACTATGGAACAGGGTTTGTGAAAAGTGTAGTCAAATCACCAACAGTCTTGTCCCATCAGCCACACCTTTAAAAAAGATGATTATCGTCACCGCAGGCGAGTAATCAGGTGGCCACTGGGTAGAGTCCCTGCTCCCTATGACTGTTCTCAGTCCATCTGCACACGTCTTAGACTGGGCCTGGTTAGAGACCTGAGGTGGTGAGTGGACACTGGTTTGCAGCACACAGCCCAGGAGTCCATCAGTCAGCAGCACCATTACCAACTGCTGCAGCACAGCCTGCAGAGTCACAGTCATTTGAAGGTGACAAAGCTCTGAGAATAGCCCTGACGTTATTGCACAAAGCCAGAGTGATGTTTGAGGAAATTATAAAGTCTCTCTGTGAGGTATTTTTACTGGTAGGAAGGCTATGAATATCCTGAGCAAGAAGACCAACCTTTCTTCGTGGCTTTATATTGTATTGAAGAGGTTAGTCTTTGTCACAATGAGAAGTGGGATGGTCATTGCTATCAGTGAGAAGACTGATTACCCTCTCCATCTCCCCGACACCACTACATATCTAATAGGCCTGGCCTGTGGCCATTTCCCTTTGTGGCGGGCACAATGGAACTTTGATCGCCACTGAAATCAGCGGCTCAAACAATGGCCCGCATTCACTGAACACTGCCGAGCCCTCAGTGAGATAGGGAGCAGAGGCCGACCAAATTCCTCCAGCAGGGCTTTAATTGGAAGTGATGCTAGACAGATGATATCATAACCATTAGAGATGCCCTGATAAGAACTGACCTGGTAGCTGCTCTCTGCGACTGCTCTGTCTGAGAAGCCCCAGGACCCCTAAGCCTGCCATCTCCAATCACCGCCTGACCCCCAGCCACCTCACTCAGCCCTTAATGCCCAGGATGCTGGCTTTGGGGCTGAGGAACAGAGGCTGTTGACCTCCCCCTCTCTGGAGGATAAAGGCGCTGATAGCGGGGACTAGAAATTAAAGACTGTGGCCTTTGAAAGCCTCCATTATTGTCAGCGGGAGCAGGGCAATGAATCTCCCTGGCCCTCTCATGGACATGCATTATCGGAGGGGCGATTATTTGACCTAAACTACCTGACTGCCAATGATTTATTTTACCCTGGCACAGGTAACTTCCCTGTCCTCTCTGACCCACTGGGAGGAAAAAGGAGTGACAAAGAGAGGATCAGACTTTTGTAGGACTTTGGACGGCAGACGACACATATGTAGCTAACCTTTCAAGCGCACCAGGAAATGGGAGTGCAGCACAAAATGTTCAAAGTAACTTCAATGAAGGACTTTCTTGTGACTTAATAAGGAACCAGTTTTAATCTCACATTCTGTCCAACTCAAATATGTTCCTCTGTCCCTCCGGAGAAAAAGCCTTTTTTTTTTTTACAGGAATATACAGGGACTTAAAATGATCGGATCAATTGTTCCACTGCTACAGTAATTCAGAAAGATGGATTGCAGTCCAAAGTGAGACCAGAATGTGCTGTGGAAAGCTAAAATCACAGGAGCATGTCACTTTAAATGTCAGTTCTCATGGTTACTGAGGTATGCTCCCAGACAAGGGAACAGTTTTCTGAAATATGCAATATCTTCGCAAACTTTCACACACAGGAATATGTCCTTACAATTTTTTCCCCCCTGTCTGCTCAGTTGAGCTGATGTAAAACTTCTTGTGACTCGCCACTTAGGCTCAATAAAGGACCTCAGACTATGACAATGGGTTAACACACTGGTTCCAAAGCACCATTTGTGGGCCGCGGACCCATTTTTTATGGGTCCCTTAATTTTTGGTTTCCTACATTTTGTTTTTTATTATTATTATTTGCGGTGCCAGCTGCTTCAAACAAGTGACAGAGTGTGTGTGTGTCCATATGTATGAGCATGGCCTCAACAGCTGCAATACCGCTGGTGACCCACCTTCAAGTGTGAATGGACACGGATTTAACATCGTTCTACATAGCATGTAGTTCACATAGCTTAATGAAATCAACTCATCATCCCTGCTGTGTGAATAGCATACATGCATTTCCTTTTGGGAAATGTATACTGTCTGATATGTTTGATAGTTTCATAATATCACAGTGTGACAATTTCATAGGGAAAGAATATGTTAACATCCATCTATCTGTCTATCTGTCTATCTGTCTGTCTGTCTGTGTACATACAGTATATACTTGTTTTAGTAGTAAAAATAGCAGATCTACAAGCGCACAGTGCATCACATCGCGTGCGCATCATTTTGAGATTGTAGATTTGCTAGTTTTGTTATGAAGGATCTTTTCTTTCACATCGAACCCTGGCAACATGCATTTTACAACGTGCAACTACAGCTTCAGTTTATTGTCACAGCACAAGCTTACAGCACGTATAAAACAGTGGGTGAAATTCTTTCGTGCAAGCGATTCCCTTGAATTGTAATCGCGCAATTCATGGGACTTGTATCCTGTCTACATCTGTATGGCTCCTAACCTATCCCAGGCTGTTTTATTGAGAAGCATCACGCTCTATGCCCTTTATGATGGATTTATTTTCACATCCTCAAACATACTGCTTTTAAGAGTGCCGTCGTAAATGACACTCTTAAGCACTGGCCTTATCAATTTTTATGGAGGTGTGCAGGCTTCTGGTCTCAGAACTAAAATGAGCTTTAGACGAGCAAACAGTGTTTCCAGCAGGGACGTGCAGAGAATATTAGAGAGGCAGGGGCTCAAATTTCTAAAAGGGCCTTTTTGTGAAAATATCGAACAAATAGCAGACCTCCAAGCTCACAACGCGGCGCGCTGCCACGCGTTGTGAGCTTGGAGGTCGGCTATTTTCGGTACTTGATACCACACTAACTAAGCCTAATCAAATCATTACTGGAGATGTGGAGTAACAGCATGGATTTCTACACAGAGAGAGCAATTCTTTCAACATAAGATGCTGCATTCAAGTTCAGGAGAGTTTGGACAAGGCATTTCTCTTGAATGATGCCTTCAGGTATGGCATGGAAAGAGGGAATTGGCATTTATTTCACCATAGTGAAAACTGCATTAATGGTCTGGAAAGCTAGGGCACTTTTGTCAGACAAGTAAAAGGGCAGGGGCTCAAGCCCCCTTTGATGTCTAAGTGTTTCCAGTGTCTAATGGTGATGGAGAGAGTGCCGGTGCAGGTAGTCAGTGGGGTAAAATGAATTACAATGCTTACAATGCATCGCATTGCGATGCATTGTGCGCTTGTAGATCCGCTATTTTCAAACGCCGAACTGTATGAGTAATATATGTTTTGTAATAATAATCAACATCTACAAAGTAACTAGTAACTAAAGTTTTCAAATAATTGTAGTGGAGTAAAAGTACAATATTTGGCTGTGAGATTTAGTGGAGTAGAAGTAAAATTATTGAAAATTGGAAAGTAAAAAATACCTCAACATTGTACTTAAGTACAGTACTTGAGTAAATACAATTAGTTACTTTACACCTAGTAGTAGTTAGGGTTCTTTTGGCCAAGCAGCCATGCCAATGAGAATGTGACAGCGGTGGAAGTACTGTGATTCTGGTTAAAGATGCTTTGTTACAAGTAAAAGTCCTGCATTCAAAATCTTAAGTCACATTACAAAGTATTTGCATCAAAATATTGGAAGTAGGAAAATTAAAAGTGGCCCGGATGGTTGGGGTAGTGGTCCAGGGCTCCGGGCACCTACTGTAGCCTGATGTAGCGTGTCGTAGGTTCGACTCCCGATCCCGACGACCTTTGCTGCGTGTCACTCCCCTTCTCTCTCTCTCCCCATTTCTTGTCAGTCTACTTTTTGCAAGCCCCCAGGACCGAGGGGGAGCTTTGAAGCAAAATGTACATGGTGGCCGTTTGAGGTACTGCAGTTGGGGCTTCTATTCATGAACCTCATGAACGAGCATCTAGGCTTCTTTGTATTGACGCGCGTTCATACCGGAAATGCTCGTTCATGAATTGGAGCCCCAGCGCGTCCATGAACACAAGCTATGACGCAAAATGGCTTGTATGTGTCTACAGGAACACTTGAGGCAGATAGCCCCCTGCTACCCCCGCCTCCCCGTTTCTCGCTCCCAGACCACGCCCCCGACCGTCACGATTGGCTCAGAAGCCAAATAGAAGCCCCACTACGTCAGGTTTCAGAGGCGTTTCAAACGCGGAAGTACGCTTCATGCGCTGGGTGAGCAACTCAATGCAAGTGGACGGGCGGGGATTCTGGTGTCCTCTCTATTATAGATAGATAGATAGATACCTTTATTATCCCAAGGGGGAAATTCAGTTGTCCAGTAGTAGCACAGCAGTATACAGTTATTTACAAAGTTACAGAGACGTAAGAAAAGATAGATAAGAGGGAAAAAAACAAAACAAAGACAAGAGCAGTACAGTACCAATAAAGAGAAGGTGCATCAATAGAGGGGGCGAATAATATATAAGTATATATACATAAAGTGTCTTGCAAAAGAGACCATAGCAGTCAATGCTAGTTAGTGCAAACAAGTATCTCACTGTCATTGTTAAACAAAGCAAAAATACTCAAACTACCAACACTAACAACCTAATGGTGCAGTGTCAAAAATCAGTGCGAAAAAAGAAGAAACTAGGAAGCGTGTCACCGCAAGGCGCACATGAGCACTCTTCCTGGAAGGTCCTTAGAGGTCAAAGTCAATACAGCAATAGTTCCTTAGAGGTCAAAGTCAATACAGCAATGGTTCCGTAAGTCTAGGAAGGGAGACATTTTCAAGCGTCCGTTATGTGTCTCGTTGTACAGCTTAAGGGCAGCCGGTACAAAAGATTTTCCTAATCTCTCACATCTCCGTACTGGGTAGGTAAAGCAGTCGTTTCCTCTCTTACTCCAGTAACTGGTGATCTCTAGATGGAGGGGGTGGGAGGAGTTCTCCAAGATGGAATCTAGCTTCTTCGCAGTGCGTAACTCTATGACTTTTTGCCTCAATAAAGGCAAAACGCCAAAAAGAAAAATCTTAAAAAAAGGAAAAGTACGCATCATGCAGAATGGCCATAACAGAATCATATCATTGTTATTGAATTATAATTATTGATCATCAATCACTTAAAGACTTAGTTCACCCACAAAATGATTTTTTTTCCTATTGATTACTCACGCCATGGAGGCTCATGAGTTCAATAATATTTTTAGTTTTTTGTCACATTCCGAAGACAATAATTTGATTACAATAAGTATGCGACAAATACAAAAGATTAAGAGTAATCAATGGAAAAAAAGTCATTTTGGGGGTGAACTACTCCAAGTCCTATTTTATACATAGGCTATAAACTCTCCTTTAAGCCCTATTTTATGCATAGGCTATAAACTCTATACTCATTACACTTGAACCCACATCATCCCTATTCTAGGGGGAACGTTTGCCAAAATAGCCAATATACACGATATACCCATATATGGGCATACTGTTGACATAAGGGATCTCCATATGGGCATAAAAGAGACAAGGACTGAGAGATGAAGAGTTCTCTATTGGGCACAAAAGGGCCACAGACAGACAGGTACATCGGGTACTCTGACCGAGCCCCGACAATATGTAATATGGGTTGGATCGGCGGTGCGCCGTAGGTGTGATGGCCAGGTAGCGGCCCAAACTCTTGATGTGAGTGAGGCAGGCCGAACCTCTAGTATATTAACTGTGAAATATTAACTGTGAAATAACAAAGAAAAAGTGGCATCTGTAACCATGCTTAGCAACGCTTCCCCATGAGAAAATCTAAACATACTTTTTCAGCCTCGATCCTGCCATCGTATCTTATTGACAGAAGTGCAATATAGTAATAGTGGTTGCCTATAAGCAACAAAACTTTCTCCATAAACTATAAGAGTTCATAGAGGAAAAAGAGGAGACATTATTTTGTATGAGAGGCATGGGGTGGTACGGAGAGAGACCTTTTTCACACTGACACATAAACACTGGCACAAAAGCAGAGTATCAGTAGGCGGATAAAACATTGGCCTTGTTTTGTCCTGTACTGTATACACTAATTACTATCACTGGGATACCCTCTGTTCTGACAGGGCTAGGGTTTTATTTATTTCATACCCTTCTCGACTACTGTTGAACATCATTTTGTGTAACATCTGAACCAACTTTTTTTTTTTGTATTTGTTAATGAGAAGTGTTTACTTTGAGGTAGCGATACCGGCCCGCTGTTACTGGGTTGCCTTTTGGCTCTGGAACAAACATGGTAAACACTGAGCAACTTGAAACAATCGTTGATCTGTGCCTGCCTCCCATCCTGTCCCGGGTGCACAGGCAATACAAGTAAAGCACTGTGATGTACACTACCAAAGCAGAGCAGCAACAACACAAGGAACCTGGAGACAATTCAATACATAGCTGTGCTGTGATTCTTAGGGGGACATGAAAAAGGTGATTATCACGTTAAATGCCTCTTGTCAACCGCGGTCTTTTCTGTGCGGTGTGTAGTTGCCGATACTTTCTAAAGGACCTCCTGTACGCTGTACTTAGCTAACCTAACATCACAACCCATTACCTTTTGTTAAGGTCACAAAATAGGCTTTGTTTACTTTGTTCACTGCAAGCAAATAGGATTTGTTTCTCAAATAGGATCTTTAGGTCTGACTGTCCACAGACCTGCTATCATTGGTTGCTGTGGTAACGACGCAACAACATACAGTAGGCGTGAGAAATGCTCAACATAAACGTACAAAGCAAAAGCCTGGAAAACCTAGTCTGGCCATGGCCAGGCTAAGAAAGCAATGGCTGTTCTTTCTGTCCACATAAATACATTGACATAAAGATTAATAATGCAATCAGATAATGCGACAGTCATTTACGGTAGGCGATATTTGTGTGAAAATCAACCACATTGTTAGATTCACACATTGACATAAAGTATTCTCTGCATGAGTATTACAAAAAAACAATGCCTAGTCCATACTGAGTGACTACCCACGACCACGATAGCAGATTCTGAACAATACCTTGCTACAGTAACTACTTGGCCCACTATCAGGCAGTGGTGGAACGTAACTAAGAACATGTACTCAAGTACTGTACTTAATTAACCCATTTAGGCCTGACCTAAGTTCTCTGAAAAAAGTCAAATATTATTCAAAAATTACAAAAACAAATATGTTGCTACATACTGTACATGTACTGTACTACACTAAAATATGTTCCCGGCCTGAGTACAAATTTGAGGATTTCTTTACTTTACTAGATTTTCTTTTTACTTTTACTTCTATCTACTCCACTACATCGCAGAGGCAAATATGGTACTTTACTCCACTACAATTATTTGAAGGCTTTAGTTACTAGTTACTACTAGTTACTTCCTACCATACAGCCTACGTAAACCACTTCAGCCCTATATAAACTGTGGCTATTTGAAAATAGCCGATCTACAAGATCAAAACATTGTGAGCTTATAGATCTGTTATTACTTGCGCCAGCAGAGCGCGCAAGTATGTAGGTATGTAGCAAGTATGTAGGTAGGTAGGTAGGTAGGTAGCTGTGTGTGTTTAAACCTGTGGCCCAATCAGGGACCAGCATTTCTGGCAACGTCATCATTAACAGCCAATGACTAGCATTCCTGGTGATGCCAGTGGTGATGTGCACTGATGTCACTGGCATCACCAGTGGTGATGCTAGTGGTGATGCCAGTGGTGAGCACACCTCATGGTGCACACATATAGGCCATACATGGCCTACTTGTGCACAAGGAACAAGTTGTAGTGCAGTTCTTGTTTTCAATTTATTTTTATAGATTAGTACTTTTACTTTTGGTACTCTGGTATATTTTGATGGCAATATGTTTACTGAAGTACATTACTAATACCACACATTTACTTACACTAGCAGCGTATTTCTACATTTCCATATTGACACAAGTACTCTTAAGTAACAAACTGTGAGTACTTCTTACACACTGCTCTTATAGGGAAACCAGCCACATGACCCAGACTACCATCTATAAAAACTTGAAGTTTACTCCTGTAAAAGCAGTGGTCTGCACTAGCTGTTGACATTTCATAGCATCTTGGTTAGAGAGGCTTCATCTAAGCTGTAGTCAAAAGGACAGTAAAGCTGACCTCCAGAACCAACACTTCTCTCTCTGAGATTCTAGTATTGTCAACAAGGGCCCATGAGTCACCACTACACACACACACACACACACACACACACACACACACAGACAAAACATGCTCTTCTCTACACTAGAATGCTTATGATGGAAGACCTAACCTGAAAATAGATTGGTTTCAACTATGTTCAAGACCATATCAGTGATGTCATTACGTGCGCATCCCGCATCAAAAACTCATTCAAGTCGCCCAGGGACTCATTCATGTCATGGTCCTGGGGTCCCGGGGATGCGCCTCCATTGGATTCCATGTTAAAATAATTTACCGGGTTGCGGTAAAAGAAAAACATTTTAAAATTCCACAGACACCACCATTGTTCATGGGTGAAAGCATCCTACTTTACCCTACGTTAACACAAATAAAATCCACATACAAAGTCTTAAACAGGCGATGGAAACGTCAATGTTTTGATTCCACCGACTTCCGACGCCATTTTGCGCGCCCAAATTCATTAGGGGCACATGTTTTAGTAGTTTTAGTAGTTCTAAGTTCAAACATTAGCCAAATTGTAAAATAAATATAAGAAATAGGCAAACATTTTGAAAATAGACGATCTACAAGCTCACAGCTCTCGAAAACATTGTATTGAGGACTCATAAAACTTTTCTGGGACCCATTTGAATGACCACCTGTGGGTCCCGGGACCCATTACATTGAAAACCTAGTAACATCACTGCCATATGGTGTGCACAGTGAGGAGCATGACTGAGAGGAATCCAGACGGAAAGATTGTAGCTTAGTTGGTAGAACCTGTAATCTTGCTTTTATAGTGAAAACAACTAAAAAAAATCATTATCGGCTTGCCCGGCGATGCCAGGGTTATTGTGTTGATGTCTTTGCAAAGTGTTCAGGTTTTGGTACCCAGCATTGGACAGGTGGGTGAAATAGACTCTCTCCATGGGTAACCGGTAGATTCGCCGCAAAGAAACTTGCAGAGATTTTTATTCTTGTATTTGTTTTACTGGGAATAAGGTTAGAAATAACTTTAGGATTACGCATATCTTTCTGAGGTTAAGATTAGGAATAGGGTTAGGTTTTGGCACCGTTTTACTGAGGTTAAGGTTAGGAATAAGGTTAGGTTTAACCGTTTAGGCATAGTTTCTTTCCGGCGACTCTTCTGGTATTCTCTCCATGTCTCTCCAGCTCTCTCCATCTCACTCTCATAAATAGAGCTCTCCCTATCAACCTTCCTCCCCTATCCTCCTGTGTCTTTCTTGGTCTCTGTCTTTGTGATCGAGCTCTGGTCTGACATCACCCACTGCGGAGTCGGTTCCCTAACAACATTGTTTTGGTGTGTTATCGTTAACGGTTGTCTAATAATGTTGATTTAGACTGACAAATAATGCACATATTGATTTGTGCCGATATAGGGCATATCCAGTAGCCTATGCATGTTTATGCCATTATGCAAATATAACACATGTAAATAAACAAGGTTTTACAGAGATAAGACATTAATCAAACATTTATATAAAATAAACACTCTGCATACTGTAGATACTGCACACGCATGCATAATATATACTGGAAGATGTTCAGCTCTAATGCTGTCCCCCCCATATTGCGACGTAAATAATTATTTCACTACTAATTAGAGATGGTGTCAAAATCTCCTCAAACCAACTTGGCTAACTTTCAAAGAACTAGCGATTGCACCAGTGGCAGTGCCACAATACGCCTTAGTGGAGTGTATGCGGCTTGCTCTTTTCTATGTTAATTAAATCTCGGAACAAAAGTTAATGGCTTGCCAGGAGCTCGCAGAACAGGTGTGTGGAGTTTCCAGTGCAGCAGGTGGAGGAAATTGGATAGGGTTTCTCCCGAGCCCTGAGTTTTTTGGGAGGGCTTCAAACGGATCCTCTCTCCGCGATAGCAGAGAGGGGAACATGAAATGGTGACAGGAATAAAGACTGTGTGAGTCTGCGACTACAGCACAGGGTATGCTTGGCTAGCATTTGCATCAACACAAAAAAAGAAAACATCTTCACAGAGATTCCTGTGTGGTTCGTACTCCAGCAGTAATACGCTATATATCATGCAGATTTTTACATAAATGACACATGGTCCTTTTTTTTAGAAAACATTTTAAAATGTGTTGTTAACTCATTTGCACTTCTTGGCATAGGCCAATTTTAGCTGTTGTTTTGTATTTTTTATTTAGAGTAACCTTTTTTCCCTTCTTTTATTACCTACCCTACACCAGTGGTTCTCACTAGACCACTAGACCACTAGACTGGAGTGGTGGTGGTGGTGGAGGACAGGTACTTTACCCCTGTGCCACCCTTAACTGAAGCTTCAACCTTTTACAGGTATGTCCGTGGGTATGTGGGTGGCTGGCTGGGTGGCTGGCCGTGTCTGTCCGTAGCCTGGCAATACCTTGAGTGGCCACACACAACACACTAGTTAAAGGAGGGGCGCTGTTTTGTGCAGGCCAGGCACACTCACCACTCACTCACACGCGCACGCAACACGCACACACGCACGCACGTACGCACGCACACGCACACGCACACACACGCACCTAGAACACAGAATCAAAAACAGAGATCTAGAACACAGAATCAAAAACAGAGATCTAGAACATATAGAATCAAAAACATAGATCTAGAACAGACCTGGGCAAACTACGGCCCGCGGGCCGTATACGGCCCGTTGGTTCATTCTGACCGGCCCGCGAAAGGTTTATGGGAATGACAAAATAAACATATTTTCAAATTTTGCCTCATGTATGGACTAAAGCTGCATTGCTTTTATTTTGAAGTCTTGTGTTCACGTACGCAATGCATGTGTGTTGTGTGCGCATTGGATCATTATCTCAATAACAAGCAGGTGGTCAGACTGGCCACAAGCCAAGACGACCTGCCTCACGTAGTCACTTCACGTTACCCATCGAAAATGTCTAAAGTAGCTAAAAAAAGAAAAGTCGACGGCGAATGCCGTGTTTTCAACAAAAGTTGGACCGTGAAGTATTTCTTTACTGAAGTCAAAGGTAAAGCAGTGTGTTTACTTTGCGGGGAGGACGTCGCCGTTTTTAAGGACTACAATTTGAGTCGTCATTACGAGACAAAAAAGAATCACGCTGAAAAGTACAAAAACCTGACTGATGCAGAAAGGGCACGGACAGCAGAGACTTTGCTAGCCAATCTGCAAACGCGACAAGGAACTTTTACCAAGCTTCACGCAGCCAGGGATGCTGCAGCCAAGACCAGGTATGTGTTATCCCACAAAATAGCTAAAAACAGTAAGCCGTTCTCGGAGGGGGAGTTCGTGAAAGAGTGCTTGGTGGAGTCTGCAGAAATAATATGCCCGGACAAAAAAGAAGCATTTGAGCAAGTCCCGCTGTCCAGGCGAACCGTGACAAGGAGGATCGAAGTTATAGCGGAGAATTTGGAGTCTCAGCTGCAACGTGAAGTGTCACGTTTTGACTTTTTCTCTTTGGCTTTGGACGAGAGCTGTGATGTACGTGACACCGCCCAGCTACTTGTATTTCTCCGTGGGATTACGTCGGACTTCAAACTGACGGAGGAGCTGGCAGCAATGCGGTCAATGAAAGGAACAACGACAGGGAGCGACCTGTTCACAGAGGTAAATGTGTGCATGGACACGATGGGGCTGAAATGGGACAGACTGGCAGGTGTCACATCGGATGGATGTCCAAGTATTACTGGGAAAAATGTCGGACTTTTGAAACGCATGCAAGATAAAGTGACTGAAATGGACCCAGATCAGAAATTGATATTTTTGCATTGTATTATTCATCAACACGTGTTGTGCAAGTCTGTGCTAAAACTTAACCATGTCATTGAAGTTGTTACTAGAATAGTAAACTTTATCAGGGCACGGGGATTGAATCACAGACAGTTTGTATCACTTTTAGATGAGCATGAGACAGAGCAACGTGAGATAGGCTACCACACAGCTGTCAGATGGCTTAGCCTGGGCAAAGTGCTCAAAAGAGTGTGGGACCTGAAAGCAGAGATCCAGGAGTTTTGTGAGCAGAAAGGCAAAGGCTTCCCAGAGCTCTCAGATGAGGACTGGATGGCAGATTTCGCATTTGCTGTTGATGTGACTGCACTTATGAATGACCTGAACACCAAGCTGCAGGGCAAGGGACAGTTTGTTCATGAAATGCACAGCCTGGTGAAGGCTTTCATGACAAAAACACTGTTTCTCTCAAGCCAGCTGGAGAACAACACTCTCACTCACTTTGAAACCCTGAAAGAAATCAAACCACCAGCTAATAACCTCCGCAGGTAGTCATCCATGTTAAGAGCACTGCATGGTGAGTTTGCAAGGCGATTTGAAGATTTCAAAAAAATCGAGAATGAAATGCACATGGTTTCCTCTCCCTTAACCTGCAGTGTGGAGAATGCACCCAGCGATGTGCAGCTTGAACTCATTGACCTGCAGTCTGATGCAGCACTGGCAGAGAAGTTTAAGACAGGATCTCTGCTGGAGTTCTACTCTTCTCTTGAGGAGAACTTCCCAAACATGAGGAGGCATGCTCAGAAGATGTTGGTTCTCTTTGGTTCCACCTACATATGTGAACAAACATTTTCATTGATGAAGTTTAATAAATCCAAGTACAGATCCTCTCTCACTGATGGACATCTGTCAGCTGTACTTCGCATCTCTACCTCTGACATTAAACCTGACTTTAATGCACTCGTTAAATCACAGGAGAGACTAGATTTCTCTCACTGAACAAAAAAAGGAAATGTGAATGAACCAAACGGCAGTGAACTGGGACATTTTCTTTTGAAATAATATACTTTCTTATTTTATTAATCAATTTGTTTGGGAAAATGTTACTGATTAAATGACATGACATGTAAGGCACTTTTTTGTAGCTACAAATGTAGGCATGCAGTGAGCATGCTTAAAGGGAGAAAAAAAAGTCATTTTGTTTACCATTGTTTTGGGAAATGTCACTGATTAATTACATGACATGGAAGGCACTTACATAGGTGTACACATGTAGGCATGTAGTCAACATGCCTAAAGAAAAGTAATTTCTGTTTATGATTTTTATTTTATTTTTGGAAATGTCACTGATTAAATTACATGACATGTAAGGCACCTTTATTACACTAGTACTGTATGTGTAGCTACTGTACAAATGTAGGCTTGTAGTGAACATGCCTAAAGAAAAAAAAAGTAGGCTTGTAGTGAACATGCCTAAAGAAAAGAAAGTCATTATGTTTACCTTGTTTTGGGAAACTTTATTGAATAAATTGAATTTGTTGTAAGGCTACTTCACTTTTTCATTGCTTAATTATAATAGCATACTCTTACCAGCTTGTCAAAACAATGCTATTTACTGCTTTTGATAAAGAAATACAATTAATATTATGCGAAATTCAGTTCAGCCTTTTGGCCCGGCCCTCCACAATATTTTCTGTTGTTCATGTGGCCCCATGGAAAAAATAATTGCCCACCCCTGATCTAGAACATATAGAATCAAAAACATAGATCTAGAACACAGAATCAAAAACATAGATCTAGAACACAGAATCAAAAACAGAGATCTAGAACATATAGAATCAAAAACATAGATCTAGAACACATAGAATGTAAAAACATAGACCTAGAACACAGAATCACAAACATAGATCTAGAACATATAGAATCAAAAACATAGATCTAGAACACAGAATGTAAAAATATAGACCTAGAACACAGAATCAAAAACATAGATCTAGAACATATAGAATCAAAAACATAGATCTAGAACATATAGAATCAAAACACCATATAGAATCAAAAACATAGATCTAGAACACATAGAATCAAAAACATAGATCTAGAACACACAGAATCAAAAACATAGATCTAGAACACAGAATCAAAAACATAGATCTAGAACACAGAATCAAAAACATAGATATAGAACACAGAGAATCAAAAACATAGCTCTAGAACACATAGAATCAAAAACATAGATCTAGAACATATAGAATCAAAAAATAGATCTAGAACGCATAGAATCAAAAACATAGATCTAGAACACAGAATCAAAAACATAGATTTAGAACATATAGAATCCAAAACATAGACATAGAACACATAGAATCAAAAACAGATACAGGCACGCACGCACGCTCAGATTCACCGCTCCACTTCGAACCGAGGTTTGATTTTTTTATGGTTCCTTTGCAATGTGTACAGTAATTTTTTTTTTCTATAGGAAGTCCTATCGTGACTTTCCTGAGCCAGTGCGACTCCAGCCAAGAAATGCAATGCGACCATTCTTAGAAGTGACACGGTAAACCCCAGGGAATAAGTGCCTTTGTTTAATGTGGCCTCATGAAGAATAAGTAGCCTGGTGTGTTGTTTTCCCCAAGCACTTCAACAATGCCTGGGTGATACCACCTACACTGCATAAGGCCTCTATAGTATATGGAACCACATGAGAGAGAGAGAACCTGAATTGCGGACAGAGAAAGACCGCGACTGTTAGAAATTCACCCTCCTCCTTCCTATAAGGCATGCATTCTATCTTTGCATCACCGGGGAGCCTGTTCTCCATTTCAACAGGATTGCTACTAATGAAACCAACACCTCAATTTCCAAAGCAAACTATAGAATGGAACCGTGTGTGCCACCATTAAGGAGATAACCAAGGGAGATTTCAAGGAGTCTTAAGCCTAATTTATGGCCCGTGCAGCATGATTGTGTTGAGCCGAGCGTCGAAACAGAACTACAAGCTCACAACTTATCGCATCTGTGACGCGTTGTGAGCTTGCAGGTCGGCTATTTTAGACACGTGACACTGTTGTACGGCAAAGTATGAATAAGGCTGTATACTGCTGCGCTGCGCTGGTTCACATCATCAACACTTTCCCAGAATAGTGTGCTCGTGGACCATTACTATAGGACTGTGCAGGGGAGACCTAGCCAAATGAAGATAGATTGTTCCTCTCTATGCCTGGAGAAGTACCACAGATTAGATGCAGATCAACAATGAACTGCAACGAGCTTTTGATTCGGAACGTAATTGCCAACATACCTATTTCATTTCTTAAAACATAATGTTCCAAGCAAATTGGCTGCATTAAACATGGGATATTGTTTTGTTTTTTTCCCTACTGGGATTACAGAACCAATAACGTAACATTTTCCTCTTCCTTGAGATGGAAATGAAACACACAATATTATCCAAAGTAGCTCTCCGTAGCGGATCAAGAATGTGAATGCTGGTTTGTGTGTAACAATGCACAAAACGTGCCCTCCTTGAAGCATAACGTCTCTGATCTCTCTCCCTAAACACCACAATTTTGCAGCTACTAACAGATGATACGCATATAACGGAGACGATAAAGATCAACCAGCATTTTGTCTGGCTCTGTATTATTATGGTTACACAAAGAGACTGTGTGAAAGGAAAATATATGCAAAGAAAAGTGTCATATAGGTCTGACCTCAATTAGTTGAATAGTCGACCAATGAACCTGGGGAGAGCCCAGATCTGAGCTCATGCTTCCTTCAATGCATGAGGAGTGAGCAAGCCGCTTTTCATCACCTGACAGAGGGGGTTTCCCCGGTAGAACGTAGTGCGTGGAAGGAACACTTTATTCCAACCAGTTAATTTAATTTCCACTCCATCGGGTACCCTGGCTGGCCAGTATATGCATGTTTTTTTCGACCTGGCAGGGTGACCAACATGTCTCATTGTAAATCCTCATACTGTAGCTTACGGCACAAAGGAGTTGTTTTGATTGATTGATTGAATGAATGCTTTATTAGTCAGAAATGCAAACTGCACAGACAAGTTGCAGTCAGACATCTGAGCTAAAAGGATAACACAAAAAGGTCCTGTGGACTTTCCATTGTGGTCCTTTAGTATTCAATGAATCATTAATAAAGTATATCAAAGCATAGGTGCATGTTTCTACTGTATCTGTGGAATAGAGAGCTAAGGATTTTCTTATACAGATCCAAAAGGCCAAAGGCATGACAACATATCTAATGCTATACTTATGCCTAATGTTATAAAGTAGTTAAGTCTCAGGAGTCAACAAAAAGTCAGCAAAAATATAGGCAACTCATATGAAACCATTTTGAACATGCATACAAAACACACCTTATCCACACATATTTCATTTAGTTAATGTATAGTTAATCTTTATAGTAAATAGTTTAAATAAATCCATAGCTACATATGGATTATTGGAGAAAATATAAGCATAAAACTTAAAACACACAAATCCATATCTAACTATTTCCTATGGCTAGAGCTGTTTTAATGCAATGGCAATTTTGATGGTCATTCATATTATTCTGTGAAGACAAAACATTAAATTAAATTGTGTGGACAAGGTATGGTTTGATATGAGCTGCCAATCTTTTTGTTGACTATTCGCCTGAGACGTACTTCACTACTTTATGACATTAGGCATAGCATTAAATGTGTTCTCATGCCTATGGCCTTTTTTGTCAAAATAAGTCAGCAGTAAACCATCTCCTCTTTATCCCACCGATACGATAGAAAAAGGAACCCCAGAGCTTTTCTTGTGTTCTGTTCTCAGATATGACATTCACATTCAAGTCCATATTCTATTTGAAAAGAAAACAATGAAAAGAAAGCTGACAACATACAGTATGATTTTTTTTACTTTGGGAAGTATGCTCTTTGAACGCTGGATAGAATCCATTTCTGCTCATATCAAAAGTAAGACTTTGACAAGTCTTTATTTTCGTACTTTCCGCAAGAAGTGTCTTTCGATCCCTGGTGGTAAATAATATGGGTAAATAATTATTTGAGCTAACGAATGAAGATTCAAGATTCAAGCTGGTTTATTTGTTGCTCGCTCATACGGCTACAAGCAGAGACATATTGGTGTGGTCTGTTCTGCATACAGAATCTAGCAAGTTCGCAAGAAACTCACTCATGGTTCTTTCCTTATGAATGCTTTATGAGATTGCCAAGCAACAGAAAGAATGGAGCCATGCTAGGAACATAGTTGTATTACCTCAATGAACATGTTAAAAGCAGAAGCCCATGTCCTTGCACACTATTCTTTACATGTGGCTCAGCGAGTAAAGCATCAGTCTGAGAACTGGTTCCATCCCCATGCACCAAGCTCCTCCTGGTGTTGTATCCAAGGGTCCTTGGTTAAACACACTGAACCCCTAAAATGCTCCTGATGTGCATGGTCCGTGCCTTACATCAGTGCACTGTTGTTTTTGACAGCAAATTTTGATGTAGTTTTAGTCATAGTCTTTTGAATAAAATGTCATTTAGTTTTAGTCATAATTTAGTCACCTGAAAAGTTTTAGTTTTAGTCTAGTCTTGATTTTGTCGATTAAAAAGTATTTTGGCAGGCCTTGATGGCATCGTAATGAATGATTTTACACCTGGTTGCATGCTGAAAATAGCCGATCTACAAGCTCACAACCCTCCCTAACGTTTTAGTCTAGTTTTTATTTAGTTGATGAAATTGTCAATATATTTAGTCTTAGTTTTCATCACAGCTTAGTTTTTATTTCGTTTTTGTCAGTGAAAAAAACACAGTCGACAAACATTTTTCGTCACAGTTTTAGTCGATGAAATCAACACTGCATCAGTGGTTTTCAACCCTTTTTGTGTCAAAGCCTATTATTTATTTGGCATTTGAGCTACAGAAATAGCTCATAAATATGGCTGAGGACCATCATTTGATAAGATTTAGCCTCTCAGACCCAAAACTATTTCGTTATCGTTGGATAAAGATTTTGTCCGCGAGTCCATGCTGTATTCATGTGGTAGTAATAGGAGAGATGAAAGGCACAACGTTGATCAAAATAACAATTCTTCTTCATTCTCTAATTGTGTAGACTTTGTGATTTAAGTAACGCAGATGTTTAACAATTATTTAACTCTTGAGAGTGTAATATGAAATCAAATGGACCCGTCCCCGTCCATTTGGTTTCATATTACGCTCTCAAGAGTTAAAGATTTGGTTACCAACTCTCCATCCTTTAGCTGGGGACCACCTGGAACCCTATCATGGACCACTGGTGTAGAACCACTGCCTTACATGGTTGCCACCACCGTTGTCGGTGTGCGGATGTATGAACATGACTGTTGACTGTTGACTTTTCTACCAACAGTACTGGAGGTAGATTGTCTATGCATGTACACTTGGACTATATCAATACCTGTACTACTAATATACAAGATATATAATATAAAAGAGACACAGGTAGACTGTACTGCTGCAAAATGAATGTGAATCCCTGTTGTCCCATTGAGAAGATCTTTTCTGTTCAGGCCTCTGTTGTGTGGAACGTGAGGTCGGTTCGCTGGTGCACTCACCGCTTAGGTCCTCAACAGGCAAATCTGTCTGTCCAGCTTCTGCCTCCATGATTTATGTTGATAACGGTCATTCATCAACACTAATTGGCAAGGCTAATTTGACCACTGAACTCAATGGGAAGATTACACCAGCTTAATTAGTGGGGATTACAGCTAGTTCAATTATTATTATTATTATTTTGTCACTGTAAGCACTGTAATATAAACACGCCTGGTTGATCTCCTCTTGATACCAATGTCAACTTCATTGTTCCAATAGAGTAGGGGTGGGCGATATGAAAAAAATACAATATTACAATATTCTTCCAAGCTGTATCACAATACACAATCTTATCACAATTCTTTCCATGTTGGTTTTTATGATTATTCTTTCAAGTTACTTAGCAGTACAACCACCTACAAGGTAACAAAAACTAGAAGTCCTCAAAGTGAGGTCCAAGGACTCTGGGTTCCTTTTGGGAGGTCTAAATTGACCCTTACGATTATGTATCTCTGACCGTATACAAATCATTTGTATACTGTCAGAGTTAAGGGGAGACCTTGACATTTTAAAGTTTGAGAACTATTGATTTAGACCAAAATGTAGTTTTAAATGAATTCTGCAATGAATCTCTGTATTAACAACTCAACAGGATTGTTTATAAGGCTATCTCATTGTATCACAATATATACGATATCTCTGAAAAGGCATATCGTGGACACATTGTATCGTCTCAACGATATATGTCACCATATCGCCCACCCCTAATTCCAATGTCAACTTCATTGTCCCAAGGCCTATAGAGTAATGCCTCTCCAGTAATACTGGTCAATATCATCATCATTACAGAGGAAACAATCCTGAGAATCGCGCTGTAGTCCTGCTGCAGAGCTCCAGACCGTTGGGGAGGGGAGGGGGGAGTGGGGGGGGGGGACAAAGAGAGTGTCTCTGGGCTGAGGCAGGCCTTCATTATAATTGGTATTTGGCATGATTAATGATAGTTGCAATTTGCTGGGGAAAAAAGTACAAGCTCTGCAGAGTCTTCCGGAGGAGAAAGCAGCCCGCGCTGAGTGGAGGGATAGGTGGTCCAGCGCCACACGCTATCCGAACACACTCTCTGTCATGTCGCTGTGTATTGTGTGTGCCGTTCTGCCATCAACACTCCGAAACATGACGACTTGATTCCCTTCAATGAATAAGTCGCTTACATTTTTTATTTTTTGTGCATGCCTGATCATTATTTCCTCATTTTGCATTCATTTCATCGGAGATAATTTATCTCTGCCCGCTTTAATGAAGTGATAATTCCGCGATAATTAACGTAATCCTGCAGCAAAGCAAATTTGCCTAATGACTGCTGCTTTTGATAGAGCTGGTGCAGGGGAGAATGTCCGCCCGCACCGGGAGGAAGTGAGGCACTCTGCCAGACACGGGGAGGAAGGGGAGAGAGAAGCAGTGCCCGCCAGGCAAAGGGTGGAGAGAAAAGTAGTGTCTACTTTTGTGACTTCAACTTTCTCCAGTGGATTACGGGGGGACCCAAGCACTTCTCATTCTGTGGCTCACATAAAGGGGTGCCAATAGGTCAACTGTTTAGAATGCCTGTTTCCCCTCAGTGAAAGAAATCCTTATTCATACTTTTATATTCGACTATATAAATACGACTGCTTGGGGATGATGGGCCAGGTGAGAGAGTCCCCGGTGTTGTCCCTGATTTACAAAGTAATTTGTGCCGGGGTGCCAACTTTGACAAATTCATTTGTTTGAAACGTGTCAAGAGTCATGTCCTCGGCTCTTACCCCCTAAGTTTGCTGTATGTTGCGTTCGAAAGTCTTTCTTTTTTTTCATCAATCTGTTATTGGTTGTCATTACACACGCATCCATGCCTTGGTTGTCCCACACAAGCCATCGTGGTCTGCCAAACAGATGTTATGCTATTATGCGGTTTGCCATGTCCCTAAAAAGACGATTGGCCAGTGCAGTCACTTTGATTGGCAGTTATGCCGAACACTAAGCCAGCCCAAAACATGATTTACGAGACTCGTGTGGGACAACTAAGGCATGCTTGTGTTTTTTTTTGTAATGACAACTAACACAGAACAAATATATAGATTAGCAACAAATAGCATAAAAGCCATATGCTTATGGGCTCCGCTCTGCTGGTCTCTACTCTCTACCGGGGAAACTGGGACGACAGGGGCAAAATAGACCCTATGGCAAGTCATTTGGGATCAATATATAGTAAGTAGGAAAATGAGCATATACTCTAGTTTGGCATTTAAAAGGAGTTGTGCAGGTGAGGTGAGAAACCCTAGGAGGACTTCATCATGTTAATTCTTTATCTTTACATTACATGGCTTGGGGCCCACGCTTGTATGCCCATGGGGGGGTTTCTACATCGCACTCCCTGATTTAGCATAGCTTGCTGTTTGGCTAATTCAGGAAGCCCCTAAAGGCCAGAGCCAAGTATGTATTCTATTTAAATGGTTAAATCTATGAGTAAGTCCCTGACTGACGCACGCACACGCGCACCCGCACACGCACGCGCACACACACCCGCACACGCACACACACACACGCACGCACGCGCGCACGCACGCGCGCACGCACGCGCGCACACACGCACACCAAATAGAACACAGACTTCCGTTTTGCTGCTTGAATGGTCAAATATATTATAGATGAAAACCGAATAAAAGTTTGCAATGTCAAATTTTCCACATAGTGGATTTTCTACCAGAGATGAATAATGGCAGCCTGTGCAGTGCTCTCAGTAATGGCACATAGGTCAGTGGCCAGAGCTGATAACTTCAGTCAAGGTTTATCTCATCCACACTCTCAGCGCCAATGTTTTTTCATGCAATGGCTGAGTTGCCTCAGTCTTTTAGTCAAAACCCCTATATATACTGTAACTATACCTTTCAATCCATATAATAATAATAATAATACAAATAATAACCAAGATGCCTAAGGGCGACAAGCGCCATGTCTTGGCCATCTGGCCAGTGATGGATATCAGACCAGTTACCCATATATGGAGACCCCTGGTACCCATATATGGAGATATACTGTGAGACCCCAAACATGCTTACTCAGTTATTCATTATGTGAAAGTCCTATGATGTCTGACATCTGACATCATACATTACATACAATCCCTTGTATGCCCATACATGGAGATTCCTGTGTAGAACCAGCCACACAGATGATATTGACTGTCTTGGCCTTTTATGGATTCTGGTATGGTATGTGGCCTCCATATATGGGCATTCCCATATGAAGTTCTGTTAGATATGGGCTTAATATTGATGACATCAGGGATCTCCATATATGGGCATAAAAGGGATTCTGTTAGTGTGGTTCCCCTGACATCACAGTGATGTCGGAGCGTGATGTCAGAGCGGGTTTCATAGACCGTAAAAAAGCGTACACGCGCGGACGGAGACATGATCTGCCATTTCGTATACTAAACTGTGGTTGCAAAATACGATTTATAAAGCGCTTTTTTCAAAGTCGCTTTACATAAAAAATATAAAAACTATAAAAGAAAGATAAAACAAAGGGGGGGTTGGGATTTAGGGGATGCGAGTCTCAAAAGGTGGGTCTTGAGAGTGGTTTTAAACGTGTTAAACGTCCCTCCCTAAAATGTCAGACTAGTTTTTATTTGACGGAATTGTCAAGATATGTAGTCTTAGTTTTAGCCATTAGAGCTTAGTATGTATTTTGTTTTGATGTAGTTTTCGCTAGTGAAAGCAGGTGGTCGACAGACATTTTTTCGTCATAGTCAACAAAATCAACACTGGCTCATTGTCTATAGCGGCTACAGAAGGTGGTATGCGAACACACCGATCCACTTCAGTTTGCATACAAACAACACCTGGGTTGATGACGCTGTCCTGTCACTGCTCCATGCTGTGGTGCCTATGGCCATCTGGAGAAGCCTCCATCCCACAGGAAGCTCACATCAGGGTTGTCTTTGTGGACTTCTTGCTGTTCTCTCACAAACAGACCACAGCTGGTTAGGATGACAGGAGGACCAACGGTCACTACTCACTACAGCTCCGTCAGAATCATCTGTACTGGAGCAACCAAGTGGTCTGACTCAGCCAGTAAAGCATTTTTGGGTGGGTGGATCATGTTGAGATGGCATTTTAAAAGTAGCTCTCAAGTCAAAATAGTGTGGGCAGACTAGGCACTCCATACAGGAGTGTGGCTTATGACACGTTATCTCACTGTAATCTGAAATACAGTACATTGTCATCGTCCACTCTTTGTTCACGGTCATTCACTGAGCATTCTGCACGCATACACGCGCGCACACACACACACACACACACACACACACACACACACACACACACACACACACACACACACACACACACACACACACACACACACGCACACAAAGATAATAATCACCTCCACCCAGGATGTTTTCATTTGTCAGTGATCTCAAGTATCTCAACGTGTGTCTGTGTTCTCTCAACAAAATACAGGTCTCTATAATGTATCTCCCAAGAAATTATACAGTATATTGTTTTTATTACATCTTGAGGCAAAATGCTCGGACATACACATGACGTTCAATGACTGGTTACTGTCATATTACACCAAATAAAGGATATGGGCATGTACGATATCACTCTACGCATGTCCCTTCAGAGAAACTGTGTGTATGTGTAATGCATGGGTGTGTATAAATACAATAATAGTGTATGCAGTAGATTAAAAACAACATGGAACAAGGAACGTCTGGAGAAGGGCATCTGCTAAATGTCATACAGTAGCTAAATGAAAACAGGGCTAATAATCATAACGGATATTCACTGAGGAAACGTGGCGCTTTTAGTTTGCATAGCGCTGGACACAGGCACGTGCACACATAGACAACATCAAAGGGGGCTTGAGCCCCTGCCCTTTTAACCATCTGTAAAAAAGTGCCCTCTCCAGACCATGAATGCAGTTTTTTTTTATCGTAAAAGAAATGCAAATGCCCAATTTCCATGTCATACCTGAGGGCGGCATTAATGACAATTGCCTTGTCCAAACTGTCCTGAACTTGAATGCAGCATCTTATTGCTCTCTCTGTGTAGAAATCCATGCCGTTACGCCACATCTCCAATATTGCCTTTTTTATGCTTAATTTTAGACTGTTTTGTGTGGTATCAAGTACCGAAAATAGCTGACCTCCAAGCTCACAAGGCGTCACACTGCGACGCGTTGTGAGCTTGGAGGTCTACTATTTTCTATATGTTCACCCAAAGGCCCTTTTAGAAACTTAAGCCCCTGCCTCTCTAACATTCTCTGCACGTCCCTGGCTGGACATTGGAATGACCCCCTCAAGACAAACGCAGTCTGTGGATGCTCACCAACTTTGCTGGACTCAGTTTATGACTAAAGCAATAAGCCCCAAGAGGCCGTAATTTACAGTGATTTTCGGAGAGGCGCGTCGTTAGGCATGACACGGAGGAGAGTGCCTTTATAGGTGTTCTAAAATCACTGTGAAACACGGGCCATGGCCTTTTGGGGCTTGTTACTTTTATAAAACGGTTACTACATTAACCTGGCATGGTTTCCTAAAATAAAAACCCTGCAATTTATTGATAACAAAATAATCATTCTTCTGCCAAGCTTTGAATGTAGATTCTTTCCAAGCAACACACACAGACATAGCAGTACACAGACGTAGAATAACCCTAACCCAATACACAGATCTTTCTCAGCACAGGTCTGAAAACAGCAAATGGACCACATACAGTATTGTTTTTACAATTCCAGTTTAGTTTCTTGACTCTTCCAATGCTTCAATTTATCTATCATTAATTTTAGCTTGTCTCTTCCTCTTTTGTCCCGTCTATCTATCTCCACCACAACCACACTTAAAAACATTTTTTTTGAAAAAAAATGTTTTTTGAAAAAAAAAAAAAAGTTTTGGCCTAATTGTGTTATTATTGTTACTATAATAGGCCTGCCAATGTTTTATTTTCATTATTTCAATGTTTTCATTTTAGCAACTCTAGAGGTGAGTGGCCCGAAGGGCCGCCGAACTTCTTGTAAGATACAGGCTCTCGGCTAGCTAGCCCAGTAACAGTGGATTCAAGTTTGTTAATTCCAGAAGAAAAGCTTGGTTGCTGGTTGGCTATTTCTTCCCTATTCCTACTTGTCTTGAGAGCAGAGGGACAGAGAGGAGGGGAGGTAGCAGAATGCAGGCTCTCGCTGCTGCGCGCCCGTTGTTGTATGGGCTGGTGTAGGGTTACAGATCCATGGGCTGAAACCTATGGCTGAAACACGTCCCTTATTCCCTTGTTGGTGTCGGTGAGGAAAATAATGAATAATTGAGGACTGCTCTGCTGCCTTTCTCCATGCCGTTGTAAAGTTTCACTTTCGGTTTAGACGCACGGGGACTGGAAGCCTCTCTCTCTCTCTCTCTCTCTCTCTCTCTCTCTCTCTCTCTCTTGCTTGCAGGCTTGTTGTATGGGCTGGTGTAGGGTTACAGATCCATGGGCTGGGCGGACGTTAAGATCCCCTGGTCTGGGGGACGTTATAGCCAATTGGAGTGCTGCATTTGGTCGTGTGGTGACAAATAAATACCGCTGGCTGCAGTTTACAAATGTAATATAAGATGTATTTTCCCCCCATGTTTCTGTGTACATTTATATTGACTGATTTCAGCACATGCTGCCATGGCAGAGGTCTGCACCCTAGTGCAGTGGTTCTCAACCTGTGGGCCGGGACCGCCCCCAAATTATTTTGGGGGGTCCCCAGACGATTATAGCTTAATGTGCAACGTTGTGTTCTCACTCAACAGTAAACAAACCAACATAAAGTTTAAGTGTATAGAGGGTATCTACGCACACGTGTCAGTTTAAGGACTTTTTAATACCTCTAGTCTAAAATGACAAATTAAACATTGGCCAAATTGTCAAATATTAGAGGCAGAAATTGAACCGTGTTATATAAAATGTAATGCCTCAGTGCTCGTCAGGGTGGAGGCGGGGTCCCCAGTTAAAATTTGATTATTTTGGGGGTTGCGGCCTGAAGAGGTAGAGAACCACTGCTCTAGTGTGTACTTTCTAGATAGCCCTGCATTTACAGTACAATATGTTTAACAATTGTATTATGTTATACAATATTATAATATTTTATGGCTAGTTCAATGCCATCGGTGTGTGTTGTGGTCATTTGAAATGTGTGTGCTGCTGAAATCCTGAATTGAATAAAAAGTATCGTCTAAACCAGAAATCATAAGGTGAAAAGGCTTTTTCGCAAATATCCTTGACTCTGTTTTTTGGACGACAACAGACAACAGTTGAAAAGCCATGGCAGTAATCACCGCACCTAACAAACCTTTCACTGTATATGCTGTTTTAGACAATGTATTTCAGAGCGTCTGGGACAATAGAGATGTTTTCAAGAAAGTACCGCATAGCAATTACGCCATTATGTCGTTACTATACGCCCCATGGAGCTCACAAATGCCATTCTCCTCATTGTTACTCTCAAGCACTTCTGTTCCACTACCAGTGGTGTAAAGTAACGAAGTGCATTTAAATCTGCGATTTAAAACATATTTCTTTTATACATTTCATACATTTGAAAACCTGTGAAACAGGATATTCTGCATAATGAGTTGAGAATTGTATCAGTAAATACAATAAAATAAAAAAGGTTATGTTTATTGATTGATTGAATACTTTATTAGAGTTTGCATAGGAAAAGGTATAGTTTCATGACAGTACATTGCACTGGTAAAAGGTCAACTAAAAAGATTCCTCAAAAGACTTTTGAGCATGTTTCAATGGGGGCCCTTTTTTAACTCATAGAATAATAACATACAAATAAAACTATTTGTATGTTATGTACTATGCAGAAAATATATATAAAAAATAAATGGCCCGTTTTTGGAGGGAAATTGTCCCAAATAAATCAGAAGAAAACCCTGAAACGTTGAACCAAAAACAGAAAACAAAACACAAATAGAGAAACAAGTGGTTAATGAGATTTAAATCAATGACAGGGGAGACTGAAGCAGCTGGTTCTCCTTCCAAGTGTTAGCGCTGACCAGTGAGATGCAACAGCTCAACTCATTTACGGTGGAACGGGCCTCACAGTCCAGCTGTGGATGATTGTGCTGCAATGCCAAGCGGGAGACAGGGTGGTCGCTCATTAAAAAAACACACCAATTCTCTAGAAGAACAATGGCATTGGGCCCAAACAGCAGCCTTCACTATTCCGGTGGAGCTGCAGAGCATTTTCACCAGAGGGGGTTTGTATCAATTAAGGACCTTGTTGAGTTCTCCCTTTTAAAAGGGACTGAATAATTTAAACATCTGGTCCGAGATGCTATTAACAAAGGTGACACCAGGTCTCTGTTGTGCTGATGTTAATAGAGATGTGATTTAGTTATAGGAACTAAATAGAAAGGGAAAGCGGTGAGGTTGTATAGGGCAAAAGCAATGGCATGTGTCATGGTAGCCAAGGTAAGCAAAGGAGAGAGTGACTCAATGCAACAGAATAGTTATTATCGTACAATAAGGCTCACTCTGTACCGAGGTGCATGGAGAGGCATAAATTGGCTCTACTTATTCTCCCAATGCTTCCGGTGAAAGTAACTTATGAAGGCGGGTCAGAGGCTGGACCCCTGATGGTTAATTGAAGCCTTATTAATGTTACTCACAGGTGTCTGAGGGAGAGGACTAACCCGACTGCAGGCCTATTATAGTTAGGGGCCTTTTTCACATTTCAATGTTTTAAAACCAATTATAGGTATTTCCTGGTTTCATTGCCGTTAAATAGTTGGCAAAGCAACCCATTTAATTTCACCTTGGATGTCCCTCTGTGGTTGTCTGCTCTGAGGACGCGGCATAGCTCCCCTGTGAGGGTTCGATGTATTCTATAATTAATAATTCATCAGCTCATGGCTAAACGGATAGGAGTCTGGCGGTATGCTAAAGTGAAACTGACACAGTAGTAGTTCTGAGCAGTCTCTTCACTTGGTCTTAATGAGGTGTTTATGGCTGATTATGTAACACGACCATATCAAACATCACTTCTACGCTTTCCTTTTCCTGTAATTCTCAGCCTGTTCCCTTCTGTTTTCTGTGACGGAGGCTATGTTTATTCCCTTTTTTCTGTTTGGAGCTTTATACCACTGCAATCAAAATTACCGTAAGTAGGTTTTCACCGAATCAGCATTTATGATGACAAACACCCATTTTCTTGGTGATTACAATCATTTGGTACTGTCTTATCAAGCAACGTACTGTATGAACAAACAAATCAGTAAATTCTACAAAATCCGACTTGTTTGTGCAACCAAATGTTTGAGTCTGGAGTGTCTGTAAACGGTTTCTCTCTTACCTCGTCTTTCACTGTGAAATAATTAACTATGGAAAAGGTCATCCTCAATAGACGTCTTTGAAGATATTCTGTCCTCAAACACCACTGTAAGACAAAGAAAGATCAGATCATTAAAAAGGATAAGCTGGGAATTCCTAGGAATTGGGGGATTTTACTTTTGTTTGTTTTTTATTAGATTTTTTTTCTGTGGTAAATCCATAAATCAATTTACAGATGATAACCGTTCACCTTGAATTTCTAAACAAACATTTAAAATTACAAATATGATTCCTTCTGGTAAGAACGTAATTTTCTTAGTCTTAAAATGTGGTTAGATGGTGAATCTTGCAATTTTTTTCAAACCCATGGAAGCTTTGACTTTTTTTTTCTTTTTTTTTGCTGAGGATGATGAGTAGCTTATGAACCATTTCAGATCTTCTTCTGAAGTTGCACATCAAGGCCTACATTATTACTATCATTATTTAGAAACCGTTGCAGCTGATTGGTTCATTACTCTATATCCTCTCTTAGATGACGGACGATTGGTTCAGGATCATCTCCCTGCTTTGGCCTTAATTGATATTTTGCGGGCAGCACAATTATGCTAATCGATGTTAATTTGTGTTAAGGGATTGTGGATGTGCTTCTGTCCAACACACACATGTACCGTAGATGCAGAGGTTTATGCTTTTTATATGGGTGTCATTGTTAACTACATTAACCCTTGCATAAAGAAAAAGGCCAATGAAAAGGCCTAATAAGAGGATAAACTGCTTTGCACAACACTTACGACACTACAGGTGAATAGGGTAAAAAAAATAACTAATAGCTACAACTATGAAACTTTTCCAGTTGATTACTTACATCAAGACTAAGATTTTTTAAATTACAAGTTTTCTGAAATTATATGTTCAGATATGCAAATGAGGCATTATATGTGCTAATAATGCCTAATTTGCATACTTTTTAGGTACATAAATCTGAAGATTGGATAATGCCAGGTTCAAAATTATTGTTTCCCTTTCTTAACATATTAGAGACAAAAAAAATTACAGAGGGGATTTTGGATATCTCTTTTTATCACTCCATAAATCATAAAATAGTGTCAACAGTCATAAAAAACCCATTTTTTTGTGATATAATGTGATGTAAATCAGACTATGAATGATATATCAACAAACCCCTCTGTAAATATCTTCAGGATATAGATAAGAATAAAACTGGAAGGTTTGGTGTATGTGGGTGCAACTGAAGTGGAGATTTATGTACCTAAGTATGAGGAAAAACACATTTTGGGAAACGGCCTTTAAAGATTGGACACACCCCCATCCTATTCAAACCAATTGTAACTTCAAACTCCATTTTAATCATGTTAGATTCATCAAAAACACCTGTCCTCGGTTCTGGTGACTCATACTGTCCTCCTAATACGTGAGGAGGCCATGTTTCTTTGATTCATCTTTTATTTATTTTTTATTGTCTATATATATCTATATTTTGTAAAATATGTATGAAAACAAATGCTGTTAACTCGGCACTTTCGCATATGAAATGAACATCTATATGTGTATTTTGAACGTTAATTTTGCATTTGTTTGAAAGAAGGCATGTTTAGGAAGCAAAATAGTAAAAAATCTCATTTTTTTTACATTTTGATTTTTTACATGTTTTCACCTGCCATGTCTCCCCTTAAAGGTACAATTTAGTTTGAGCATTGATCATGTCTAGCTAGAATGCATCATCATATACAAATCACATAATTATGAAGCATGCTTTGGTTTCAGATACAGTATCTTTTCATCAGGACAAAATGTTGCACGTATCTTGGTTTAGCATGGTTTTTCACTTTCACTTTGCTCATACAGTACTTGATTAAGCACTTAAACCATATTTCATTGAGGTCATCACCTCTAGCCCAAATCTTAATCTATTAAGATCTACAAACTCATAACACAGCGTTTCGATGTGTTGTGAGCTTGCAGTTTTTTTGCCTGTCCAGAAAAGGGACACTGGGGTTCACGTGGTTAAACTCTGCTACACTTCCTGCATCAACAACGTGTCAAAAAGGATGAAATGATGGGAGAGGCAGATTGAGTACAGACAGAGAGGGGTTAATGTGGATGCACCAACTCCCTGGTCAGAACAGGGGGAATTAAATGTTGTTCCCGGGGTGTCTTGTCAGTCGGTTTGGGGGAATTAAGTGTTGTTCCTGGTGTGTGTTGTCAGTCCATTCAGGGAATTAAATGTTGTTCCCGGTGAGTCTTGTCATTCAGTTCGGGGGAATTAAATATTGTTCCATGGTGCGTCTTGTCAGTCACTTCAGCGGTTATTTTGTTTACGGTTCTGGTCTATCCATCAATAGTTTTTGCAGATTTTTATTGGGTCAAGGAACAAATGCCACTCTTAGTCTTTTCACATTGACCTGTTATAGCCCCACAGCAGGTCGACTTTTGCCATACTCATTTTTGGAACAAAATGCCTCAAATCATGCATGCAGTGTCAGATTGCCGTTAAAGGCCGAAGAAGACATGGCACGCTTTTCACATTGGAGTATTATAGCGCCACCAGGAGGCCACAATCTATCTATATCTTTTTTTTCTTCCTACATCCAGAGATGATCAATTAGCTAACAAATAAAACTTTGATCATTGTGTTTTTGCTAATGATCTACATGTTTGGTCAAAACAGCACATGGACATGACTATAATACAACATTCACTCATGAAAGGATATTCGACATCCGCAGTACTGCTCTCTATATAACACAGGCGAAAAGATATTCAAGACAGCCAGCTCCACGGGATGCTTGGTTGCCCATTTCTTTTATGTATTTGCCACGAGTGCTTAGGATTACGTCTAGAGCTCTGATCCTGTCTAGACAGGAAAATAAGGTGTCACCGTGGCTCTGCAAGTTGACAGAGCACACATCCCTGCATGATTCGACCCCGCCAAATAGACCCCTAGAACCATGACTGGAAAGCCCTAGTTACGGGCTCGCCGAGACTTGCCGACGGACCGACCCCCCACTGGCGCACAGGCCTTCCAGTCCGTGTGACATTAATATTCATTTTCTTGGTTTTAACGAAGCAGGAAACAGGCACGGCGTGCCCCGGGAGCGCCACGTTTAGCATCAATGGAGACACAGTCAAACAATCAAATACAGGGGGATGAAGTTGGCTGTCTCCTTCCCCTGGGCTCCATATTAATGAGACAGCGCCACACTGCAGCCAATTACAGCCACTCCCCGACAGATGCCTTCGGTCCAGGGCAAACCTACTGCCGTACACCCTCCTCACACCCCCCACGTCCTCATTTCCTGCACATGAGCATACATACATCATTTCCAGGTGACAGAAATCCATACAAACATATACATTATGCATGTTTTGTTAACACCCTTTAAATGTTATTTGTGTACGATGGGACTGGGTGAGGGGTTAAAGGACTAACGTGTAATGGAATCCAAATGTTTACTTTGAACGTTTGCAGCAGTGCGAACCAAAAAAAAAAAAAAAATCGGTGAGAGGTCGGCAATGATGATGATCTTGGAAGACGGAACCATACTGTACGCTTTGGAACATTGTCGATGTCAAGAGCATAGATAGCCATGCCGTTTAAGTCAATAAAGAAAGAGTCTACCACAATATAGAAATACTACAAAAAAAGTCTAGTATTCAGAATTTACTTTTGGTAAAGGTATAAAAGTATTGCAATCAAAATATACTTAAAGTACCAAAAGTAACAGTATTCATTGTGCAGAATGTATCATTTCAAATGTTTTAAAACGTATACAAATCTTTTGAAAATAGCAGATCTATATACTGTATATATAGAGCTTAAGTGGTTAGTGGGGTAAAAGTAAAATAATAATGTAGTGAAGTATGAGTAAAAGTATTGATAATTTAGAATACTCCACTAAAGTAAAGATACCTGTTCTTAGGTACTTTACACCACTGGTTTACATGAAGCGAAGTCTACATGAAAAATTGCATATTTTTGGAATGAGTCTATAGAAAACATCTACTGTTGTTATGCGTTGCTCTAATACTGTACCTTTCAAAGGTTTCATCTCGTCACAAATCTAGTATCTGAACAGGGCAGTTTCAATATGTCTTTTCATACTGTACTTTTGCCAGTAGTCGATGTGGTGCACTATTCCTAATCCTAAGTATTGGAAGCAAACTTTTCAGCCAGCCCATGTACTGTACGTCTATGACAGCCATAACACCATTGGTGTTCCTTGCTGTGGTTATTAAGGTTTGTGGTACAGCATCACTGTTGGACCTATAACCATGCTAAATAACACCCTCTCTGATTTGAGTGCTACCGTAATACATAATACCATTCAACAGTCAATTACTATTCATGAAAAAGCACTAGGCCTATACTGTATAGGTGCCTATGAGTAAAAGCTGCCTCATGAAAGTAGGCTACTGTACTGTGTCTTGGATCGTGGCGGCTAATAGATATGACACTGTAGATTAATTCAAAAGAGAAAACCCATCATGCATCAGTGAAGCAATCACCCTGAAGGCGGCCTGCCTTTACAACTGCCATGTCACACTGGTGGAACCTTCCATGCACACTACATCATTTAGTTTTTAACCACTTAAACCCTATACTTAGAAGCCCTGACCCGAGTTGACGATGTACTTGATACGTTCTTTTTCTCATTGCGAGCTTGTAGATCATCTACTTTAAGTGAAGGTCCCCCCTCCTCAGAATATGGATGCTAGGGCTCAAGTAACAGAAGAGACATGCTTTTTAAACAGCTTTTAATTTCCAGGTGCTTAATTTGCCATTTGGCCGTGAGATGAAGAACGGGTGGAAAATGCTGTTTCCGTCCAAGGTGACACCCATGTTTGCCAGCAACAGTACTTTGTGCTGCTGCTGTCTTTATCACTTGCGGGTTCTTGCAAGAATATTTGAGCTGAATGACGGACCTTGAAGAAATGAAGGTGGACAAAATAAAAACCCGCTGTGGGAATTATTATTTTTTAGTTTTTAGCGACAGAGGCACAGATGCCTCAGCGGATCAAAGAGGATGAATGATTCTTGAGATTTAAGGTGCAATGAAAAAAAAAAGTTATTGATTGAAGTTATTATAGCAGACTTTGAGCATCGTTAGCCCAGAGTCTGGAAGAACTGTGAGAGATAGTGATATATTTTAACATTAGCATTTTAACAAAATGCTTTTCTATTGAGAATGCTTGGTTCGGTGAGTGATTGATGGATTGACTATTGTGACTAATAGTGCAATAATAAGAGGAGGAGCATATTTGTCCCTCCTTTGCCCTACCTGCCTTACCTCTGAACCGCAATGGAAAAACGCCTTGTGACTTTCTTTTGCGCTATACAGATGTGTTTTTCTTATACTGCATTCAATTATATTTATTATAATTATCAATGGTCTAATAAAACTAGTAAGACGCCTCAGGGCGACATGCGATGTCGCCCTAATGGGCGAGGTCACGCCAATTCTACTATGTACTGTACAGTATATCGGACCAGTTGCCCATATATGGAGACCCCTGGTACCCATATATGGAGATCCATGTACTGTATATACAGTAGTACATCTCTTTTATGCCCATACATGGAGATCCCTGTCTGAACCAGCCACACAGATATGGGCTGTCCTCCTTCATATATGGGCATTCCCATATGAAGTCCTGTTAGATATGGGCTTAATATTGATGACGTCAGGGATCTCCATATATGGGCATAAAAGGGATTCTGTTAAAGTGGTTCCATGACATCACAACATACAATATATTTTATGCCCATACATGGAGATCCCTATCTGAACCAGCCACACAGATATGGGCCATGACTTGGCCATCTGGCCAGTGATATATATCGATGACCTCAGGGATCTTCATATATGGGCATAAAAGGGATTCTGGGGAATACCCATATATGGACTTTTACATAGGTGATGTCACCTGTGATGTCACAGTGATGTGTCAGGGTTACCACAGTGTCAGGCGTGACCTTACAGTATACACGGATACGTGGACAAGATGTGCCGGACATCACATACAGTGACATCAGAGCATGATGTCAGAGCGGCAAACATGTGTACACGTCTACACGTCCAGACAGACACGGACGGACAGGATGTGACGTTTCTCATAGTAAACTTGCGACCTATGGTCGCAATCATTCTACAGCATACAGACAAAAGCCCCAGCACCCTAGTCTCTCTGTGTGTGCTCTTGAAAGCACCTATGCTGTAGCATTCAAGGATGCATTGTCTGGCCCTTTTATGAGATGGCTCATTAATTGTCCATTATGAAGCTCACCGTCAGACAGGGGGAGAAAAGACTACCTGCCTGGCATCAAAGTAGCCTCTTTATTGAAGGGCACAAGGAAATGACCCTTTAAACTGACTGTTGGTAGTGAGTCTCCTTTCAGCATTGTAACAGGAAGCAGCTGCTACATTCTGTCTGCTGTAGGGATGGGACGATATGAACATTTCATATCACGATTATTGTCGATTTACGATATTATCGCGATAATCAAACTCCATTATCCTGGGGCGGAACGTTTGCCAAAAAATAGTCGATCTACAAGCTCACAACGTGTCGCAATGCGACGCGTTGTGAGCTTGTAGATCGGCTATTTTTTGGCAAAGACATTTGATAGAGAGTGAAAAAAAGACTGTATGCGACGCGCTGTGACACAATGCGACGCGTTGTGAGCTTGTAGATCGGCTATTTTTTGGCAAAGACATTTGATAGAGAGTGAAAAAAATAAGTACCTTTTACCAATTATAGAGGGTTTAAGTGGTGCCGCAGCTCGGCAAATATGAGGTGAATTGATCCCAGTGCATGACGGAGGACGATACCACTATAAAGTAAATATCCACGATACGATTATCGTGAGTGTTTTTTAATCACGATAATATCGCGTATCGTCCCATCCCTAGTCTGCTGTGTCCTGAACCATGGAGTCAGACAGCCTCTCGGTCAAGTGCCCACCACCAGAGTCCCTAAGAGGAGGATGTCATCGCCCAATGGCATACACAAAAAGCAGTGGTGCAAAATAACCCAAGTACATTTACTCAAGCACTGTACTTGTTTTCTTTTTTCTCTTTACTAGAGTACTTCCAAAATGTCTATATCGTCACTGTCGGGCAGAAACCTCGTATCTCTAAGTTTCAAATTTGTAGATTTATGAAGCACTGCTTCATCGCACAAAAGTAGTGAAAACAGCTGATCTACAAGCACACAACGCCTCGCGTAGATCGGCTGTTTTCACTAGTTTAAATCATTTTAAAAATGATATATACAAAACAAACGGTTTTGGACATACAAGGTTTCCACCCGACAACGACGTTGTTTTATTTCTACTCCTTCTCAAAAGCAAACATTGTACTTTTACTCCACTATTTGAAAACCTGATTTACTACTTGTAAAAACTATTTCTACAATCAGGTATTGATACTTTTAAACCTACCACTACTTAAGTAAAAGTTTTGAGTACTTCAGTTCCATCACTGACACAAAGCATATTTAGCCACTCTATGAACGTGCAGATTATAATATTACATTATAAAGATTATAAAGAAAATTTGCCACATTATGGCCAAATATAATATTTGTGTCAACCCGTTTCCGAGAACGTATGCTACTGGATTTTAACAGTGTGTTTCACGTTCATGTGTGTTAGGTTTTTGGTTTGTTTGGGTTGCTTTTTGTCTGCAAATAGATATTCTTGGGAAAAAATATTTGTGTAGCAGTAGCTACTATTTTCAGTGATGTGCAGTAAAACATGAGGTCTCTATGAGGCTGACATCCGTTTAAAGGGTTGAACCCTTTATCTTTTTAATGCTTTTTTAATCTTGACATATTACATCTTGACATATGGATGACCTTGTAAAATCTTAGTGGTAAATGTGTGGAACCAATCTTGAGCAAAGCCTTACACTGATAATAAACGTAAAACCCCAAATTATTACATTCTCAAAAATCTGTAGATTGAGAGCTTACAGTATACAGACTTGCCTGAAATCTAAATTATACTTGGCGCCTGCTATTTTCGGCACGCAACACTGTCATACGACACATCATAAATTAAAAAGTGTGACTTTTCCTCAAAACAGAGAGAGAAAACCCCACCCTGACGAGACCGATGGGGACAGAAATAAAAAAATATATAATAAAAAATAAAAGTTGAGACTTCCATGATCTGGCAGCTAAAACTGTGTGCAGACAAACGAGTGGCCAATTCTGAGAGTGCAGGCAGACAGACGCCGATGGGGGCCTGGGGACCTGGGAATCGTTGGGCTTGGCTGGTATTCCGGGTGCATCAGGGGCTGGGTAGTACGATGCATGGGCCGATACTACCGGGGGGGGACCGTGACTGGAATTAATGCGCTGTGATTGAGGCGATTGCCAAGGTTACTGCAGAGAATCAAACCGAGGAATGTCACAGGAAGTGTTGTGTGCAGAAGCACGGTATCCAGGGTCACAGCTCATAGGAGATGCTAATGACAGCATCACTTTGAGAAAGAATGACTTTTTCCCCCTCTCAGACAGAAGTGCTATACAGTCTATTCAGATGAGAGGAGCCTTTAACCACTTTAGCCCTGCACTTAGCCAACATAGCCGATCTACTGTACATGCTCACGTTGTTAGCATGTAGATCTGCCATAATAGAAACATTTGAAGCTTTGACATGTTTTGAAAAGTTTCACCTACATGTTCATAATAGGGATATCGGGGTTAATGTGTTTAACCCCGATACTGGAGAGTGTGCCCAGTATCCTACATCCTCTCAAGTTCTCTTAATTTTGGGATGTGATTGTTGAGCAAACATAATATTCTAGCAATGATTCTTTCAAAATACATATTGATTATTATATGCTAAATGTAATTATCTGTTAATGATCTATGAGTAATGTGTAAAGACATGCATCTTACATGACAGACACATGTGTTGATAATTGCCAGTCCAAAATGACATATTTAACTCTCTAATCTTAAAATTAAGATCAAGAACTTGTGTCAAGCTAAACCAAAGTTTTAAGTGCTGTACATTTAAAAGGTGCTAAGCTGCTAAGGAGGAAGGTTCTCGGTTAAATCCCTGCGGCCTACTGGCTGCATGTCGAAGTGTTTTTGAGCAAGACACTGAACCCCAAATAGCTCCTCATGGATGATAAACATATGTCAAAAACACATACAAAAACAGCAGATCTACAAGCTCAGTGAGCTTGTCGATTGGCTATTCTCTGGCGAAGATATTTTGTGTAGTAGTGGGATATACTCCTGTGATTTCTTTGGCCAATGCACCACATTGTCATTGTCAGGTGGAAACCTTGTATGTCCAAATCTCCAAAACCTTTGTTTTGTTATTATTCTAAAAACGATTAAAAATACTGAGGCGTTGTGTGCTTGTTGATCGGCTATTTTCACTACTTTTGTGCGACATTTTTGTATGATGAAGTAGGGCTTAAATTTGCGAAAAAACATACAAATTTGAAACTTGGAGATACAAAGTTTCTGCCTGACAGTGACGATATATAGTACAGTAGGGTTTTAAGTGGTTAAATGTGGAATGGTGTTCCGCCGTTGCAGTGTGTGTGTGTGAAGGGGTGAATGTGAAGTACATTTGAATTGTCTGAAGAGCACCATATAACCACACAAGCACCATTTACCACTCCCATCTACTAGTGTCCTCCAGGAAGTTGGAATGACTGTAAGAGCGTGAACAAGGATGTATTTACAAACGCCAGTGATGGAAGAAGTACTCATATGTTTGCCTTAAGTAAAAGTATCAATAGTGTAATGTAGAAATACTCTGTTACAAGTAAAAGTCTGTTATTCACCTGGGCCACAGGGTAGCGGTCCGGGAACCTAGGCTGGTAATCCAGCCCTTGCGGCATCGCAGGTTCGAGTCCCGATCCTGATAACCTTTGCTGCGTGTCACCCCCCCATCTCTCTCCCTGTTTGCTGGCAGCCTACCTATCAATAATCCCCCCCCCAAAAAAAGAACAAACGTATCGGCATAAAAATATACTTAAGCCATAATATATAAAATATAAGTAAAAGTACTCATTGTGCAGAATGTCCCATATTCACAAGTTCAGAATGTATAAAAAATCTTTTGAAAATAGCCGATCTACAAGCTCACAATGAGCTGCAACGCCTTTGTGAGGTTGTAGATCTGCTATTTTTAAATGGACGAAATATACATAGGGCTGAAGTGTTGGGTGTGTTTTGTAATAATAATGAAAATCTACAAAGTAACGAGTAACTAAAGTTTTCATATAATTCACTAGTAAGAGACCACACCACAAATTCTGCTCAAGTTAAAAGTATTTAATAAACAAAATGAGATGTAGTATGTGCATTGAAGGGGAGCCCGAGGTAGGGCCAGTCTCAGGAGCTGACCACCACCACGGTTTGCTCAGCTCGGGAGCGCTCTGTCGCCTCTGTTCCAACGCGGTCCCGCCTCGGGACTCCTGGAGGATGGAAATTAAACGTTAGTAGAGCAAAACAATGAGGAAAGAGGTGCTTGGGGAGGGGGAGGGCATTTGGAATCCATGTAAGCGGAAACAAATAGGTGAGTTATACAAACAGGGATATATTTATACTGTGGTGATTACATGTTACATGCATAGCTGAGATGAGCAGAGGGTGCTCTCCACTCTTGAACATACATTGAACACAACTTACATTAGTAGTGGAGTAAAAGTATAATATTTTCCTACGAGATGTAATGTAATGTAATAATGAAGAAAGTAAAACTAGTCAAAATTGTACTCAATACAGCACTTGAGTGCATGTACTTAGTTACTTTCCAGCACTGACAACTGCTGTACGCTAATTTAACTAATTTAACTGGAACTATAGTTTTATTGACTCTGACCTCTAAGGACATTTCCAGGGAGGGTTTTCATGTGCGTCTTGCTGTGTCACCCTTTCTTTTTTTTTTTTTTACTGACCGTTGGACACTTTTTGTTTGGCTCTGCACTATTGAGCTGTGTTAGTAGTAATGAGTATTTTTGCTTGTGTTTGACATGGCAGTGACATACTTGTAGCACTGACTAGCATTGACTGTTATGGACACTTTTGTTTGGCCGATGAAGCCGGTCGATTTGACATACAGTATGGCCCAAGTGCGTGCCACGCCACCAAAACTGTGGGAGGAGTAGCGCGGCAAAAATAAGTTTACTTAGGAGACAATGTAAGTTGGAAGATGGAATAAAGTCGGACAAGAACTATAGTCTGGTTGCCCTGGAGGGCCAGACTAATAACAATAGTGTTAATAATAAAAAAGGAAAGTAGCAAAAGAAGAAAGAAAGAAAGAAGAAACAGTATGCAAGTACCTGCACAGCCCATAATACCAACACACCACACAGACAGATTTTATTATATATTTTATATATATATATATATCTATTATTTCTTGGAATGTTTTTAAAAGAATAGTTGATGCCTGTCAAAAATGATCTTTTCATGAACAGTAGAGTGTATAGGAAGATCTAAGGAGCGCTGCCATTAAAACTACAATCACTGCTGCGTGTTTCCATATACAGTTCTTTAAAGTAGACCAAGAACTACGATCAAAGAATCACGCATCTTCTTCAAAGATGCCTCCTATTGCGATGTGCCATAACAAACTGGCTGACCTTAAAGGGTAACAAGTGAACCTGGCTAGTGTCACCGTTAAGTTACACCCGTTCTCCTTTCCTTTGATCATCCAGAAATAACATACTCAAAATGGATAAATTGGCCATATGAATTGTTAAGTATTTTGCTAACAATTCCACGCTATAAACAAGACAGACAAGCTTACAGTGACAGCAGCGGGGGGCTGCGCCGCAATTAAACCTGATCTTTCCAAAACAAGAGCCCCATGCAATGGCCCCTAATTACAAAATAAGCATCGCCGCCTGGGAGCAGCTTAGTGACGGGGGCCTCAGATGCTTCAATATTACTTTGCATTCCGAGCACCGTCGCATAATCATAGGGAAATAGCTTGGATGGTCCTGCCAGGCGTAAGATTGTGATAACTTGACTTATGTAGTAGCCTGCTGCGGGCCCGGTGATTCACAGATATTGGGGGATGTATGCTTACATTACTGTTTTATTAAGGGGGGGCGGCAGTTCACCCTCCTTTAGAAGCCAATTTGTTTCAGCAGAATATACAGTGCAGAGAGATGTGATGGATGGACCGGGCTGAGAGCAATCAGGAGAGCTCACATCGAAAGGCGTTGGGGCCGCACAAGTATGTTTAAAAATAACCCACTTAGCATATGCCATCTTTTGGAAATAATGCTTTGACCATGGCTTTAATAGAAGTCAAGAGATGTAATGTTTCAATTACATTGTTTATACATGCTGTAAGCACCCACACCAGAACTCTTAGTAATTCAGCTGAAATCTGACTTTTCAATGATGACACATGTTGCAGTAGGCAGCTAGGCACGCCAATAATAATGAACCCATAATGCCCCATTACATTGCAACAGACGCTATTTTGCTAATGTATTCCTTTTAAGTCAGACCTTGGGTTTGTTTTTGTTTCGCTTTTTTTCATACCTATTCATCACAAATGTTATACAAGATCTCTAAGGCATTGGACTGCAAGAGCAAAAATAGCTGGGAGCAATCAATACCATTATTCTACATTAGTTGTGTATTTATGACTCGGACCATAATTGATTTGCATTGTTAAATACAAAAACATTAGTTTCTAGTTAAGCAAAATACAACTTAAAAAGAGATTTGGGCCGTAACTCCCCTCCGAAATTAGGTCTGACACATTTCTGCTACAAATTACCCTCCACTCAATTCAATTGTAACAAGAAAAATGTTGGCAGTATGCTAATGCATGTATAACTTGAGTGAAGACCAGTGGCGCAAGTATTATATGCAAACCACTTAGGAGCAGTTTGAAATTAAGCACAAGAAAGACTGCAAACAATAAGAGGCAATAATGCACAATCACTATGCAACAGCCTCCATTTGTACTGTATGCACACTAACTGTACCCAGCATACCGTTCTTCAGCAAAGGGAAAGGTCTATTGTGTTATAAATAGGCCTTTACTGGCATTTTTTCTTTTCACAAATGTTACATTATCTTTTACTTTTGTCAGGTTAAGTTGCATTACATCACTAGAAAAGGAGGTGATACACCATTCTCTGAAGCAGGGCATTGCTTCCGGCATGTTCCATTTAACATTTTTTTTCCTTATAGGTAAAAAAAAAGAAAAAGAGAAGTGAATTTCAGCCTGTGATGGTATTCGCCTGCAGAGAATTAACTACAGTGGAATTGACTTACACCCCCCCTTTGGCAATGACTGTCCAACCTCAAAGAGGTCAATCTCCCCGCTGCTACCCAAAACACCTCCCCGTGGATGAGGTGTGTTCCATAGCGACAATTTGCCATTACTGCAGGTCTGAGCGCTGCGATGTGGGCAGACAAGAGGCTGCCCTTTTGCACTCAGGGCCGCTTCCTGCAAGGCAAAGGGAGCCTCTCGTCTCGTCTAGGTCAACTTCCCCTTTCAAACCGAGAACACATCAAGCAGCGGGGACTGCGGTCACCTCTGAGCCACCCAGGCGCCTCACAAACAGCCTTGGCCTTCTAACCCGCCGCAATTACTGCCCAGAAGACTATAGTACTACTAGGTCTGTTTGTGTCTGCAACCGCAAACACGCCAGAGAGAACTCCGAAGTGAAAACAAAAAGGCGCAGGTTGAGATGTAATATTGACACATTTTTGACCAATTACTCATGTCTGTGTTCCGCAATTGGTTGTCAGGAGAGGAGAAAACATGTCTGAAGTGAACCGTCATTTAAGTCCAAACTACAGTAAATCCAATTCCCTGCTGTCCCCCCATTCATTCCTTCAAGGTAAACACAGACTGCTTTATATTTTCTCTCAAGAACACGGCCCTTTACCTTGGGAGTGATTCATGACTACAGCATTGATTGTCTACATACTGACAGCACTTCCCACACTATGATCCTCGGGCACAATACACTTTATTTGAAATCAGAGTGTTCATTTGAAAAACTGCACTAACAGTGAGTTTTGTACACAGAGTGAAGTATTTATTTACTTGCCGTGTATGTCACCGCATATGTCATGTTTATTTAAACAGGAGAATCACATTGACCTCTTTTGCCAATGTGCCCTATAGTCAAGACAGGGCCAAAGCAGTACAGCAAATAACAAAAGGAAATAACAAAAGGTACAACAAATTCAAACAAAAAGAGAAACTACTACTGTAGCACTGCATCCGAAATCTAGATGAGCATGACATAGACAGCGTATCCATTATGTCTCTCTTAAAATCCTGTAGTGAAATAAAGTGATCCAATTTAAATGTTGCCTACAAATCATTCCACAACCATTAGCGTGATCTGGCCACAATCGAGACGTCACTGATTGGTCCAGGTCCTGACGGTGCTTGCTGGGACCATTTCTGTGAACGTAATTGTTCTGTGAAAATAAAAACATGTTGTTGATGTACACTAGCTTGTACAGTACACAGGCAGCTTACAGAATATCTTATGCAGTGTGAGAGATTGTCAGTTAACCATACTTAGTTGAGCACCATTGTCACACACGTATCTATAAGCTTACAACATGTAGATTGGAGTGGTGCAAAACAAAGTGGTGCAACAAAAGTTCCTTCCTGGCTGCACTTGCAAGTGAACTCCCATCTGTATCGTAGCTTTCAGAATGTAATATAATCATATACGCCTGATTGAACTAGCCTCACTCTATTTTGTCATTGTTTCGTCACAACAAGTTACATTTGTCTCCATCACTTTTATGTCGTACTTCTCGGTTCACTCGTATATAATCCTATCCGAGAGTGATTTCATCAGAATTGGCAGCTCGCGAGAGGCCGGTATGATTTCATCAGGTTCAGATGAAGGCCTGACAGCTCACACCGCTGCAATCAGATTAAAGGAAAACGTCCGCTTCAGATGGCACATGATGTCATAGCATGTCATAGGTAGCGGCGAATCCATCCTGGCGTCTGAAATATCGCCCCATCAAGGTCATGTTCCATTTTGGGTCGGAGCGCCGTTAAATTGCCGTTCGAAGGTCCAGAGGACCGAGCTGGAGTCACATGAGCTGGATGTTTAAGTGATGTATGACATGTTGCTGTCACTGTCATTCAGTCACACTTGATCTAATGGTTTTCTGTCCAACTTGATGTAATGCTTTTCCGTCCAATTCTCATCTGCCTGCCCCTCCAGTACAGTACAAACAGCATGGTGTGAAAGACACAGTTTAAATCCTGTCAGTGTTGCCATTTATAATGATTGCTACACAAGCTTGTGCTTTCTCCAATCAAACAACCAAACCAAATGAAAACACGAAACAAAAACACATGGGCATAAAGCAGCTTTCATTCTCATGCTGGTGTTTGTCGTCAGTTATATCTGAATAATGAGCTGCTAAATTAGTCAAATGGATCCTAATGCAAAGTAAGTTAAACATGAGAGCTCGACAAAGAGAATAGAAAAGCTATTACTGTCATAGATTTCACTATACCTAATTAATTTTCAAGGACAGAGGTTCAGCAAATATTATATTTCCCAAGATGGCCATCAGTCAAATACCAGTGATTGTTAGTATAGATAGCAGATAGTATAGGTAGTAAGTTATCACTTGAAAACTGCAAAAGAGAAGAAGAAGGAATAGGATAAAAGAGTACAGTATATTTATTTTGATCTATATATAAATATGGAGATGGAAAGATTGCTTAGTGCTTTTTGTTGGAGTGGCAATTTAAAGAAAAATAGCTATTTCTAAACAACTGCACACATTGCAGCAAGAAGTTAATGTGGGTCGTTAACCAATTATCTTATTTTAGCAACCATATTGTACAATGAGCCTTTACAAAAACATTGTCAACAATCTTTAAAATGTGGGGCGCCCACTGGCCTGCTGGTCCAGGCGCATAGTACCACGTAGGCTCAGTGTAGCCTGACAGCGTGTCGCTGGTTCAAGTCCCGATCCCAATTACCTTTGCTGCGTGTCGCTTCCCATCTCTCTCCCTGTTTCCTGTCGGTCTGCTGTCCTATCAATGGAAGCATAACAGCTAGGGCTGTCACGATATGACATTTTACATGACGATTAATTGTCACTCAAATAATTGGCGATTAACGATTTAATTGTGTTTTTGTCGTTGATTATTACATTTCTGTTTGGCTTTTAGGCTTTGAAGTTGTACATGGTAGATATGACACATAACCTAAATATACAAAGAAATTACTGACATATTTGACAACTTACTTAAAAAAATTACTTTGATAGTGGAAATAGCCGATCTTCAAGCTCACAACGCGTCGCGATGCGACGCGTTGTGAGCTTGTAGATCTGCTATTTCCACTATTTCAGACATTTTTCAACATTCACGATTATAACGATTATGACAAAATAATTGCGATAATGTCAAATAATCACGATTATACGATTATGTAATAATTGTGACAGCCCTACCTGGAAATGAGAAGACCAACTGTAATGGGACCTCATGATATACTGTATGCGATATATCTGGTCCAAACTATGATTATGGTATAAACCCGTCATAGTTGAAAGGCTTAACCTAGGCTGTATAGAGATATATGGAAATATACAACAAATAAGGTATGAATGCAATGTAGGGTAAGCAAGTGATTTAATTTCTTTTTTTTTTCAACATGTTTATCGCTTTTATTGTGTTTTGCTGAAGATAATTGTTCTTAATGATTTGTTGCACAGGCAAATTCTAATGATTAACTTCAAAGGTTTCACAATCAACACATCCTCCTAATCAATAGGACCCATTTCTGAATGTGTGTGTGTGTGTGTGTGTGTGTGTGTGTGTGTGTGTGTGTGTGTGTGTGTGTGTGTGTGTGTGTGTGTGTGTGTGTGTGTGTGTGTGTGTGTGTGTGTGTGTGTGTGTGTGTGTGTGTGGGGGGGGGGGGGGGGGGGGGGGGGCGGTGTGTGCGTGTGCCTGTCATGTCTCCCTCTGTATCTATTTTTAATTTATTGGAACTTTCTTGGTTGGTTTATCCATTAATCATTTGATGGTGTGAACTAATGGCAGTTACCTAACCGAGATGTAAATTGGGCTTCAAAGAGTAGGTTTATTTTTAAAAATTCTGACAGCCAGCGTTTTGTTATCCACGTTGACAACGTTTAAACACGTACCCCCACAATACATTAAGGAAGACGGAATGTGGAATTAATGAGTTCCTTTTTCTTTACAAAAGTGTCACATGTTGGATTCTTTATGCACAAAGGGAACATTGTGATGTTACCTAATCATCTGCCTTTGAAGTGTAATGGACTATGCTCATAAAGCCTTAGTTCACAGGCGAATAATGTCGACAGTTTCATTTCAAAAGGCTGAGGTATGTTTAGGCTCAACAAAGACTTATCTGACTGAAAGAAGTGCAAGCTGCGCAAACCAACGTTGAATACGCACAGAACAATTTAAAACTAGAAACTGCCTCTTGGATAAATTGAATTGAGTCAACTGTACCGCTTTTTTCTGTCTATTCTACACCAATCTCGTCACCAAAAAAAAGCCGATCTACAAGCTCAAAATGCGGGCCAATGCAACACGTTCTGACCTTGTAGATTGGCTATTTGGGGCGAATGTTCCCCCAGAATAATGGATGCTGGGGTTCAATTGGTTAAATGACTTTCGTTTCGCCTTTTTTTCCCAGAGGTCTGCTCCGCAACGTGTTGTGTGTTTGGCGCGCGTCCCCCTCATGCGACAAAGTATAAACCAGGCTTAACATCTCTGCCCAGGGGGACATCGGGATACAAAGGCGGCGGGCCTGAGAGCGTCCAAAGTGTATGCATTGCAATGCACCTCCGGTGGGGGATGGAGAGTACAAAACAGGGCTCTGGAGGTCAACGGTCTTACCACTGCTGCTGTCGCTTTTCACCACGCCAAAACAGAAGGCAAGGAGGTCAGCTCACCCCCACCAGCGTATGAAAAGAGAAAACAGTGAATTAGCCCACCTTTGTCCCCTTAACATACACTGGCCTTTTCCCCACTGGGGCCCCGGGTTCATTGTGCTCCGGGGTCTTAACAGGTCACAGGCTTTGAAGGAAGCCCAAAAGGCGCGGGTAGCACCCATCGCCCATGGCCTGTCACAGCCCTTAATCCATGGACGGAAAACAACTGTTGCTATGCTATCGCAACACAGGGATATTAAAGCTATTTATCTAGGCGCCCTACCACTGCAGAGACAGCTTGGAGGAGCTCTGATGCATGTTTAATACGCTAATCACACTCTCTCCCCAGGACCCAGTCTTTCTGCCCTAATCTCTCTCTCTCTCTCTCTCTCTCTGCCTCTATCTCTCTCTCACACACACACACACACACACACACACACACACACACACACACACACACACACACAAACAAACTTTGATAACTCTCTTTTGCAAAGGCGCACAAATCTACAAGTAGCACACTCACAAAACGGCTGACATCCCTCGCACAAACACAACACAGTGTTTCTCTCTCTCTCACACGCACGCACGGGCGCGCACGCACACACACACACACACACACACACACTCACACAAAGCTGGCAGCGATATGCTTTCAGGAGACTTGTTTACTTTTTCAAATAGGGACAAATAGTTTCCCCTCAGGGACATTTTTGGGGTCTAAAGTCATGGTGCCAATATATACAGCTCCTCACACATGTCCATCTGCTAGCCCTTCAGTATGTTGACTGATTGATTGATTGATTGATTGATTGATTGATTGATTGATTGATTGATTCATTCAGTAATCGTTCTTTCAGATATTAATTCTGTACATTTGAATATTGTCAAATAACAATAACAATAGCAATAGAAAATAGCAAGATCACAGCAAACCAGACAAATAATAATGATAACAGTCAAGTGCCACATCCTCCCACATAGAGGTTCACTGTTGTAATTAGATCATTTGGTGGATGTGAATGATCAACAGACATGGCCTCATGCCGACACAAAGAAAAACTGGCGCATCCATTTAACACTGAAAAGGGTAAAAAAATGTACCCTAACCCAGGTAAATGAACATTCTGGATTTTACTGTGCGGCTGTGCATACAGCAGGTACCTAAAAGAGGGTGTGTTACATCGATTAATTCCTTATGACTCGGGAGTCGCAAATCAACGCCATGCATGTTTTCTGGACATCTATCTGATGTCATTTGTTTTTATCGCTCACAGAAAATGAAAAAGTACCAGCCATTAAAGCAGTGTGTGGCATGCATGGGGGAGAATTACATCGGGCCGGTTTTAATGGTCGCATTGTTCAGATGAGCTGGCTATGATCTAGGCCTGGACGGATACGGAATTATTATTCATCCATCATTATCTGTTTTATTGTTTGCTGTATTATTAATACCTGTTAAATATTCATCCTCTGCTTGCATTAACAATTTATCCGAGAGCCATTAAAAATATTATAATTTAATGGCGCTTTTCTTTATCCAGAAGGAGCCCCCGGTATACGAAAAAAAACAAGAAAAAGAACAAGAGAAAAAAAAGAACATGCTGTATCAGACTTGACTGAAATTTTGATTTAGTTTTAGTCATATTTAGTCATACTTTTTTTGAATAAAGTATCTGTGTCACATTTTAGCTACAGTATCTGAAAGGTTTTAGTTTTTGTCTTAAGTTTAGTCTATTATAGTTTACTAAATCTACAGTTGATTTTGTTGACAAAAGATTCTTTTGTCAGGCCTTGATGGTGTCCTAATGGCTGATTTTACACTTGTTTACACTCAAAATTGTCAATATATTTAGTCTTAGTTTAAGTCACCATAGCTTAGTTTTTGTTTCCGTCAGTGAAAAAAGGTAGTCAACGAACATTTTTCGTCATAGTTTTAGTCGACGAAATCAATACTGATGTTGAGCGGTGCATCGACTGAGACAAATACTGTGAATTACGACTGATGGGTTGTTGCTATCAGATTGGACAAGACAAAGGCAATGTGGGCTTGTTTCCAGAGAATAAGCAGGGGGGACTTTAACCATCCACGCCTTCACATAGCAGAGCCCGCACACTAAATGCCTGTTGACATACAAGCACTTTCACTGATCACGATGGCACATATAGCATCCGCTCCTTACTTCACCAACCAGTAAAAAGAAATTGTGCTGATGCTTTGCATGCAACAAACAGATGATTGATGGATCAATTGACATAGCGTTCTCATTTGGAGCTGGTGGGGGAAACATGGGCCTGTTATGAATCGATAGGTTTTAATGATTCATAGGGGAGAAAAGCGTGCGTGCTTGGTTATTAATGTGGGTGCTGCTGCTCCCTCCCGACAGGGAAAGGAATGTGACATTCTGGCGGTTAGGTTGCCAATCATTTGTAATACGGCACAGCGCGGCAAACTCACTTCTCCATCCATTTTTTATTATTATTATTTTTAGAGTTTGTCAAGTTGAATTCGATACTTAGCAGGCGGCGGGTTGTTCCTTTGTGCTACTTCTAACTTTTCTTGAAATTCAATACCACACAATAACTCCTGCAACACGTGGTGTCATTCATCAGGCATTATGATTTGTAAAAGCATCATTCAATGTTTCTAAACTACATGAATCCTATTCTGCGGGCAAACCTTCTGCGAAAAATAGCAGATTGCGTTGTGAGCACTACTAGTAAAATAACATTCACCTTGAGATGCCCTCTCTCTCATAAACCAACCAGTTAACCATCTGCCTTTTTTTGTAGAACCGTCTTTTTCTGATATTGAAACACACAAGACTCAATCTTGCTGTCAGATCGGAGGATATTAAATTGGGATTTATAAGATGCTCCTAGATGCTCACAGATATAGACCTGCACTATTCATAAGCCACCGTGTGTGTAGTGTACGCAGAACACTGTATGTGAGCACGTTAAAATGACAGTTTATTACTTGTAAATAAAGTATACCGTATGCATATTCTTTCACTTTTATTCTATACTTATTTATATTTAACCACACGCATTTCATAAGAACGTTCAGCAAAAATCTGCAAACATTCAATCCTAGACAGGCTATTTTCAGTGAAGAGAGTTGGTGTTGAGGGGAAACAAGTGGACCGAGTATACAAGGGTGACCTTGTCAAAGAAATATATAGGGGTTAAGTGGTTAATGTAACTGCAATTAGTCGGAAACTCGTGTATATCTGGACAATAAACTTCTAGTTGTGTGGAGTTTAACCAAATACTGTACATGTATCTGCACTTGTGCATTGCTCGTTAGATTATATTGTACAGAGTACCAAATATTTTCGAAAGTTTCTCCCACTTTAGTCATTTTGCCAAAGAATTCCTCCCGTTGTACCCTACTGGCTCACCTGCCAGCGAGGAGCCCCCACCGGGAGGACATAGCGTTCTACTCCCGTTCAACATTCCCCGCCAACAGGCGCCACCCCAACCCGTAGGAGTACATGCAGCGACATAGATCACCTTCCCCCTGTCCCCCTAACATGGCCAACTGTGTTGCACCGCAGTGGTATTCGACCCCTAGACTATCCAGGGTGGGGGGCAGGTACTTCACCTCTGTGCTCCATTCCTGCATTGCCATGTATGTGCAGTATCAGTGGTCTGAATCTATGCTACTCAGACACCAGCACACACTGACACACTCAGTGGAGCACAAGTCTCCGGCAGGAGGCATGCCCTTAATAATAATAGAATTGTATGCTGTTAAATTATGCCATGAAAGCAGCACGGCATGTGATTACCCGTCGCACATCCGCCGTCTGTCTGTCTGCCTGCCTGCCTCATACATATTCATTGTCTACTTCTCCTCTCCATCTTTCTCTCTCAGATTTCTGTCATTCCAATTTCTCTGTAATCTGCCGTCTGATTGTTAATTCCTCGTGTCAATCATGTCTGTACCACCAGTAAATCAAATATTGCGATTTGATTTGAACTATAGGGCTATCCACACCAAGAATGATAACTACAACTATAAATATATAATGATATATATAAAAAAAAGTAGTTTGACAGTGGCGAACATGTCATTGGGATTACTTTCAGAGTGATTTGATGAACGATACGGAAACACTGACAGTCAATCAGAATTCATCCGAATTTACAGGGCGTCACATTCAACACGTCATGTTCAACATATCACTCCTGTTCAACATGGCAGATGACATTTCTGAGAGACTCTTCGGTGAGGTTCAAAAAATAATTAATAATCTTGGGGACGGATTATTTTTTATTGCAACAGGCGAGTTCCCCGGGAGGCACGTAGCCAATTTATAAATGCCAGATGCAACATTTATAAAGCACTGCATTGAGCTTTTATTTATCAGACGTGATTTTATTTATAATAATAATATGAATAAGTTGAAACACCGGTGTGTGTCTTTAAGCATCACTTGAGGTGAGGAGAACAGCAAGCAGTGAGGGAGAGGCTGTTTATTTCAGAACATACGCTCTAGATCTTAAGATTCTTATGTTCAAAGACCTCTCATCTAAGAATAATCTTGTGACCCCAAACCCTACTGCTTTTCTTTTTATCTACAGCCTGTGCAACGTACAGTACAGCAGTAACAGGCCACCGATATCCGTTTTGGGGCTCTGGGACAACTAGAGTGCAGTAATTTACAATTACAATTTGGGCATTTAGCAGACGCTCTTATCCGGAGCGACTTACGATAAGCAAGGTGATCACATACTGCACATCAAATGCAGAGAGACTGTGCGTCTAGGAACACACGAAAACCAAGAGCCTACAGTAGTATGAGTCTAAATAATATACTCTCAAAATAATAATGATTAAAACTATATGATACTAGGTAAACAATGAACCTAGCGGGAATCTAAATCAATTTTTTTACATTTTGGTCAAGAAAAACAAGCCTAAGTAATACAAACATGAGTAGGAATGATCACGGTATGTCTACACGGTTGTTATATCTAGGTCATAGTCGCTAGCATCGATGGAGCAGAGGGTGTGAGGAAGAGCTACAGGGAGAGTGAAATGTTGAGAGCTGAGGTCGAGTCTCTTCAGATTAGGGGAAAATTGGGTGTGCGTATAGCAGTGGGCAGCACATGGGCACCAAGTAATGGGCACCGAAGACAAATAAAACTAGAAAGGTTTAATTCTGGGATATTGCAAGTGTGGTTGCACTGCCGCGAGTTGTGATTAATCCACTGGGAAATTAATTCTATCTTACCATTTACAGTATATATTGTGATGTAAGTGATGTCAAGTTGAAAAGAAATAACTTCAGATAACTAATTTCAACCCAGATAACTTCAGTTAAAAGGTTAACAAGTTCACTTTAGCTGGCATAAAAGTTATCTGACCCAGAACAATAGTGTGTTGCCTAATAGCAACCACACTAATAAACACTCGCATATGAAAATATGTTGTGCCAGGAGAGAATATATCTGCTATTTTTCAGAACTACTATTCTAAACCACTGTTGTAAACACTGTAAGAGTTTTCAGAAAAACCTGTCTGGCTTATTACAACAAAAATCGAATGGGTTAAGCAACGCAAGTAAGCCTTGCCGAGCCATGAGGCCCCTATCATAGGGCAGGAGCCTATCTCCTGTTTCTGTAGCGTGAGGCAGCTTGATGTACAAGTACACCCCCTGGACATGACGCTAGTATGTCGCAGGGACTTACCCCCAATCCAACCCTTGATGCTGAGTGCCAAGCAGGGAGGCACTGGGTCCCATTTTTATAGTCTTTGGTATGACCCAGCCGGGATTTGAACCCCGATCACCCAGTCTCAGGGCAGACACTCAAACCACTAGGCCGCTGAGCTGGTAAGCAACGCAAGGCAGCTGTAGATTTACAATTGACTTGAAAATCTTCATTTAAAAAGTTTTTTACTTAGTTATACAATAACAACTACAGGTACAATGCAACTTTGACGAGCTGACATTTCAGACTCAAGCCTTGGGTGACTACATGATTGTGAGGGACTAGATAAATCCCACGAGGCGGAGGGACAGGAGCATTGTAACTGGCAGACAGACAGGTGGCCGATTGACTGGCCTCGCGGGACACGTATCCCATAGCCTGGAGGGACAATTGCACTGCTATTATTTATTCACAAAAAACGACATTCGTTTTTTTCATTTGAAAACTATTCAGGAACTGGTGTCCATGGCCTGCTGTCAGCGTGCACAAGAAACATGACACTGATTGGCCTAGTGTCAGTGTTGCCAGATTTTGGCGAGAGAAACAAGCAGCCAGGTCTACGAAAACAAGCCCAAAAGAAGTGACTATAGGAGCACCTTAAAGCTATAGTATATGAATCGGCTGTTTGAAAATAGCCTATCTATAGGCTCACCACACGTTGTGTAGATCTTATATTTCCAAAAAAATCTTGGATTAAAAAAAAGCGAATTGTGGAATAGTTTGGAAACATTTTTAACACGTCATGTCTGTTTTTCAGTGATTCCTGAAAACACCCTCTCCCTCACCCATGTTATCAGCGTTAGAAAAATTCATTCATCTCTGATTCTTTTCCCAGATTGCATTTTTTGGTCAAAACAAGTTTTTTTCTACATGCCCTGGCCTAAATAAAGAACAGATGATCGCGGATAAAAATGTTCTTTTCTGGCCACATGGTGCGTTCTAGTTAGGCAAAAAATAAGCTGAAAACACTGAAGGAGGCGGATTAATGAATGAATGAATGGAAGTTAACAACACAAATATTTTATGGGGGTCCCTGGGACAACATATTTTCAGATGAGGGTCTGCAGACAAATACACATTTGGGGATCCTCGATATGAAAATGTTAAAGAACCACTGATTTAAACAAGCAAGCCCAAATAAGTACACAATAGAAACAAGCTTCTAGTTACTTTACGGAAAAACAAGCCCAAATTTGTTTATAATAAGAAGACATGGCAACACTGCGTAGTATGCTTGTAAGATTAGCTGTGGACAGACACACATTTGCAATATTTCAAAGATACATGAACTACTGTGTTGTGGAGTCAGCCCAGATCCTCAGCTCCCCAGCTCCTCATCCAGACATCTGTCATTTCTAAACTTGACTATTGTAACTCTCTCCTCACTGGCCTCGCGGCATGTGCACTTAAACCTCTCCAACTGATCCAAAATGCCCTGGCACGACTGGTCCTCAACCAGCCAAAATTCTCACATGTCTCTCTCCCCCCTTCTCCGCTCCCTCCACTGGCTCCCCGTTGCAGCCCGCACTGAATACAAAACACTGTTGCTGACCTTCAAAGCAGCCAAAGGTAGGGCTCCATACCTCCAAAACCTGATCAACCCCTACAACCCCACCCGTTCACTGAGATCAGCCAACACAGGGATGCTGTCAGAACCCTCGCTAAAAACCCCTGGACAAAAATCCACTCGCCCTAGACAATTTGCCCTCCTGGCCCCCAAACTGTGGAATAAACTCCCTGTCGCACTTAGAACAACAGACTCACTCCCTAGCTTCCGCTGTGGACTGAAGACTCACCTCTTCAGACTCCACCTAAACCTATAGCACTACTGTAACACTCAATGACCATACATGAAGCTACTTAGTATTTTTTAGGTTTTTATAAAAACAAAAATCTGATTAGGTGCATGGTCTACCTATGTTATTGTTTTTTTTTCTAGATTGATATGCCTATGCATTTATTATATTGTTGTTGATGTTCTGACATATTATCTTGCTTATTATAGTGATGTATTAGCTGCTTACTGTAAGTCGCTTTGGATTAAAATCGTCTGCTAAATGCCTAAACTGTACCGTGTGACATACAATCTAAAATAGCCATCATTAGAATTTAAAATTCAAATCGAAACAATAAAGTAACATTTCCTGGTCATAATAAACATTCATTAAGTATAATTCATCTGCAGTAGCTCCCACTGTGTAATGACATTTTCCTACTTGTGCTAATTTGAATGCACGTTGACGTTTGCGAGCGTGTTCCATTATCTAACTTGTACAATGAAAATTGAACAAGGAAGTCGAGAGCTGGAAACAGAGACAGCTTGCGTTCAAAGTTGCACGTTTTGAAGCATGTTGACTGCGGCGCTCAAAGGAGAGCTAAAATAAACATATAAACAAGTGCCTAAATAATGAACATAATTCATAATTGTTTTACAGCGATATTTTTGCCACTTTCCCACAACTGATTGTGAATAAATTACCAACATGTGTAAACACTGGAATTCTATTGTCTCCACCAGGCCGGAGACCAGTTTTCGCACATGTCTGCTCGTGTCGGCACGAAACTTAGCACACACACTCCTAGTAGGCCAAGTGGGTCACCTTTTGTCTTATAACTGATTTGTAATTCGTGTACAGTTAAATCTTTCGCTCGACTCCTTGGATTATGACAGAACTCCCCATATAGGCCACACCCACTTCCACAAGATTTTCCGCCATTTCTTCAAAACACATCTTCTTCCATTAGTCCTACAAATTTTGTACAAAACTCACACAAATCGTTACATTTCATATCTGGAGTCTGGATGAAGAGCAGATTTTTCAGATTCCATTCCAATTGGCTACAACTGCCTTCCAACGTTTGTGCGACCTGGGTAGGCAAACTGGCCTGGCGGAGACCTACTCTCTGAGGAGTGCACTTTTCTAATTATAGAATGTTGTGACTCTTGTATGTAATGATTCATTTATGTATTCATCAACTCCTTTATTTTATTAAGGCTACTTAATCTGTTGCTTTGTGAGGATGAGACTGGCTGGTAGAAATAGATGTTTTCCCTGAACTTCATGACAATAATGCTCTGTTGTCATTACAATAACACCACAAAACTATGCAAGAAAGAAAACAAAAATAGACTAATTTGTCACGTAATAGGTAGTACTAACTAATAAGCATTATTGCTGCTGCATTGTTAAATTACATGTATTTGATTCAGTGTAGGTTACACAGATAAACTGCACACGTGAAAAGCTAATTAATTTGTACAATAATTGTATGAGAGCAAAATATCTGCCTGCTCTATGACCTCAGTGTTTTCCCCCCAGGCCAAGGACCCCTTAGTTGAGAAAGAGATGAAGCAGGGACCGATTTCTTATACAGCTTAGACTTGTATGACAACACAGTGTCGTCAGTGTAGGTTGGATTAATGTGTATTTTCATACATTTAACCACTTGAACTGTCAATACCTTCTAGTCGCTTCTTTCCCCTCTACACCAATCCTCTGTGCCAAAAAATAGCAGAGCTACAAGCTCACAACGCCTGCGAGGCGTTGTGAGCTTGTAGCTCGGCTATTTTTTGGCTAATGTTCCACTAAAAATACAGGGATGATCAAATGATTAATGTAAAAAACATTCTCCTATTACAAGATTTTTGCGGCCCCCCTGTAGTAACTCTGAGGACCCCTAGGGTCCCGGGCCTATGTAAACTTGCTGTAGTGGAGTACAAGTACAAAGTAAGTAATGTAAAAGTACCTCAAAATGTAAACTTTACACAAATGGCAACTTTTATCCATTTTATATATTATACTATACTTCATGCCAACTTTTAATACTTTTTGTCAAAGCTTTCATTTATTTGTGGCTTATGTGGTTATTAAAATGTGTTCACTATTTTGTAATACAGTTGGGTAAAGTAAGCCAAACAGTTCTGTTTGATGGGTCAGAGCACAGTAGCTATTTGAAATTGAAACAATACGTAACTAATGAACAGAACAGAGTTGGTTTCATTAAACTTCTAATGAACAAAAGGTCACCTTTTCAGATGGACCTTTAAACCGGCGAAACAAAACCAACCACAAAAACAAGACAAAATAAATCTCTGATGGCTCGAGGCCTCTCACAATCTCTATGTGAAAGGTCCAGGCATGTGCACACATAGACATCAAAGGGGGCTTGAGCCCCTGCCCTTTTATCCGTCTGAAAAAAGTGCCCTCTCCACACCATGAATGCAGTTTTTACTATGGTGAAAGAAATGCAAATTCCCTCTTTCCATGCCATACCTGAAGGCAGCATTCAAGAGAATTGCCTTGTCCAAACTCTACTGAACTTGAATGCAGCATCTTATGTTGAAAAAATTGCCCTTTCTGTGTAGAAATCCATGCCCTTACGCCACATCTCCGGTATTGACTTGATTATGCTTAGTTAAAGGAGTGATGACACCGGCCGAAATGTAACATTATGGTACAGTAGGTCATGTGGTCTTTGTTGAAACGGTTTGGAAAGGGGGTGGAGCCGGCTGTTGCTGCCGACAGGCCCATCAACAGTAGCTGTATGGGCCTGTCGGCAGCAACACAGAGCCCCCAGTGATAGGCTGTTGATTGTACTGCATCATTTGATTGGATAATTTAACATGGGGGTACATGACATCATTAAAAAAAATTGCTAATTTGATAGCCATAATTAGCTGTTTTGGCCGTGTCACGCCCCCTTTAAGTGTGGTATCACACACCGAAAATAGACCTCCTGGAGGTCTGCTATTTTCAATATTTTCACCAAAAGGCCCTTTTAGAAATTTCAGCCGCTGCCTCTCTAACATTCTCTGCACGTCCCTGCTGAGGATTCTACAGTGTGTCGATGCAAGAGATTTAAAATTCAGGCTTCTTGTTATCTAAAACTAAAAAATGTACTGGCCAAATGTTTTTTTGCAGTACTTATTATACCGTAGCAATGTTTAAAAACATTTGTAGCACTGCATGGAAGCTCGACTTGAAACACAAATTGGACCAGCACAGCAACAGATATAATGTAGGACAAAACTAGAATTATTGCCCAAAGCACCACCACCACCACCACCACAGCTGCATAGAATTATGCAGAGGAAATGCTATGAAGGGAAATTAGGGTGGAAATGTCCAATATCAGAGACATTTTAAACTAAAGTTGACCCAAAAACTGGACCTGTACACATTGCGGGGTGCACAGTAACAATCCTAGTTCCAGTTATCTCTGACCCAGTTTACATCTGGAGCTCGGCAACAAATGGAACCTTGAACAAGAATGTTTAAACTCACCTTTGTTTTAGGAAAAGTTGAACAGCTCCAACTATCAGTTAGTTAGGCCGGTCTCGTCTAAAATACATATCTGCAGTTTTTGAATCTTAGCTATCGCCATCACGGCGCCAAATCACTACTGCCGCGGTCAGAGGACATTCGACACAGGAGCGCATTCGTCTTGTTGGGTGTTATTTGGCTCTGTGACGTTTCTTAAATGCAGCCCTCAACCAGGAAGTGTGTATCTCTTTCCGGCAGATTATTTTTCATTTCGCTGTATAAATGTATTTTAGACATGTGGGGGGCTCAGAGTGTTCCCACTAAGTACAGTAGGTTTTCAACGCACTAAAACAGTCTTTGTATTGGTGAGTAGTGAAACTGTATTTAAAATGTTACTAGAGAGGAGATGGTGCGCACTGCGCATCCTTTCCTACTGGCGCACGGGATCATCACTGACATACGGTAGTTTTGGATAAAATAAATAAAATATGGATCTATAAATAAATCCATAACCAAAATAAGACTCAGAGACAGCCAAGGACTATATCTTAATTGTTGTATTTGAAGAGAGTCACACAAAGATGACAAACAGAGAGCATACCATCCTGGTGGCAGCTTGGTAATTCTCTCTTCCAAAGATGGTGGTAAGACATACATACAGTATATAAAGAATACAGTATATGACAGTTAGATCGTGGGACTCATTGAATCGTTCCCCTATCATAACAAGAAGACAGTGACATGTGGAGTGTTGGTAACTTTCCACTAGCCAGAACTTAGAGTACGACCAAAACATGGTCTCAGGATAACAATGACCTATACTGCAAGTTCAGACAGTAGTTCACATAATATAACCTAATAAATGAATCATATAATTATGTATCATAATTCATATCTAACAATCAATATGAATTGATAAAAGGAATGATATTAACCATAACAAAATACCTAACTTGCATGGACCAGAGCTAGAACTTGTTGTTCTTTGACAAGTCAATAGCGAGTTTAAGCTCTCAACGGCAACGGCAGATGACAACGGTAATCGGAAATGATCCGCGCTCGATAGATAAACCCGCCGCGGCCGCCTCTACTACGGCAGAAGGTACCTTCCCACGTAGCGCCTACTCCGTCCGCTGCGTGTACGCGTCGCCATGGGAACCAAAGCGTTCAGTGAAAGGGGTGGGAACCCGTCGCCGCCGATGCTTTGCTTAACCATTTTGATCGCTACGGCGATTACGTCATAGCAGCCGTAGTCCGCCTGGCGTTGCCGTATTGAAAACCATCTCGCTTAAACTCGCTATTATGTTTAATCAAGGCTGTTTGGTTTACCTTAGCCTAATGTATTACAAAGTACTGAGCATAATAGCCGTGGAAAAACGACATAAGCCACATTACAAATAAACAAAAGCGAATATCAAATATTGCCACAGCTTGAAATATTGCATGATACACAGTGTTGCTGTTGGCATAGTGTAATAACATAAGTTGCTAGTACTACTGAAAATGTAGACATAGTCCATTTAAATTCTATTTCAATAAAAGCTGGTCATCTCCTAAATAAAGTTGTGAAAGCATGCTAAACGGGCGTGTCTGATTATGCGCTTTGCTTACCACTGGATTTATCTTGTTTTATTATACAGGCAGGAGGATAATCCTCAGAAAATATTTGGAGGATATATTCATTGCAATAGTATTTATGTAGCCTGTTAATGGAGAGAACAGCAAATGATCACAGTTTTACATAGCATCACACAACACAACAAAGGTTCCAGTCAGACGCATCATCACACATCAAAATATTATATACCAGTAGGCTTTAACATTCACCCAATGTATAAAGCAGATTAGGTAGCTGTAATAAATTAAAGAATGATCAATTTATAATCACTAGAAGCTGGGCCGCCCTTCGGGCGGCCCAGCGTCTAGTCGGCGACCTGGCCAACTCGGAACAATGTAAATAGTGAATGAATGCCCCGCCCTTTAATGCAAACCCCATTATACCTGTTTTCATAGGACCCGTTTTGACCATCTGTCTGCCTGTGTCCATTTATGCCCATATATGGAGATATCTGTATCTGTCTGTCTGTCTGTCGGTGTCCATTTTATGTCCATATATGGAGATCACTGCAGTTATAGTTCTGGGTCCATTTTATGCCCATATATGGAGATATCTGTCTATCTGCGTCCATTTTATGCCCATATATGGAGTATCTGTCTGTGCCTCCAACTGTGTTGCAGACACAGTGCCGGTTCCCCCTTTAATGCAAACCTCATTATACATGTTGTCATAGGACCCGTTTTGAACATCTGTTTGCCTGTGTCCATTTATGCCCATATATGGAGATATCTGTATCTGTCTGTCTGCGTCCATTTTATGCCCATATATGGAGATCTTTGACCATCTGTTTGCCTCTGTCCATTTATGTCCATATATGGAGATATCTGTATCTGTCTGTCTGCAATCCATTTTATGCCCATATATGGGGAAATTCATTTTATGCCCATATATGGAGAACGCGCGGGCCCGTGGGACGAACGGTTCTTGAGATACGCGGATTACATACATACATACACACTCACAGAGATTTTTTGTTGACTCATGTGGCGTACGTGATGTCAGAGCCTTTTATGAAGTGATGTCACAATGAGTCAGAGCTTTCGCCGATTTCCTCCGGAACAGCCTGATGTCAACAATCAACCCCGCATAAGGAGATTCCGAACGTTTCGCGCCGGTTCGGGAAAACCGCGCGTCGGGTCGGGTCGAGACCCGGCACTGCACTCCGTGCCGCGGCGGGGAACGCGCGTGCCGAATCTGAAGCCGGTGGGACGAACGGTTCTCGAGATACGCGGATTACAGACACACAGACAGACAGACACGCAGAGACTTCTCGCATTTATAGATAGATAATATCCAGTAAATTAATCTGTGTAATAATTCCAGTGTTTGCACCTACTGGCAATGTATTCACAATCAGTGGGGAAGTGGCCAAAATATGACTTTATAACTTCATGACTTCATGGATTATGTGTCATTATTTAAGCTATTTATTTAGTTTAGCTTTAGGTATGCTGTCTCTGTCTCCAGCTCTTGACGTCCTTGTTAAATTTTCATTGTACAAGCTGCATAATAGAACAAGCTTGCGCACGTCAACATGCGTTCACATTAGCACAAGTACGACTATTAAAATTAGGCAATAGCCCTAAACTGCCATTTTCATTACACGTGAACAACTGCAGGTAAATTATACTTCGTATGAATTGAGTAGAAATGGACCCAAATATAAACAAGCCCAAAGCTTTCTTGTGGTCTTTATACTTTTATTTGAATCACAATTCAAAAAGTACAAAAGCATTTGTATCAGAGTGTACTTAAAGTACCAAAAGTAGAAAATACTCATTATGCAGAATGTCCCATGTCACACATTTTCAAATGTATAGAATGTATACAAAATATTTTGAAAATGGCAGATCTACAACAATTTTATTTTCAAATAGCCAAAGTTGGGGCTTAAGTGGGTAATGTAGGCCTATGCTTTGTGATAATATTCAAAACCTACAAATTAGTAACTAGTGACTAAAGTTTTCAAATAAATAGTGGTGGAGTAAAAGTTCAATATTTGCCTTTGAGATGTGGTGGAGTAGAAGTAAAAGTACTTAACCCTTTAAGTGCCTATCCCGAACATGTTCGGGATATTCGGGATCAAAAACAATTTTTTATTTGCTATTTTACTTACCCCGAGCTGCTTGGAGCAACGTGGGTGGTCCCGGCTCGCCCAGCGCTCACCAACGAGAGAGGCTAGATGCTCCAACGATTTATTCCATTGAAAATGGTTTAAAATAAAGTTTAGACCCCCCCCAATGTTCACCCAATGTTCATTGTAGGCGGCGCGACGTATTCCAGGGTGCCTATCCCGAACATGTCCGGGATATTTAATAAAATGAATTATTTTATCGGAGGCCTCAATGAAGCCCCGGTCTAGACGTCCATCCTTGGCCGGGACTTAGACTCGGCCATCCACGGGCCGTATTCGCGCTAACGGCCAAATCGCGCCGCCCACTCCAATAATAAATCACATCTTTAGACAGGATTTTCTCCGGATTGTGTCCCCAGACCCAAAGAGAAAGTTTTTTGCGGCTGAAATAGCTTTAGATTGGGCTTCTAAAGGGGTTAGCATTTTGGCTACGTGTCAGCTAGCTTCCTCCTCTCGACACCCAAAGCATTGACTGGAGTGAAAACAAAAGGCAGTTGGGGGAGGGTCGACGAAAGCTATAAAGAAGGTCTATGGAGATTTTTCTGGCACTCTAGCACCCCTTGTGGCCGGATGGCACTGTATGAGTTAAGATTATCCAGTATAGTTACCTAAAACGTTTATTTAAGTTCAGAAGGCTACTTGAGTAAATGTAGTTACTTTACAGCACTGCATGGCTATTAAAATAAGGAAATACCCCTAAACTGGCATTATACGTGAACAACTCCAGATGAATTGCATACGTCATGCACAGACCCTTGATATACTGATCAAGGACACCGGATTCTTCCAATGAGATCACTGTTTTTGAAAGGACAAATTTGTACAAAAACTGATGGAACTGAATGGAACGTGATGAATAACGAGTGACGATTGAGTGATCACGAGCCGGAAAAATGTTTCAATAGCAAGAGGTACTAACGAATCAATAGAGCTCACCTCCATGATTGTTGAGCAAGATTCAAGGTTTTAGCAATTAATTTGTCCCGAGTTCTCCATTTAATGATTTAGTTGCACGCCGTGTCACAACAGAAGATCTACAAGCTCACAATGCATCACAGAGCAAGAAGGCTTTGTGAGCTTGTAGATCTGCTGTTTCCGGTACACAACACCGGCTTGCGACTAAATATATAAATAAACGGTCAGTGTCAGAACATTTCTTCTTCTCATATAATATACTGAGGATCCAAGAGGATGGAAAGTCAGTTTTGTCCGACTGACCATGGAGTAAAACATTTTTAAATATGGTTACAGGCAAACTACAGCAAATTGTGGTCAGCCACAATGCAGCCCCCAGGATAATAGTGTATTATTGAGAAATGAACATTGGATCCGAGCACGGTGTTCCTATAGATTAATAATCTGCTCCACAGTTATTGCTCATGCAGCTGTATCTGCCATGTTCAATGTGCCTCCATTAACAGAGAAGCTTTATTTCTACTAAAGTAGCTAATAGGTGTGACAAATATCGGGAAAACTACCGTAAACTCCCTCATCAATATTAAATGAATTGGTTAGTTAAAGCAAGATACCATTAGTTGCACACACACAACGGGTGTGATTCCTTCAGTTAGTGCTGCACCAGTTGCAGAAAAGAAAGGCGTACAGTAGTCAACTGCAATTTCAGTTCTCTATCTCACAATAGCTAATGTATACACACAATGTTGTGAATAAAAAAAAAAAAAAAAACTTTTTAGAGAGTGAACTGTATTTGGTCCCCCTAAATGCCGTTGACACCCGACACGCAGCCCGTCACGAAATGTGAAAGTGATTGATGTTCTCAAATCGCGGTGGCCTCCATTATACTTTATTTATGCTTCGCTGTACGTCACGCGACAAAGTCTAAATGGGGCCGTACACTCTCATTGTTTGTCTGTCGGTGGATGTCAGCATCAGATTGCATGACATTCTGTACAGAACAGATTGCCACAGCAATCTATTCATCAGCTGCACTAATGAGTGTTTGACAGATGTTGTGCTGACAGAGGTTTACTCTCAAAGATGATTAAAAAGCAAATGTACACAGCTTTTTCTCTCTTTTTTTTTCTCCACAGGAAGGCTCATTCATTTATGATAACCGTAATGATAAATTCCCAACCCCTGTACCGGTAAACAAAAACATTCATTAGGTTTCTAATGGATTGATATATTCATAGATTCTTGGGTTAGATCAATCAGATAACTTGATCCTTTTTACATCCAACTGATGTCTGTGAGAGATATATTAATAGTGTTGCATCATTTGAATAAATTATCATGATAATGCAGTGTTCTTGATGGCTTCTTTCTTGAGAAAAGAATCCAAATTTGTCTCGTGGTAAATTCACATTGCTATATTAAGTACCAAGGTATTGTGATCCAGTATTCTTCTAAAGGTTATGTGGCAGAGATGTAGTGAAAAAAACACAGCTCATCTGCCCGTAGACTTGGGTGAGGTGCTGGAGTTAAAATGAAGCCAGATGAACAATTACAGGGAGCCTCTGTTCACTCCAAACTGCTAAATCAGATTTCTTGTTGTAGATAGATAGCAAGCTTTCGTATGCCTGAAGGAGGTCTAACAGTATGACCAGGGATGTGCAGAGAATGAGAAATTACTAAAAGGGCCATTTGTTGAAAGTATCGAAAATAGCAGCGACCTCCAAGCTCACAACGCGCCGCGCTGCAACGCGTTGTGAGCTTGGAGGTCGGCTATTTTCGGTGCTTGCATACCACACTGAACTAAGCATCATCAAGTCAATACTGGAGATGTGGGTAACGGCATGGATTTCTCCACAGAGAGGGCAATCTTTCACCATAAGGTGCTGCATTCAAGTTCAGGAGAGATTGGACAAGGCAATTCTCTTGAATGCTAGTTTCAGGTATGCCATGGAAAGAGGGTATTTAGTCGGGGGATATCTTTAGAAATAGTGTCAAATCCTGGACTAAATTCCTTACCAAAACAATTCTTCACCAATGTGTTTGTAAAGGTGTCTAGTAACACATCTCACAAAGACTGAAATTCAGTTTCCCTAGGAAGATCTTTGACAGCTAGGGTAATTCTGTGTCGCATTCACTCACTATACACTATACTATAGGGGAAAAAATCACTCCCAAGAAATATGCTTTAAGTGGGATGTGAGGGGTCTAACTAGGTGTTTTTAATTATTCTGAATCCATTGCAAGCATTTGTTTTGCACCAAAAACATTCTGTGGGCTAGAAATGAACCCCCATACCACTGTGAAAAGTGATGACTCATCACTAAACCATCATTTTATGGGCTGTTTTTAGCCCAATGAATGTTTTTTTTGTGCAAAACAAATGCTTGCAATAGATTCAGAATAATTAAAAACACCTAGTTAGACCCCTCACATCCCACTTAAAGCATATTTTTGGGAGTGATTTTTCCCCCTATAGTATAGTGTATAGTGAGTGAATGAGACCCAGAATTACCCTAGCTGTCAAAGATTTTCCTAGGGAAACTGAATTTCAGTCTTTGTGAGATGTGTTACTAGACACCTTTACAAACACATTGGTGAAGAAATGTTTTGGTAAGGAATTTATTCCAGGACTTTTTAAGATATCCCCCGACTAATTTGCATTTCTTTCACCATAGTAAAAACTGCATTCATGGTCGGGAGAGGGCAATTTTACAGACGGCTAAAAGGGCAGGGGCTCAAGCCCCCTTTGATGCCTATATGTGCATGTGCCTGAGTATGACCGAAAGCTTGCTATCTTTATATAATATAAAAAAAAAAACTACAAATACAGAGGTCCTCTTGACATTTAGAGGCAATATAAACCGTATTATGACAGCATTTGACTCGCAGCACATTGCCAACCCCCCTGGAGGTAAGCTCCCGTATACATGGATGTCTTGAGGGGCTTTACGACACCAATACAGAGGGATAACAACTTCTCGCCATAAGAAATTGATACAACACCAAAGCAAATCTGCCTCTAAGAAATGTTCCTTCTGGCTTTGAACGTTTGAACTGAAATGGCCTTTTTCAAAACACCAGCGGGCAAAAACATTTCCAGACTTATTTGACTGCCACTATCACTTAAGACTTTAAATCTGCGCGGGGCCAAATTCTCTAAATAAGCTTTCTGTGAGGCGAGAGGAGGATACTGTATACACCAACAGAATGAAATATGAGCTTATAGTAAAGATACTAAAAGAATAACCCTTCTCATCAATTCTAAATTATGTTATCATATAAATCATACATTGTCTCCTTAACAACCCCATCTCATTACTTGGGACTAACGAACACGCTATAATCAAGCAGCGCTGATGGCATTTTTTATTTATTGATGAGTAAATCTAAATGTAACACCACCGAGCAATTACAATGCATCGCTTAACGAGGGCTTCAATTTACATTGGTTGATTGCCAAAGAGAGAAGCAATGTTTCGCTGTATTCCACAATTGATCATTGAAATGAATTCCCTAAACGTGCATGATAAACAAACAATTACAATAAGCTACGTTTAGGATAATTTACAAAAAAGCCTATAATGCATTCTCTTCTAAATGAGATGACCCTAAAAAGTATTCCATTGAATGTTAATCACTAATCTCCATGTATACGAGATTCATACAGTAGCCCTACTTGAACTTGCGGCTGGTGTACTGTCGACTACCTTTTTTCACAAAAACTAAGCTGTGATAACTAAAACTGAGTATATTGACAACTGACAAATTAAAAAACCAGGCTAAAATGTTAGGAAGGAAACTGGAGAATAGATCTAAAGGACAAGTCATTTTATAATACAAAACACTGCGACCGTTGTGAGCTTGTACTGTAGATCAGCTATTTTCAGCATGCAACCAAGTGTAAAATCAGCCTTTTCCGACGGGATCAAGGCCAAAATACTTTTTTGTCGACAAAATCAACTGTAGATTTTGTCGACTAAAAGCTTATGATGTTTAGACGACTAAAACTAAAACGTTTCAGATTACTAAAATAAATATGACTAAAATGGACAGAATCTTTGTTCAAAAGACTTTGACCAGAACTACTGGTGTAGTCAGTGGTGCTGTAATGCCTATATCGCACAACAATGATGAAGTACATATCAGGTTTCACAAGTAAACTAAAACTCACTGACACAACACTAATAAGGCGCATGGGCACGCAGGACACACATTAGTGCACAACACTGCAGAAGAACACACATTTAGACAGAAGAACACAGTTCACTACACACAGCTCGCCACTTAATACCCAGCAAGTGTTGTAAAATGTATGCTAATTTCAGTGTAATAGAAATAGCAAGTAACTATAAGTGCAATGGGGTCCAATGTAACAGGAGTCCCCATCATAAATGATAAATGCTACACAGGGTAATTATCATGGGTATACTGAGCATGCAGTTTAGATAAGACAGTGCATGGAAATGCATTGCGTAAGTAATATTGATTGCATAAATAATATGGAGGGGTGCATAACTACACCACCGCTACATTAGGCAAAGCAGGGCGACACATAGCGAGTAGGGTGGCAAACGCACACTGCCGTAATGCAATAATGGTAATGGCAATAACGGCAGAAATGAGATTTGCACCATTAATGAGAGAAGCATAGCCTAGCTTACCACACATAAATATAAGAGCCGAGCCCCAGGTAGCAGTAGGGTACAGGGGTGTCGCACCAAATTCTGGGCCCTGGGTACAAGGATTCACTGCGTTATGGTGTGCTTTAACTATTGAAAAATAGCAGATATACAAGCTCACAGCGAGCTTGTAGATCTGCTATTTAAAAAAAATCGTGAACATTTTGTGCAAGCCTTTGAATATTTCAAATCCTTTCAAAAAAAGTGTTTTGAAAAAACTAAAACAAAAAACAGTGGTGCTCAAACCTTTTCATGTCAAGGACCCCCAAAATGATAATGGGGGTTGCCCACGGACCCCCATCTCAAAATATTTCGTTCCAGGGACCCCCCAGAAGCAAAATTTGAGTTACAAATGTTCGCTTAAAAAATACATATATTCAAAGATTTGCACACATTTTCACGACTTTTCAAAAATAGCAGATCTACAAGCTCGTGCCACGCTGTGAGCTTGTATATCTGCTCGTTAAAGTTTAAAATAATGAAGGCCCCTCCACCTTGGGCCCTAGTTACTCAGTCCCCCCCTCCCCCCTCCCTTGTGACGCCCCTGCTACTCATAAATATAACAGCTGAGCTCCAGGTAGTAGTAGGGTATAACCAGTAAGTTAGTCTAACATAAATATCACAGGCATACAGAGTTAGATGTGAAGTGATGGGTGGTGGGGGTGGTGACGTTGAGAAGAATAAGGGACAAATTAGGAGGCGGACAGCTTCAGGATATGGGGCTCTAGCATGCAGGTGATGAGAGCTTGTGTGGGCAGCAATGGCCTTGTGCCTGTCTCTTCTCCGAATGGCAGAAGAGACGGAAGGGGCCAAGGAACCGCTGGTCCGTAGAGACCCTATGACTACCTTTCTCCCTCACTCTGGTGATGTGGAAGGCTTTGATGGAGGGTAGCTGGCAGTCAGTGATGTTCCCTGCAGAGCAGATTAAGTAGGGCTGCAACTATCAAAGGGATAGTTCACTTTAAAAAGAGTTTTTAAGTTGCTGCCCTCATACTGCCCTTCTAATACGTGAGAAGGCCATGTTTTTATTACTTTTTCATTTAGTTTTAACCTTTTTGGGGAAAATGGAGAAAAAAAAATTATAATACGAAAAAACACCTGCCTTCTCATGTTTTAGAAGGGCAGTATGAGTCACCAGTTGAAAGTGAAATATCCCTTTAAGCCCTGGATCCTACTTGGTCACACTATTGAGTAACACACAAATAAATTAGCCAATTTACAAGCTTCATAACCAATTGTTTTACTAAAGTCGCATCTTTCTAGTTGTTTTATAATATATTAAATGGATTAGTTTGATTAACTGTGCAACATGCTGCTGCAGTCAAGCTTATCAATATCATTATCAAGTTTGATTAACTTTTGTACCTCTTGTTTTTTAGAACACACATTTTTCACTCGTATCAATATTGCAATGTAGAAATACTAAAAGTAATACTAAGTGTATTTACAATTATGCAGCCTATCGCTTATAAGTTAAACCTCTAGTAGAAACATTCATACAAATCTCTGTTTTTCAAATTGATTTAAATAATTTGTACCTTTTTCTTGAACAAAATATCAGTCAGTAAGCTGTGTTGTCTGGGAGCTCTTCACATTGGATTTGACTCTTTGGACATTTCCCCCCACAGCGCCATCATATACGTAATACTGATAATTCTACATGCGTGGCGTGGGTGTCATGCAGGCACAAGAAACATGAACTAACTGGTTTGCCGTGGGCACTGCACAGTTCCTGATGTATACAGTATGTGCAAAAACTTTAAACCAGGCGTTATACAGCGATGGGACTACGGATGAAAATTTGCATCCTTGCAAAACTCTCAGATCCACGAGCCATGGCATTTCTATGTGGATCCCGAGATCCAACATAATTTCCTAGTTGACCAACGACATCATGATCTCCATTGAGTCTGTTCCTTTGACATCAATGTTGACTTCGTTACCTTAAGGTCATCTTGAAAATGTTATTCTATATGAACAACCAGTGACTTTTTTAAGCTGGCAACACAAGCCAACTACAAAGAACCAAGTTTCCTACCTTAGCTGAACACAAATAACATTATACCTTACGTCAGGTTTTCTCAAACCTTTTCGTGTATTTGGCCACAGACCTCCTTTTGAAAATATTTTGTGCCAGGGACCCCCAGAAGAGACAGATTTGTGTGAAAGAATTTCCAAACTAAAATAGAAGATGTACAAGCTTGCAGCGCTTCACAAAGTGACACGCTGTGAGCTTCTGCAATCTGCAATTTTTGAATAGCCAAAGTAAAATTGTTGTGATGCTGTATTAACACATTTAGCTGGGGACTCCCAACCCACCCCAAGGACCTCTGGCCTTTGGGGGAACCATTGCCTTACATTACTACAGACCATTTTTTAAAGAGTTACATGTTTTTTATACTTTTCTTATTTTACAGGAATTGTTTTCAATTCATTTCACTGTGGAAAGAAAATTCTACTTGCAGAGACTTGCTCTTGCTCTGCTCTTTGCTCAATTTACTAACTGCCATTCACCCACACAACAGAATCATGTCTCCCCCAGAAAATACTGTCATCCCTGTAGAAACACTGTTTTACAGACACAATTTCAGCATTAGGCAGTGGTGGAAAAAGTACTCACATATTTTACTTGTAAAAGTATCAATATACTGCAATATAGAATTACTCTGTTACGAGTAAAAGTCTGGATTTCAAAATTGACTTGAATAAAAGTATGAAAGTGCATCAACATGTGCTTAAAGTATCAAAAGTAAAAGTACAAAATGTTTGAAAATAACAGATTTACACTGTACAAGCTCACAATGCGACATATTGTGAGCTTGTAGATCGGCTATTTTCAAATAGCCTAGGTATAACATAGGGCTAATGTGGTTAGTGTATGTTTTATAACATTATAATGTATATCTGCAAAGTAACTGGTAACTAAAGTTTTCAAATAAATGTAGTGGAGTAAAAGTACAATTATTAGAAATACTACTCAGTACAAATACCTCAAAGTTTACTTACGTAAGTACAGTATTCAAGTAAATACTTTGTCGGTGTAAATAAAATGGACTAGTTGTTGTGGCATTAAAATTGTAGCGCAACAAAGTTGAGCCTAATTCTTTTCAGAACCGGGCTGGCTAACCCAAGGCACAAGTTCTTCTCTCATGCCAGTTAAGTACAATCACGCAACATGAAGAGTTTGCTCTCCCATAGAAATATTGGTAATCACAACATACTGTACCCACACTCACTGTGGCCTTGATTGAGTAGGAGTTCAACAGAATTGCCTTATTTGATGTGCAGATACATTTATAATAATGTCAGATGAATTAATTTCAGATGAATTATTTATGTGCAGCTATGGTATTGAAGTATATCATTATCATTGCAAAGAGAGAGCCAGCCAGCAGCTCTAGTTTCATTAAAGTTATCTTTTCACCATTGATCGCCTGCTATGACTATACAACAGGTGCCATATTGTCGGCTCTTCCTCCCTTGGGATGCGAGAGCCATGAGAGATGTGGCCTAAATGACTGTGGAAACACTAGCTCAGAGAAATGGACGAGGTCCCCAATGAGCTGTACAGTAGATGTACTGTAGGACCCCAAGTGACAACACTGCAGAGCCATGTGACAGAGCACTGCTGGAAAGTTACTACATCTTCTTAAGTACTGTATTTAAGTGAAATGTGGACAGTAAGGGCAGCCCTATTTAAACTTTGGTTATTTGAAAATAGCTGATCTAAAAACTCTCAATGCGTCACATCGTTGACGCTTTGTGAGCTTGTAGACCTGCTATTTTCAAAAGATGGTTATTAGTCAGGGAATATTATCAGAATGTCTGTCAAAGCTGGGAATACATTTGTTACCAAACGATTTCTTCACCAATGTGTTTGTAAAGGTGTCTTGTAACATATCTAACAAAGATTGAAATTCAACATCCCTAGGAGAATCTTTGACAGCTAGGGTAATTCTGTGTCTCATTCACTTACTATGACTCCCAAAACATCTGCTTTAAGTGGGATGTGAGGGGTCTAACTAGGTGTTTTCAATTGTTCTGAATCCATTGCAAGCATTTGTTTTGCACAAAAAACATTCATTGGGCTAAAAATGGAACCCATACAACTGTGATAAGTGATGACTCATCACTAAACCATTGTTTTCTTGGGCTGTTTTTAGACCAATGAATGTTTTTCGTGCAAAACAAATGCTTGTGTAGCAGGATGGGCGTTGGCTACCAATCTGCCCATTGCCCATCCTCCTCCCACTCATCAGTGGGCTGATTGCTGACACTATTTAAGCAGCACACTCTCTGCGCACGTCAGGTTATCCCAGAAGCTGGCCTGTTGGGCTGCAGCTAGCCATGCTTCCCACAGCATGTGCCCTCTTATCTCCAGCTGGCCTGTTGGGGCTCAGCGTCACATTATGCAGGTATGTGCTTTTTAACTGTTAAACAATCGCACATAGCCTATATTGTGTGGTATTGAACTTGACTGTTATGTTGTCCTTTATAGCTCTGTGCTACAAACGGTCATCCTAAACCGTTTGCTCCTGGTGTGTGACACCATGTCATTACGCAAGGAATGTAGGCTGTTTTGTCCTTCTGCAACCAGACTGTTAACTTGTTTGGTGGCATTAGCCTATAGTAAATGTACATTTGCATTCTTTCAGTTCGCTAACCTACCTGGTTCCCACCATTGCGGGCTTGGCGACTGTGCGCTCTGCCCTGGCAAATTGGGTAGGTTTGTCAATTTCTCCGCTCTTTGGATATCATTATTGCTGAATAGTAGGCTAACATGGCCGCTTATATCATTGCAGGGCCAGAGACACTAACTGCTGCTTTGCCAGATGTACAAATTCCCCATTGAGAACGTCAGTCGTACTTGCACACCTCCCCTCTACAACTCTGGACTGGTTTAACTGTTTGCTATGTTAGAGAAGGCCGGACATACAGTAGGCCTCTAACAATCCTGTGAACTGAATTTATCTCGAATGTAATTGATCTGCATGTTACTAATTACTGTTTCTATCTACAGGCCTGGTGCTGGGGCTCTCCCTCTGGGACAGGTAATGGCCGCCCGTGGTGGTAATCCCCCTTTTTGTTGTTTGGCTATTTGTTAATTTGTTTTTGCTTTGCTGTGATCATCGGGGGTGCCACTGCCATGGGGCCAGTTAACCTGCCCCTCTTCCCAGTCCCCAGCACTGGCCTAAAGATGCCTAATATGTTAACTCGGTGTTAGTACTCTGCCCCCTTCATCGAATGCATTCTATCTTTATTGAAACATGATCTTAAATGAAATAACCTGCTGTTGACGATTTATGAGATTACCATGTTATTTAAATAAAATCTATTTTTGTAATTTTGTAAAACCAGTTTCTGCCTCTGTACAACGAACCTTGTGTGGGTATTTCATGTATTCAGGTGGTTCAATATAGCACTAAAAACTATTTCCTAGGGCGCAATACCCTAGGTGGCGTTGTTGGCAACCTTTAATTTATACCGCCATGTTACACTTGCAATAATTAAAAACACCTAGTTAGACCCCTCACATCCCACTTAAAGCAGATTTTTTGGGAGTAATGTTTTCCCTTATAGTATGTATATATATAAACTATATTTTCTTTTGTCTTTCCCCATCAGATTGGAAACATCTCAAGTCAAAATCCTGGAAAAGCAGTCATCTGAACAGATCCAACAGCTACAACAAGGACAATCTTACCATAATACAAATCTCAAGATCCGCCATTACCCCCATCCATCCCTAAATTGCACGACAGCATCAGTAATAACTTCACAAGAAGACCTCATCATTCCATCAGCCATCATCACATTGCCGTCAATATTTCAATCCCAATCAAATACATCATCCGGCAATATACAAGGCACCAACATCACATCTCACCTTCAGTGCAATCATTGCAAAAAATTTCAACCCGCCAACTTTTAATTTAAAAACCAACCGTTGCCCATACTGCTCAATGTTACAAAAAACGTCATCTTTCAAAAAAACCATATCTGGCACACTTATAATAAACATGGACAATACTGAACTCAAACTTTCCACCCCATATTCAACCATCTATACTTACCTCACCCAAAATAATCTATTACATCTTTCTGACAACCCAACAGCCATCGAGGAACATTTAATTGAGCAAGAATCATTCACTTTCACGTACAAGCCATCCTCACTCACCTGACTGCCTGCCCTATCACCCGTACTTCCAGAGGAAACGGCAATACCACCATCATCATCAGCAACATCACCATCACCATCACCAATTCAAACGGAGGATCAGGAAGAAGATGAGCTCGATGAGGAGCTACAGTCATTGGACTTGGATAGCCCGAAGTGAATCCTGTTTTTTGTTTTTTGTTTTTGTTTGCTTTTGAGTTGTGATCACTATTTGTGAATACATTTTCTTTAACACGCATATTTTGTATTTTCATTCTTTAACATGTAAATGCATGTTCTAGCCTACTCAAACTCTGAATTCACATGAAAGCATTTGCTAAAGTCATCCAAGTATTCACTAAGACATATTAGGCTACGAAATGCGCACATAGGATCTCAATTTCCCCCCGTTTAACCTTGACCCAAATGGTTGTCTTCGTTGTTTGCTCTGTCTTCCCCGAGGGAAGTTCTCTCAATGTGAAGTCAGATTGCACAGTGATCCAAATATATATATTTAAAAAAAAAAGTTTAATAGAACTTAAGTTTAGTTTTGGAATTTTTATTCAAAAAAATGGACCAACAGACCTACAAAGTATTAAATGATATCTATTCACGTGGTAGACTTACAAATGAATAGCTGTCAGTGGATACACGCACATCCAAAAGCACTGCGACGGGTGCTGGACCAATAAAATAGTACTAGAAAAGAATAAAAGGTCCGCACACTGTCTAGAAGCTCCCCAATTGAATTTATTAATGGAGCTGAATAAAAAAAATCACAACGTTTCGGCCTACATGGCCTTCTTCAGGTGTAAACTGAACAAATGAGTCACAATGAAGGTTTAAGTAGACTTGTGCATGCTGGGTAGAGTTCACACAGATCATGAATGAAATCAGCCTCCGCCCCAATGATCTTGACCGACCTCCTCTCGCCCATTGACTGATTGTCAAATAAGCCACAGGCTGTTGTTTCTAGCAGTGAGAGAGACAGCCACATATAGTGTATAGTAAGTGAATGAGACCCAGAATTACCCTCGCTGTCAAAGATTCTTCTAGGGATTTTACTAGATGTTACTAGACACCTTTACGAACACATTGGTGAAGAAATCGTTTGGTAACAAATTTATTCCCAGGTTTTATTAATATCCCCTGACTATAAATAGTCTGTGAAACCTGTGAAATGGGACGTTCTGCATACTGTTGCTACTTTTCAGTATATTGTTATGCCAATACTTTTGTACAGTACAGTACATTTTGAATTGCGGACTTTTATTGTATTTCTACATTGCACTATTGATACTTTTACTTAAGTAAAACATTTGAGTACTTTTACCACCAGTGTGAAAGAGTTCACCTGTCCTGAATGCACAGTGTGGAGACAAAAATAAACACAGCGGAAGAGAGGGAGAACGAGAGTATTAGAGTATAATATGTACAGTGTGTTCTAACAACAAGAGGTACAAAAGTGAATCAAACTTGATATTGATAATAAAAAATATTGATTTAGACTCATCTACTGCACAAGCTCACAACACGTTGCATTGCAACACATTGGGACACTATTTTTCAATCAATAAAATAGGGCTTAGTTAATACAACTATTTGATTTATTCAATTATTTAAAATATTCTTTTTTTTTTGTTGCAGTGATTCATGTAAAAGACAATACCGAATAATCAACAGTTATACTGTATGGCCCTAGCTCCTTCTGTATGTGAAAAGGGCTCTGGGCTTTCTACCATGCTACAGTGTTTCCTACTTTGAAGTAATGTCATATTTTATGAATTACTTATGTATTGAGATACATGCAGTTACAATATTGTAGCTCTGTAAGAAGGATAGCATTTGAATACCATTTCCAATACCTCACCCCTGATGCGCTTGCACACACGCACACGAACACACACACACACACACACACACGCGCGCGCATCAAGGAAGGACCCATGAATAACAAGAGTCTCCATTATGTGGGTTATTGGTTCTGTTTTGCACTACTGACATCACCTCATCAATGTGGTATCACGGCAATCTTTCTTTCCTGATCCATCTTCCTCTCGCCCACAAATACCAAGCATACCAAGATGCACTGAAATTAGTGTGTGCTACATTTGCGTTTTTTTTTACAGACAATATCGGAATCTCCATTGCTTAGTTTAGCCTGTAATATTCATAAAAGTCCCGGGGCCCTGGTTTGTAACCCTTTGCATTAGTGGAGCGTGCCTATATTAAAACCCATTTAGGCTTGAACACATTATGACGCGATATTTTATGCTTTAAATATTAAAAAATAGCAGATATACAAGCTCACAGCACGGCACCGAGTGCCGCGCTGCGAGCTTGTAGATCTGCTATTTTTGAAAAATCGTGAAAATTAGAATTTTGACCCGATTCTATAAGTGTCTTTTGAATCCTAAGATTTTTGGAAAAAACCTGTTTCTATGTCAGCAATCTGGCCAGCCATCGTCAAAGAAAAGGTCCTTTTCACTTAACTGGAGCTCAGTTAGTCTGTTCTTGAGAGACTACTATGTCAGTGGTGCTCAAACCTTTTCATGTGAAGGACCCCCAAAATGATATGCATTTGGCCACGGACCCCCATTTCAAAATATCTAGTTCCAGGGACCCCCAGAAGCAAAATTTTAGTTACAAACGTTCACTTTGAAAATACATATATTCAAAGATTTGCACACATTTTCACGACTTTTTCAAAAATAGCAGATCTACAAGCTCGCAGCGCGGCACTCGGTGCCGCGCTGTGAGCTTGTATATCTGCTATTTTTCACTGGTTAAAGCATTCAATATTTCTAGGCCTAAATGGGTTAATGTGATAAAAATCCACCCACATACACACAAAATTACCATTAAAATGAATCAATACTAGATGTGAAACATATGAACTAAGCAAAATAGAATACTGGATAGCCTGCTGCTCATACCAGCAGCAAGACCTGTCAGGGAACTTGGCAAGCTGAATCAGGTTTCAATAACGATTTAACGCAGTAGTTCCACGTCAAGGACGAGGTGACCCCAAAATTAACATGTATTTGGCCTAGGACCCACATCTGAAAATATTATGCCATTGCCAGGGACCCCCATTGTCTAAAGAAATTCTTCGAGATGTTTTGAAATAGCAGATCTACAAGCTCACGTCGCAATACACCGCAATGCGTTGTGAGCTTGTAGATCAGCTATATTTTTGAATGCCAAACAAAGTATAAAATTGGGCTTAAGACTTAAAGGTAGGGTAAGTGATTTCATGTAAATGAAATGATAACACAATGGGTCTATGTTCTGATAATACTAGTTACCATAGTGTTTGGTCCATATTTGGACTTCAGCCTCCTGTGGGGAGAAAAAAGGTGGAGGAGACAGGTTTTCATCCAATCAGGATATAGTAGGGCCTTCCTCCATTCATGGTCGAGCGTGGGCGGGCCTTAAGTGCACCAAGGCCCGCCCCCACTTGATAATGATTGGAGGAAGGCCCCCGCCTGTCAACTACATGAAAACTGAAACTTAAATGAAATCACTTACCCTACCTTTAAGTGGTTAAACCATAGCAGTAGTCTCGTAACTTTAGCCCATTGGCTGGTGTTATACTCAACATTACTGCGACTGCAGAGTGCAGACTGTTTTCCAAAGCAATAAAGTGGTTTGATTGGTATTTGAGGAAACCACAGGATTCCATTGATTTCAGTAGGGCAGGATCTTGTAAAGGCTTGAAACATTGCTTGAGACACACAATTTCACTGCCCTGTATTTCTATTTTTTATTTGTGTCAAATTGTTGCTTTTGATGAAATTTAAAGTGTGGATTGATTTGAAAACACTTGCCAAAAACAATCCCCGGAGAAGACATTGATTTACGAACATAATTCAACAACCAGAACATTGACCGTGCAGCGAGGTTCAGCCAACATTGACTACAATCTTTCATGTTCGGTATTAAGCATTTTAATCACCATGAACGTGGGACATGCAAACAAATGCGAAGCAGTATGGAGATAGCACCAGTAGTGTCCTTCAATGCAAAAACTCACGTCATGTGCTGCCTCCACTTGCACAAGACTGTGATATTCCGTCTCATTTATTTCTATTTTGACCATGCATCTTATGTATTGTATACAGTATATTATGACCAGTGTTGGGCAGTAACTAGTTACTAGTAATATATTACTGTAATATTATTACTTTACCCAGTAACCAGTAGTGTAAGGGATTACTCTGCCAAAACAGTAATAATATACCATATTACTTTGTAAAAAAATAGAATATATTACATATGCTTTTTACTTTAGTTTTAATATTTAGTTTAAAAGATTCTGCTATATTTTATAGACATTTATAACTTATCAGATGATTTTACTTTTGGGCTGAGAAATTCCCCAGCGCCCTCACCGAATGTCCACTTCAGTCACACAGCAACCACAGCAAGCCAAGGGTTGCATAATAAAGGGTCCAACAGTTAGCAGCTCCTCCAGATCCAATAGCTTTAATTGGTTCCCATGCATTCTGTCTTGCTAAATTAGTGGCAAATTGTTTTATTTCCGATTAATGGAAGAATTTCAGAGTCCAAGTTTCTAATCCTAATTAGGACTCTCCCATTACTTCTCGAGACTGAAAGCAACTTAGTTCCCGGGCACTCAATTTTCAAGACCTCGACCCCATCATGGAACTATCAAGTGATAGGATGGCTGCAGGACCAGTGCAGTAAGTGAACGTCTAATTAAGTTATTCAGGCCTAGAATTATTGACTGCTTTAACTGTTGAAAAATAGCAGATCTACAAGCTCGCAGCGCGGCACTCGGTGCTGCTATTTTTGAAAAAAAGTCATGAAAATGTGTGCAAATCTTTGAATATATGTATTTTTAGAGCGAACGTTTGTAACTAAAATTTTGCTTCTGGGTGGTCCCTGGAACTAGATATTTTGACCAAATAACCTTGGCCAAATAAATATCAGTTTGGGGGTCCTTCACATGAAAAGGTTTGAGAACCACTGACATAGTAGTCTCTCAAGAACAAACTAACTGTGCTCCAGTTGAAGTGAAAATGACCTTTTCTTTGCCGATGGCTGGCCAGATTGCTGACATAGAAACATAGGGTTTTCAAAAAATCTTAGAAGGATTTAAAAGACACTTATAGAATCGGGTCAAAATTCTAATTTTCACGATTTCTCAAAAATAGCAGATCTACAAGCTCGCAGCGCGGCACTCGGTGCCGTGTTGTGAGCTTGTATATCTGCTATTTTTCAATAGTTAAAGCATAAAATAATGATACACAAAATGTGTACCCGTTCTAAATGGGTTAACTTATTATAAAGCATTTTCGGAGGTGATCCAGTCCCCTCCTCAGGCCACCAATGCGTCCATCTGACCCGATTTGATTGCACAGGCACATCAGTGGGCTCTGTAATGCCCCACATAGCCCAAAATCACTCCCTAGCTGCAGCCAAACGCAGAGTTGGGGAGGTTTGTGTGTGTGTGTCAGAGAAAGAGAGAAAGTGACCTGGAGAGTTCTGATACAACCTGCACTTCAACGCCCCTGCCAGGATTTAAAGGTTAATTTGTTTGTTTCAGTGATTAAAGTGCTCGCCATTAACTTTGCATGTCGGTTAGATGTTTCGAAAATGTTCATTAAGTAGGCTCATTCTCAATCCTGTCAAGTTGTGTGGTGTGTGTGCATGTGTGCGTGTGTGTGTGTGTGTTGAGTTAAGCGCTGAGCTGAGAGCTCCCAAAACACTACATTTAAAGAGCTCAGGAGAAGGACGTCGTCTTACAGCAGTCACACACAGTGTGTTCGTATGGAGCAGGTTTTCATGCAAAACAAATACATTTGTATAATGCTCGTCAAATGAATTTGCAAGCCCAAAACCACCGCTTTACATCGGAAACAAGTGCTTGCCCACCACCACCGCGGAAGTTGTGGCTTAGAACCCACCACGGTGCATCCGGCTTTGTCAAGCGTCTATCTATGCGAACACAAACCCGTGTTCGAGGGAGGGGCGCCGGAGCGGAGAGGGTGATCTATTAAAATATGTTGTTCCACGGATGGACCCCCATCGCGAAATATTTTGTTCCAGGGACCCTCAGAATCAAAGATTTGAGTTAACAATTTTTCTGCATCTAAGGCCACAGACTCGTTGGGAAATGTGTGGTCGCGGCAAGACTTGGTTTTGTCCCAGTAATTGGGAAGACCCAATTACTATGACACTATGGCATATATGGGTCCACAGGTAGTAGTGGTTCTCAAATGTTTTATTTTCAAGGACCCCCATAACACAGAGTGTGTACAAATGGAACCAAATGGACCTGTAAGGGTCCATTTGGTTCAATTCGTACACACTCAGTGTTACAGACCTGTTATGGTCATTAGGGGCTATTTATGTGTTTTTTGTAATGTCTTCTCATTTTCCATGTCCGTGGGAAAAAATGTCCACCACAAGCAAGCATGGCGATGACCCCTGCCGGGGGGCGGGGAGTCGGGGACTCAGGCTCTCAAGAGAGCGATATGGATACACTTTGAGACAACTGGACAGTGTTTACATCTGTGCAATAGAATGATGGAGTTGCTTGTATTAAACATCCTTGAATCCACGCTGAGGTGCTACCTGACAGGTCACAGGATTTCCTCTGGATTATATTATACAGTATTATTGTGTGTGTGTGTGTGTGTGTGTGTGTGTGTGTGTGTGTGTGTGTGTGTGTGTGTGTGTGTGTGTGTGTGTGTGTGTGTGTGTGTGTGTGTGTGTGTGTGTGTGTGTGTGTGTGTGTGTGTGTGTGTGTGTGTGTGTGTGTGTGTGTGCGTGCGTGCGTGCGTGCGTGCGTGCGTGCTGGATTTAATCTTTGACTCTCTCCATCTAATCACACTATTCTCTATATAACTATGTATCCCTCTGCTGGTTGAAGTCAAGACAGGTTCACTGCACTGCCCCCTCCTGTATGAGAATGACTATGAATATAAATAGGCAACACACCTCAAGGTAATACCCCCTCATCCACCCCTGGCAGCTGGTAGGGAATGTTAATACATGGGCAGTACAGGGAAGCCAATTTAGACCCCCGCCCCTCATTCCCATATTGTGGCGGGTGCAAAATGCAGTGTGTAATTCAAATGGCAATAACACCAATGATTCCCAGCCCTGCTGAATGTATGAGGAATCTCCACACTGAATCATTCTTTGGTTCAGGCATATACAGTATACCTCAAATGAGACATTTAATAATTTGCGCGAGGAAAAATGGGTTTCTTAATAATTGTCATGCTGTCTATTCAGCTGTTTTATAAGCTGCGCTCAATCAGAAACAATAAAATTATTGGGCCGATGACAGGGGGAGGTGAGGGGAATACATTCTCTGTCAGGGCACTGCCAACACATCGTCACGACACCAAACGATAAGCGAATAATAAACAAAGAGCATTATTACTAGGTTGGGAGAAGGAGACAAGACACAAACGGGAATAGACAGTTGATCGGTTTTTGCAGAGAAGGCCATATAAATTCCATTTGAAGCATATAGGGGTCTGCGGTAGAGAGGAGAAGCACACCCTGGATACACTTTAAAATCCTCAGTGGCCGCTCCCCACGTGGTAGAATCCAACGTTAATAATCTGTAACTCTGGGAGTACGTACAAAGGTCTAGACGGTTCCGAAAGGGTCCAATTGGTTCCATTTGTACACTCTCAGAGCAGGGACGTGCAGAGAATGTTAGAGAGGCAGGGGCTGACATTTCTAAAAGGGCCTTTTGGTGAAAATATCTAAAATAGCAGACGACCTGGCTCACAACGTGTGGCTCTGCGACTTGGAGGTTGTCTATTTTCAGTGCTTGATACCACACTGAACAGGAGAGTTTGGACAAGGCAATTCTCTTGAACGTTGCCTTCAGGTGTGGCATGGAAAGAGGGCACTTTCATGTCTTCATCCATAGTAAAAACGCCATTCATGGTCTGGAGAGGGCACTTTTTACAGACAGATAAAGGGGCAGGGGCTCAAGACCCCTTTGATGTCTATGTGTGCACGTGCCTGTTTCGGTGCCATGGCATTGGTCCGAAATCTCATTGTTCCTACATCCCATTAGTCAGAATCTGGTGATGAATACTATGCATAAACCTAACCCTAACCTCAGTAAAACTATGCCTAAACCTAACCCTAAAACCTAACCCTAACTAAATTCGGACTAATGAGATGTAGGTAGGACTAATGAGATTTCAGACTTGTGGGAAGTCCCCCCTGTCTCAGAGTAAAAAAAAAACTAAAAAAAAACAACAACACTCAGGATTTTGAGTGTGACAGAACACGCCGAGCGCTGATGCTGGGACTGTGTGTGTGTGTGTGACTCAATCCTCCCCTGAATTTTGAAAATGTAGTTCCCTCCTGTGATCAGTCAGCCTGCGGCAGAACTGGCCCGGCTGGACTGTGTTGCTGTGTGAGCGCCAGAGACTGGAGGGGGGAGGGGGTGTGTGCCGGTGGTGTATGTACAGAATGGGAGTTAGAAGGCCTTGGGCTCTTCGCCACGGTACAAAAACCTCCTTTGAACCCGGCAGCTGTGGGGCTGCAGGACTGATACAATATTTAATGAATTAATTACATATATGGAGAAAAATGCAGCGGGCGGGCGGCAGGGAGGGGAGTGTGCCTTTCATGCCGAGGACCAGGGCTGAACGCACAACTAATAGACTCGGTTTGGCTCTTTGCCCTCGCCGACTCGGCTGTATTATGCATCAAATGCACTGTATTTGTCCGAAACATCTGCCAGGAATAAAATGTTAAGCCTGCTGTGTGCATTTGTTCACGTATACACATTTTTAAGTCCGGTTATTATTCGGGATACTTTGGTATTCTGCATGAGGTGCCGCCATCTTCCATTTTCTGTACAGTATAGCCTGGACCATAATCTTATCTATTGTATTAGAAATGTGCTGATAAGATTAGGCAGGCAGGTGGCGATGTGTATGTTTTCTTTTTTTTTCCCTAGCCAACGTTTGTCGAATTCTCTTCGTTCATGTGCACTGATGTTATAATTCCATTACACAGTATGATCAGCATTTCAAGATTCATGGAAACAGCTCAACACAGATACAGACTGAGACATGAAGTAGCATCCACAAACCTAGTGTCTGTCTGTCTGCATTAGATAGATCCTTTATTCGTTCATTAGGATGATCAGTAACATACACAACGCAGCAATACATGTATCTTAAGTATCATGTCGTCACTGTCGGGCAGAAACCTTGTATCTCCAAATTTCAAATGTGTACATTTTTTCGCAAAGTAAAGCCCTGCTTCATCATACAAGGCCGTCGCACAAAAGTAGTGAAAACAGCTGATCTACAAGCACACAACACCTCGGCGTTGTGTGCTTGTAGATCGGTTGTTTTCACTAGTTTAAATCATTTTTAAAATGATACATACAACAAACGTTTTGGACGTACAAGATTTCCACTCGACAACGACGATGTGCTAACATGTCAAATCCATATAACAGGTGTATCGTACACACAGCATCAAAGAAGCAGGTTGTTATGGAGCAGTCATTATATACGTGCATGCAGAAACGAGGTGTAAATTATGATGTACTGACAAGAAACGCGTACTTAAACGAGAAAGAAATAGTACACATACTTTCATGTATAGGCTGCGCTGGCAGCGCTGCATGCTAATGCTGTGTAGAGACAGGCCTCGCGTGGAACTTCCGTCATAAATGGACATAGGTACTTGATTTTTAAATGGATTCACCGGATCCCTACAACTATCCGTGTGATGTATTCCGCGGTGTCACCGCGCTCATCATTTCTGCTTACGCCGCACCCCCCTGCCAAGCGCCGCATATATCATATCCTTACAGAAACCCATAGCTCATCTTCTTTCCCTTAAGCAAACTACAACAAAATGTTCCCTGTTACACAGTGCAGTTGCACACCAGCATCCACTCCTTAAATCAGAAGCACCGGGCAACTTATAAACCTGCTGGTTTCGGTTTCGTGTGCCAACTTGACGCAGCTCTATTATTATGGCTGGCAGGGAACTGTTCCTATTGTGGAACCTGAGCACAATGGAGCTTCTTTTTTCTTTTGGCTTTTCAACAAATGATCGTGTTGCTTCTAAATGTAAATGTATTCATTCTCCCTGACCTTACTCCATTTGAGGTGATCAATTTCAGACAACCCCATGTGAAATAAATCAAAAGCATACGCGTACGTGCTCCCCCCCCCCCCCCACACACACACACACACAAGTGTATCATCACACCCTATCTGAAGTGCACAGATTACCAGTGATATATACATATAATAGACAGACCCACAACAAGTTTTTGCTCAATAACAGATAGATGGTGTTGCCTAGCAACTGCCTGAGCACCATAACAGTGGCTAGTACCTGCTCCTGGAGGCAGACTCCAGCTCGTAGGCTTCTCTAGCATCTAATTGGCCAGGTGGGTAAAGACTGATCCCCTGCTTCTCCACCCTCCCGGGTTCAGCCAGGGTCTTAAATGACAGCTTGCATTGGCATTACGCTGGCCTTGTGGGGGGTGGGGGTATGCCAGGGACGTGCAGAGAATGTTAGAGAGGCAGGGGCTGAAATTTCTAAAAGGGGCTTTTTGGTGAAAATATCGAAAATTGCAGACCTCCAAGCGCTGCGCTGCAACGCGTTGTATCATCTACTTGCGTCGCGCTGCAAAGTGTTGTGAGCTTGGAGGTCGGCTATTATCTACTTGCGTCGCGCTGCAACGTGTTGTGAGCTTGGAGGTCGGCTATTTTCGGTGCTTGATACCACACTTACTGTAACTAAGCATAATCAAGTGAATACTGGTGATGTGGCGTAATGGCATGGATTTCTACACGGAGAGAACAATTCTTTAAACATAAGATGCTGCATTCAAGTTCAGGAGAGTTTGGACAGTTTGGTCTCTTGAATGCTGCCTTCAGGTAGGCGTATGGCATGGAAAGAGGACATTTGCATTTCTTTCATAGTAAAAACTGAATTCATGGTCTTGAGAGGGCACTTTTTACAGAATGATAAAAGGGCCTGGGCTCAAGCCCCCTTTGATGTCTATGTGTGCACGTGCCTGTGCACAAATACACTGCTAGTGGCATGAATGGAAATGACAACGTGAAATATGGAGGGCATTTACTCCCCAACTGAGAAAGCCCATAAATTCACCGACTGAAAGTGTCCCGGACTCCCAACGATACATCAATGTGGGGCTGTCCCTCAGTCCCAATCAATTAGAAATTATTCAGGAGGCAAATTGCATTGAATTGCGCTCGTGGCACTTCAAAGCACAGGAAAAAGTCAACAGACTGCGGGGCTACAGGTAAGTAATTAATGAACAAACAAATGGCCGGACCAGTGGAGCTGAGCTAGCTGCTAAAGAGTGCATTTGATCATCGCACCATGCCCTAAACGTTAACCACATGAACGTTAACCGCAGCGGCCCTGTTCATGATTTAGAAACAAATTCACTATCTTTTCAAAAATATATTTTTTTCATATATAAAAAAAGTTAAATAAAAAAGTTCCATAAATCAGGACACAAATGTTTAAAGAAGTAGTGAAAATAGCAGATCTACAAGCTCCTAACGCGTCGTGGTTCGGAGTTTGTACTGTAGATCTGCTATTTTCACTGGTTTGAGTCTTGGGAAGACATCACAAATTCTCTTTTGCTTCCGGTGGTAAAAGCTTTGGGAACCAGTGGTATAGTAAAATACCCCTGATCCAATCACAAAGTGTAGGCTTAAGAAGGCAAGGCAGGCAGCGAGGAGCCAAGCGGCGAAATATGACGCCGTGGGAGTGGGAAAGCCCTGCCCCCATTCTGTTGTGATGTCTGTCGAGGCCACCTTCAAAAGGGCATGTCACCTTGCTACCTGTCAATGCTCGCATTGCTGCATAATTAGCCACAATTAAATCTCAAATGAGCTACAAATAGGGGGTCAAAATGGAACGCTTAATTATCATTCTTCATTCAGCCTGTTTTCTGCACTAGAGGGAAAAAATGCAGTGCTAATTAGCTCACTCCTAAAAATAGCATTCGATTTGGATTACCTTTATCAACAGGTTCTGCAGAACACCCTGTTCTCAGTTGTCAAACAAACGTTTCTTAAGTAGCCTATTTATGATAAAGCATGTTGCACTACACGCGCTGCAGGTGTAACAAATAAATAAAAGGCTAATTTATGCACGGTTAATTGCATGCATCAAAAATAGCAGACCTAACGGTACGGTACAAGCTCTTAATGTGTTGCAGCGCGATGTGAGCTTGCAGATCGTCTATTTTCTGTGCAAGACGGTGCGGCGTGCAAATCAGGCAAAAGGCTTCACAATACATTCCCTCTCCATCTCCCTCCCCGAACATAACCCACCCACCTGCTCAATAATTCATAGTCGTACAGTAGGAATGTGCTCATGAAAAAAAGTGGCAGATTCTCACTGAGATGTTTATTGGTAGAAATTAATAGGCCAATCATCTGCACAGTGAAATATTATTAATTCAACTCTGGGAGTGTACAAAATGTTAACCAAATGGGGGGCATTTGATTACATTTGTATACACTCAGGATTTTTTACAGTGTGCCCATAGGTTGTAGATTTGCAAACATCTTTATCAGTATACAGATTAACAGGAGCTGCAATGATGATCAACACCTAATAAACAGTGGTGTAAAGTCTGAAAAGGGGGCAAGACCATATCAGTTAGTAGTGAAGGTATACTTTGTCCGTCGTACGGTGCTGTGCGTTGTTAGCTTGTAGCACGGCTATTTTCGAGATCTATTTTTGTGTGTGTGTGTGTGTGTGTGTGTGTGTGTGTGTGTGTGTGTGTGCATGCATGCGGGCGCGCACACAGAGTGTATGAGAACCGGCGGACATCAACCGCAAATCACTCCGGTCGGTGCTTCTATGGGAAGAGACAGCAGGACATGGCCTCTAAAAGCGTCTCAGAGCTGGGGAGGAGAAGCGTTGGATCCTCGTTACTGATCTCTGACACCTTTTTTGTATAGAAGACTTGTACTTTTTTAGCGGTAAATAGCGGATTCTATAGCAGATTCTATATCATTTTTACACCAAGAACTGCTAGTTTTAAAATTCGGTTTAGAAAGTCAAATTTTCTCCGTCCTCGCACAGCAGTGTAGTTTCCAAATCCACCCCCTCCCCCCATATTAGCCAATCAAATGAATGTATTGCAGTTTGTAACCCAGGCTTGAAATGACCATGCCTGAATTTAAAATGGAGAAAATAGAAAATGGGATGAATAAATAAGTTCATTTTAAGTTGATGTATAAAGTGCTTGAAATTATACATTGAAGTAAAATCTATACTCTATACTATGCTCTATTGCCCTACAAGTTGTTAAAATGGGAAAAACGAGCTGTATACATGAAAGGGAAAAAGAGATTTGCAAAACAAAGAAACAGGGTGTCTTGCAGGATTCTGCAAAGGTAAAAATTACCTGGCTCTGTGATTACCACCATAAGTGGCCAATCACTGAGCCTCTGAGCCTGGTATGCCCAGTCCTTTAGTGTAGGACTTCCTATCTTTATAAGAAGAGAACATCCTGTTCCTGTCAGAACCACGTTGCTGCATTACATGTGTTGTTGTACACAGAAACACGAGAAACAATCTATTGCAATCTGCTTGGCAAGATTTAGAAATAATCTTCCATTTCGAAACATCCACATTCCTTACATTGATAGACAACTCCTGATGTGAATATTGTGTCATTTTAACTTTGTAGAGCAGTGTGAGACTGTTGTTGCAATTCACTGACCAGCCAGGTGATTCTGCATTATTTGCCATGATTCCTTTGATCATGAAGTGAAATAATTTATGAAAGTTGGGTTGATTTAAGAAACTGATGCTGATGTTTATGATGTATTAGCCACACAAAGTTGGCAGGATTTATTTTGTGTGCATGTTACATCCTGAAAGCAGTGATTATTGTATTGTTTGTTACTGAAGAAGTGTGTATTTTGGGTTCAGTGTTTGAAGAGGTAATCTCTCACCTGTTGCTTGCCAGGGAGAGATGTTTAAGCCATTAATATCTCCAAGTACTGCACAAAAACACACATTTGGACACTTAAAGCACTTTAATGCAATTTACCTCGATTCCTTGTGAATATTAAAGGAGAATTTCATAGAATTATTATTTTGGTTAAAAAGGAAAATTCATTGAACATATTGAATATTTGCTATTGAAAAGAATATAAGCGCTTTAGATATATTTTAATGGATTTCAATATACTTTGACAGTACATGTTTCCAAGAAAAGAGAACATGATTGGGCTAATTAATTAATACAAGCTAAAGGTGTTATTTCATGCCAATTCATGAAGATTTAGATACATGGTTTAAATGGTGTGTGAAAAAGACATACTATTGGATCTTGTCTGATCTATTATAAGTCAGGTTTTTTGGGGTGATTCAGATTCAAACCATCATCATCCCCTGGAGCGTGTGGCGAAGAGGACTGCATATCCCTTCCATTACACTGAGCCCAGGTGTATCTGCCCACGACCCATCAACACCATTGATCCCCAGATCCATTGATTCCCTAGTTCATACTGGGGTGGCGAGCTACACCAGAGTCTGAACACTGATGGTGATCCCCCTCCCTCACGGACAGTGAGGTAGGACCAAGACCAATCAAAATACTATCGCAGGTATAGATCAATGAGATCGATGGAATTCAGAACAAAATCGTGATTCAGATGAACTAAAATGTAAAACTTTGGGAACTAAAGGTTTTCACATTTTTGCCGGCTTTTCTTTTTGTTTGTTATTTTACGTATACTGTAATTGTTGTAATTTCCTATTGGTTGTAATAATAAGTGTCCATTCAACTATTTCAGTTCATCGTTGTCTGTGTTATTATTGATGTGCAATACTGGCTCTTAACAACTCTAGAATACTTCTGACACTAGTCCAGTTAACGATATACACTATTGAACGCTACATACTCTGTAGTACGTAACTAGGGTTACACAGTTACTGTACAGAAAGTACTACTTTCAGTACAGTAATAAATAAATTAATTTGATTGGGTAATCAAAGGTAGGTTTACTTGTGTGTGTTACTTGTTTAATTAAGCTAATTTGATAGCTATATTTTAATGGTAATATATTATTGTACTCCAACATGTACACACCTAAAAAATAACTCCTTGAAGCATAAGACACTGGTATGGAACTTCTGGTTTACCAGGACGGGGTTCAATTCCCTGCAGTGTCCCGCTGATGGAGTATTTGTAAATTATCAATTTATCATCATCCGAGTGCCCTAAAGATCTAATTCATGTTGATGTGGGGGACGTGCCATTTTTAGTTTAACCCTGCTGATCTCTTTGATCATTGTGGGCTCGCTGGAAGCGAGCACACATATGTTATCTTCATTATTTATTTATCTATTCTATCATATAGTAGTATCTCCTCAAATATTTGGCACGAGTCAACTTCTACATACTTACACCTAGAAACGCCATTCAAACTGTAATGTGTTCAGCTTACTGTGGACACGTGTGCTTGTACTTTTCATTTTGAAATGTTTTGTAGTTTAAGAAATATTTAACTTTAAGCACCCAATGCATTTCCAATGGGTTTAGTGAGGCTTGAGAGAGTGGAGAGAGAGGATAAGAGACCTATGTTTATGTTAAGGCGCTGTGGCTGCAATCTTCACACTACAGATATTATTTTTTATATCATCAAGTTCACACAGGTCTTCTCTCTGATTTGATCCAAAGATCTAAGCTGTGTGATGTATACAGTTTGAGTTAAAACCATACATATCAACCCATGTCCCTCTCCACTCTAGCTGATTGTCACACCTGCGATTGCAGGCCGTCTGTCATTGGCTGTTCTGTGGTGCTGCAAAGTAACCAAGTACATTTACTCAAGTATATACAAGTACTTGTACCTTCAGTACAATTTTGAGGTACTTTTACTTTACTTTCCATTTTTGTTACTTATATTCCACTACAATTACGGTATTTGACAGCTTCAGTTACTTGTTGCTTTGCAGATTTTATAATGAATACAAAACATAGATGAACCACTTAATACTAGTAAGAAGCTGATCTACAATGTGCAGTGTTGTGAGCTGTTGTGAGCGGCTATTTATCTGGTTCCCAAAGTGTGGTTCAGGGATCCCTGAGGATCCTTGAGGGGTTTCCAGGGGATCCATTGCTGTTTCCCAAAGTGTGGTTTGAGGACCCCTGAGGGTCCATGATGTGTTTCCAGGGTGTCCATTGCTGGTTCTCAAACTGTATGCACGCGCGCGCGCACGCGCGCGCACACACACACACACACACACACACACACACACACACACACACACACACACACACACACACACACACACACACACACACACACACACACACACACACACTTACACACATACACAACCACACACACACACACACACACACACACACACACACACACACACACACACACACACACACACAACCACACACACACACACACACACACACACACACACACACACACACACACATACACAACCACACACATACACACACACACACACACACACACACACACACACACACACACACACACACACACACACACACACACACACACACACACACACACACACACAGAAAAGGGTCCCTCCTCTGTCTTCCTGGACTTTAAACCGCCGTAACTCCAGTTCGCAGCATGGTACCGTCTCGAAACTCGGTTAGGACCCCTGGAACCCTACTTTTTTTGAAAAATGCTAATGCTAACAAATGCTAATGCTAACAAATGCTAATGTTAAAAATTATCATTTTTTACATAGATTTTAAGTCTTAATTTTTCCGATAGTGTCTATCTTTTGGTATGTTGTATAGCTCGTTGAGACGAAAAGTGTGGATGTGTGACACATTGCTGTGCGACCCCTGGAACCCTACTTTTTTTCGACAAATGCAATCCTAGATTTTTCAAAGTGTGATAACTCGGAAACCAATAGGTTTTAAGCGCCCGTCTTTTAGTATGTTGTATAGCTCTTCGAGACGAACGTGTGGATATGAAATGAATTCATTTTTTTCAGATTGTCTTCAAAACCCCCAAAATTACATAAGACTAGTAAGGCGTCAAAACATAGATTTTAAGTCTTAAATTTCCGATAGTGCCTATCTTTTGGTATGTTGTATAGCTCCTCGAGACGAACGTGTGGATGTGTGACACATTGCTGTGCGACCCCTGGAACCCTACTTTTTTTTCAACAAATGCAATCCTAGAATTTTCAAAGTGCGATAACTCGGAAACCAATAGGTTTTAAGCGCCTGTCTCTTAGTATGTTGTATAGCTCTTCGAGACGAACGCGTGGATATGACATTAATTAATTTTTTTCAGATTGTCTTCAAAACCCCCAAAATTACATAAGACTATTAAGGCGTCAAAACATAAATTTTAAGTCTTAAATTTCCGATAGTGCCTATCTTTTGGTATGTTGCATAGCTTGTCGAGACAAATGTGTGGATGTGTGACACATTGCTGTGCGACCCCTGGAACCCTACTTTTTTTCGACAAATGCAATCCTAGATTTTTCAAAGTGTGATAACTCGGAAACCAATAGGTTTTAAGCGCCCGTCTTTTAGTATGTTGTATAGCTCTTCGAGACGAATGCGTGGATATGACATTAATTCTTTTTTTTTTTTCAGATTGTCTTTAAAACCCCCAAAATTACATAAGACTATAGTAAGGCGTCAAAACATAGATTTTAAGTCTAAAATTTCCGATAGTGCTTATCTTTTGGTATGTTGTATAGCTCGTCGAGACGAACGTGTGGATGTGTGACACATTGCTGTGCTACCCCTGGGACTCTACTTTTTTTCGACAAATGCAATCCTAGATTTTTCAAAGTGCGATAACTCGGAAACCAATAGGTTTTAAGCGCCTGTCTCTTAGTATGTTGTATAGCTCTTCGAGACGAACGCGTGGATATGACATTAATTCATTTTTTTCAGATAGTCTTCAAAACCCCCAAAATTACATAAGACTATAGTAAGGCGTCAAAACATAGATTTTAAGTCTTAAATTTTCGATAGTGCCTATCTTTTGGTATGTTGTATAGATCGTCCAGACGAACGTGTGGATGTGTGACACATTGCTGTGCGACCCTTGGAACCCTACTTTTTTTCGACAAATGCAATCCTAGATTTTTCAAAGTGCGATAACTCGGAAACCAATAGGTTTTAAGCGCCTGTCTCTTAATATGTTGTATAGCTCCTCGAGACAAATGCGTGGATATGAAATTAATTCATTTTTTTCAGAATGTCTTCAAAACCCCCAAAATTACAGTTAGGGTTAGGGTTAGGGTTAGGGTCCACGCGTTCGTCTCGAAGAGCTATACAACATACTAAAAGACGGGCGCTTAAAACCTATTGGTTTCCGAGTTATCGCACTTTGAAAAATCTAGCATTAGCATTTGTCGAAAAAAAGTAGGGTTCCAGAGGTCGCACAGCAATGTGTCACACACATCCACACGTTCGTCTCGACGAGCTTTACAACATACCTAAAGATAAGCACTATCGAAAATTTAAGACTTATAATCTATGTTTTGACGCCTTACTATGCCTTATGTAATTTTGGGGGTTTTGAAGACAATCTAAAAAAAATGAATACATTTCATATCCACGCGTTCGTCTCGAAGAGCTATACAACATATTAAAAGACGGACGCTTAAAACCTATTGGTTTCCGAGTTATCACACTTTGAAAAATCTAGCATTAGCATTTGTTAGCATTAGCATTTGTCGAAAAAAAGTAGGGTTCCAGAGGTCGCACAGCAATGTGTCACACATCCACACGTTCGTCTCGACGAGCTTTACAACATACCTAAAGATAAGCACTATCGAAAATGTAAGACTTAAAATCTATGTTTTGACGCCTTACTATAGCCTTATGTAATTTTGGGGGTTTTGAAGACAATCTAAAAAAAATGAATACATTTCATATCCACGCGTTCGTCTCGAAGAGCTATACAACATACTAAAAGACAAGCGCTTATAACCTATTGGTTTCCGAGTTATCGCACTTTGAAAAATCTAGCATTAGCATTTGTTAGCATTAGCATCTGTCGAAAAAAAGTAGGGTTCCAGAGGTCGCACAGCAATGTGTCACACATCCACACGTTCGTCTCGACGAGCTTTACAACATACCTAAAGATAAGCACTATCGAAAATTTAAGACTTAAAATCTATGTTTTGACGCCTTACTTTTATGTAATTTTGGGGGTTTTGAAGACAATCTAAAAAAAATGAATACATTTCATATCCACGCGTTCGTCTCGAAGAGCTATACAACATACTAAAAGACAAGCACTTAAAACCTATTGGTTTCCGAGTTATCGCACTTTAAAGAATCTAGCATTAGCATTTGTTAGCATTAGCATTTGTCGAAAAAAAGTAGGGTTCCAGAGGTCGCACAGCAATGTGTCACACATCCACACGTTCGTCTCGACGAGCTTTACAACATACCTAAAGATAAGCACTATCGAAAATGTAAGACTTAAAATCTATGTTTTGACGCCTTACTATAGCCTTATGTAATTTTGGGGGTTTTGAAGACAATCTGAAAAAAATGAATACATTTCATATCCACGCGTTCGTCTCGAAGAGCTATACAACATACTAAAAGACAAGCGCTTATAACCTATTGGTTTCCGAGTTATCGCACTTTGAAAAATCTAGCATTAGCATTTGTCGAAAAAAAGTAGGGTTCCAGAGGTCGCACAGCAATGTGTCACACATCCACACATTAGTCTTGACGAGCTTTACAACATACCTAAAGATAAACACTATCGAAAATGTAAGACTTAAAATCTATGTTTTGACGCCTTATGTAATTTTGGGGGTTTTGAAGACAATCTGAAAAAAATGAATACATTTCATATCAACGCGTTCGTCTCAAAGAGCTATACAACATATTAAAAGACGGACGCTTAAAACATATTGGTTTCCGAGTTATCTTACTTTGAAAAATCTAGCATTAGCATTTGTTAGCATCAGCATTTGTTGAAAAAAAGTAGGGTTCCAAAGGTCGCACAGCAATGTGTCACACATCCACACGTTCGTCTCGACGAGCTTTACAACATACCTAAAGATAAGCACTATCGAAAGTGTAAGACTTAAAATCTATGTTTTGACGCCTTACTATATAGCCTTATGTAATTTTGGGAGTTTTGAAGACAATCTAAAAAAAATGAATACATTTCATATCCACGCGTTCGTCTCGAAGAGCTATACAACATACTAAAAGACAAGCACTTAAAACCTATTGGTTTCCGAGTTATCACACTTTTAAAAATCTAGCATTAGCATTTGTTAGCATTAGCATTTGTCGAAAAAAAGTAGGGTTCCAGAGGTCGCACAGCAATGTGTCACACATCCACACGTTCGTCTCGACGAGCTTTACAACATACCTAAAGATAAGCACTATCGAAAATGTAAGACTTAAAATCTATGTTTTGACGCCTTACTATAGCCTTATGTAATTTTGGGGGTTTTGAAGACAATCTGAAAAAAATGAATACATTTCATATCCACGCGTTCGTCTCAAAGAGCTATACAACATATTGAAAGACGGACGCTTAAAACATATTGGTTTCCGAGTTATCGCACTTTGAAAAATCTAGCATTAGCATTTGTTAGCATCAGCCTTTGTTGAAAAAAAGTAGGGTTCCAGAGGTCGCACAGCAATGTGTCACACATCCACAAGTTCGTCTCGACGAGCTTTACAACATACCTAAAGATAAGCACTATCGAAAATGTAAGACTTAAAATCTATGTTTTGACGCCTTACTATAGCCTTATGTAATTTTGGGGGTTTTGAAGACAATCTAAAAAAAATGAATACATTTCATATCCACGCGTTCGTCTCGAAGAGCTATACAACATACTAAAAGACAAGCGCTTATAACCTATTGGTTTCCGAGTTATCGCACTTTGAAAAATCTAGCATTAGCATTTGTTAGCATTAGCATCTGTCGAAAAAAAGTAGGGTTCCAGAGGTCGCACAGCAATGTGTCACACATCCACACGTTCGTCTCGACGAGCTTTACAACATACCTAAAGATAAGCACTATCGAAAATTTAAGACTTAAAATCTATGTTTTGACGCCTTACTTTTATGTAATTTTGGGGGTTTTGAAGACAATCTAAAAATAATGAATACATTTCATATCCACGCGTTCGTCTCGAAGAGCTATACAACATAATAAAAGACGGGCGCTTAAAACCTATTGGTTTCCGAGTTATCACACTTTGAAAAATCTAGCATTAGCATTTGTCGAAAAAAAGTAGGGTTCCAGAGGTCGCACAGCAATGTGTCACACATCCACACATTAGTCTTGACGAGCTTTACAACATACCTAAAGATAAACACTATCGAAAATGTAAGACTTAAAATCTATGTTTTGACGCCTTATGTAATTTTGGGGGTTTTGAAGACAATCTGAAAAAAATGAATACATTTCATATCCACGCGTTCGTCTCGAAGAGCTATACAACATATTAAAAGACGGACGCTTAAAACATATTGGTTTCCGAGTTATCGCACTTTGAAAAATCTAGCATTAGCATTTGTTAGCATCAGCATTTGTTGAAAAAAAGTAGGGTTCCAGAGGTCGCACAGCAATGTGTCACACATCCACACGTTCGTCTCGACGAGCTTTACAACATACCTAAAGATAAGCACTATCGAAAATGTAAGACTTAAAATCTATGTTTTGACGCCTTACTATATAGCCTTATGTAATTTTGGGAGTTTTGAAGACAATCTAAAAAAAATGAATACATTTCATATCCACGCGTTCGTCTCGAAGAGCTATACAACATACTAAAAGACAAGCACTTAAAACCTATTGGTTTCCGAGTTATCACACTTTGAAAAATCTAGCATTAGCATTTGTTAGCATTAGCATTTGTCGAAAAAAAGTAGGGTTCCAGAGGTCGCACAGCAATGTGTCACACATCCACACGTTCGTCTCGACGAGCTTTACAACATACCTAAAGATAAGCACTATCGAAAATGTAAGACTTAAAATCTATGTTTTGACGCCTTACTATAGCCTTATGTAATTTTGGGGGTTTTGAAGACAATCTGAAAAAAATGAATACATTTCATATCCACGCGTTCGTCTCGAAGAGCTATACAACATATTGAAAGACGGACGCTTAAAACATATTGGTTTCCGAGTTATCGCACTTTGAAAAATCTAGCATTAGCATTTGTTAGCATCAGCATTTGTTGAAAAAAAGTAGGGTTCCAGAGGTCGCACAGCAATGTGTCACACATCCACAAGTTCGTCTCGACGAGCTTTACAACATACCTAAAGATAAGCACTATCGAAAATGTAAGACTTAAAATCTATGTTTTGACACCTTACTATAGCCTTATGTAATTTTAGGGGTTTTGAAGACAATCTGAAAAAAATGAATACATTTCATATCCACGCGTTCGTCTCGAAGAGCTATACAACATATTAAAAGACGGACGCTTAAAACATATTGGTTTTCGAGTTATCGCACTTTGGAAAATCTAGCATTAGCATTTGTTAGCATCAGCATTTGTTGAAAAAAAGTAGGGTTCCAGAGGTCGCACAGCAATGTGTCACACATCCACACGTTCGTCTCGACGAGCTTTACAACATACCTAAAGATAAGCACTATCGAAAATGTAAGACTTAAAATCTATGTTTTGACGCCTTACTATAGCCTTATGTAATTTTGGGGGTTTTGAAGACAATCTAAAAAAAATGAATACATTTCATATCCACGCGTTCGTCTCGAAGAGCTATACAACATACTAAAAGACAAGCACTTAAAACCTATTGGTTTCCGAGTTATCACACTTTGAAAAATCTAGCATTAGCATTTGTTAGCATTTGCATTTGTCGAAAAAAAGTAGGGTTCCAGAGGTCGCACAGCAATGTGTCACACATCCACAAGTTCGTCTCGACGAGCTTTACAACATACCTAAAGATAAGCACTATCGAAAATGTAAGACTTAAAATCTATGTTTTGACACCTTACTATAGCCTTATGTAATTTTAGGGGTTTTGAAGACAATCTGAAAAAAATGAATACATTTCATATCCACGCGTTCGTCTCGAAGAGCTATACAACATATTAAAAGACGGACGCTTAAAACATATTGGTTTTCGAGTTATCGCACTTTGAAAAATCTAGCATTAGCATTTGTTAGCATCAGCATTTGTTGAAAAAAAGTAGGGTTCCAGAGGTCGCACAGCAATGTGTCACACATCCACACGTTCGTCTCGACGAGCTTTACAACATACCTAAAGATAAGCACTATCGAAAATGTAAGACTTAAAATCTATGTTTTGACGCCTTATGTAATTTTGGGGGTTTTGAAGACAATCTAAAAAAAATGAATACATTTCATATCCACGCGTTCGTCTCGAAGAGCTATACAACATACTAAAAGACAAGCGCTTATAACCTATTGGTTTCCGAGTTATCACACTTTGAAAAATCTAGCATTAGCATTTGTTAGCATTAGCATTTGTCAAAAAAAAGTAGGGTTCCAGAGGTCCCACAGCAATGTGTCACACATCCACACGTTCGTCTCGACAAGCTTTACAACATACCTAAAGATAAACACTATCGAAAATGTAAGACTTAAAATCTATGTTTTGACGCCTTATGTAATTTTGGGGGTTTTGAAGACAATCTGAAAAAAATGAATACATTTCATATCCACGCGTTCGTCTCGAAGAGCTATACAACATATTAAAAGACGGACGCTTAAAACATATTGGTTTCCGAGTTATCGCACTTTGAAAAATCTAGCATTAGCATTTGTCGAAAAAAAGTAGGGTTCCAGAGGTCGCACAGCAATGTGTCACACATCCACACGTTCGTCTCGACAAGCTTTACAACATACCTAAAGATAAGCACTATCGAAAATTTAAGACTTAAAATGTATGTTTTGATGCCTTACTATAGCCTTATGTAATTTTGGGGGTTTTGAAGACAATCTAAAAAAATGAATACATTTCATATCCACGCGTTCGTCTCGAAGAGCTATACAACATACTAAAAGACAAGCACTTAAAACCTATTGGTTTCGGAGTTATCGCACTTTGAAAAATCTAGCATTAGCATTTGTTAGCATTAGCATTTGTCAAAAAAAAGTAGGGTTCCAGAGGTCGCACAGCAATGTGTCACACATCCACACGTTCGTCTCGACGAGCTTTACAACATACCTAAAGATAAGCACTATCGAAAATGTAAGACTTAAAATCTATGTTTTGACGCCTTACTATAGCCTTATGTAATTTTGGGGGTTTTGAAGACAATCTGAAAAAAATGAATACATTTCATATCCACGCGTTCGTCTCGAAGAGCTATACAACATATTGAAAGACGGACGCTTAAAACATATTGGTTTCCGAGTTATCGCACTTTGAAAAATCTAGCATTAGCATTTGTTAGCATCAGCATTTGTTGAAAAAAAGTAGGGTTCCAGAGGTCGCACAGCAATGTGTCACACATCCACAAGTTCGTCTCGACGAGCTTTACAACATACCTAAAGATAAGCACTATCGAAAATGTAAGACTTAAAATCTATGTTTTGACACCTTACTATAGCCTTATGTAATTTTAGGGGTTTTGAAGACAATCTGAAAAAAATGAATACATTTCATATCCACGCGTTCGTCTCGAAGAGCTATACAACATATTAAAAGACGGACGCTTAAAACATATTGGTTTTCGAGTTATCGCACTTTGGAAAATCTAGCATTAGCATTTGTTAGCATCAGCATTTGTTGAAAAAAAGTAGGGTTCCAGAGGTCGCACAGCAATGTGTCACACATCCACACGTTCGTCTCGACGAGCTTTACAACATACCTAAAGATAAGCACTATCGAAAATGTAAGACTTAAAATCTATGTTTTGACGCCTTACTATAGCCTTATGTAATTTTGGGGGTTTTGAAGACAATCTAAAAAAAATGAATACATTTCATATCCACGCGTTCGTCTCGAAGAGCTATACAACATACTAAAAGACAAGCACTTAAAACCTATTGGTTTCCGAGTTATCACACTTTGAAAAATCTAGCATTAGTATTTGTTAGCATTTGCATTTGTCGAAAAAAAGTAGGGTTCCAGAGGTCGCACAGCAATGTGTCACACATCCACAAGTTCGTCTCGACGAGCTTTACAACATACCTAAAGATAAGCACTATCGAAAATGTAAGACTTAAAATCTATGTTTTGACACCTTACTATAGCCTTATGTAATTTTAGGGGTTTTGAAGACAATCTGAAAAAAATGAATACATTTCATATCCACGCGTTCGTCTCGAAGAGCTATACAACATATTAAAAGACGGACGCTTAAAACATATTGGTTTTCGAGTTATCGCACTTTGAAAAATCTAGCATTAGCATTTGTTAGCATCAGCATTTGTTGAAAAAAAGTAGGGTTCCAGAGGTCGCACAGCAATGTGTCACACATCCACACGTTCGTCTCGACGAGCTTTACAACATACCTAAAGATAAGCACTATCGAAAATGTAAGACTTAAAATCTATGTTTTGACGCCTTATGTAATTTTGGGGGTTTTGAAGACAATCTAAAAAAAATGAATACATTTCATATCCACGCGTTCGTCTCGAAGAGCTATACAACATACTAAAAGACAAGCGCTTATAACCTATTGGTTTCCGAGTTATCACACTTTGAAAAATCTAGCATTAGCATTTGTTAGCATTAGCATTTGTCAAAAAAAAGTAGGGTTCCAGAGGTCCCACAGCAATGTGTCACACATCCACACGTTCGTCTCGACGAGCTTTACAACATACCTAAAGATAAACACTATCGAAAATGTAAGACTTAAAATCTATGTTTTGACGCCTTATGTAATTTTGGGGGTTTTGAAGACAATCTGAAAAAAATGAATACATTTCATATCCACGCGTTCGTCTCGAAGAGCTATACAACATATTAAAAGACGGACGCTTAAAACATATTGGTTTCCGAGTTATCGCACTTTGAAAAATCTAGCATTAGCATTTGTCGAAAAAAAGTAGGGTTCCAGAGGTCGCACAGCAATGTGTCACACATCCACACGTTCGTCTCGACAAGCTTTACAACATACCTAAAGATAAGCACTATCGAAAATTTAAGACTTAAAATGTATGTTTTGATGCCTTACTATAGCCTTATGTAATTTTGGGGGTTTTGAAGACAATCTAAAAAAATGAATACATTTCATATCCACGCGTTCGTCTCGAAGAGCTATACAACATACTAAAAGACAAGCACTTAAAACCTATTGGTTTCCGAGTTATCGCACTTTGAAAAATCTAGCATTAGCATTTGTTAGCATTAGCATTTGTCAAAAAAAAGTAGGGTTCCAGAGGTCCCACAGCAATGTGTCACACATCCACACGTTCGTCTCGACGAGCTTTACAACATACCTAAAGATAAGCACTATCGAAAATGTAAGACTTAAAATCTATGTTTTGACGCCTTACTATATAGCCTTATGTATTTTGGGGGTTTTGAAGACAATCTAAAAAAAATGAATACATTTCATATCCACGCGTTCGTCTCGAAGAGCTATACAACATATTAAAAGACGGACGCTTAAAACATATTGGTTTCCGGGTTATCGCACTTTGAAAAATCTAGCATTAGCATTTGTTAGCATCAGCATTTGTTGAAAAAAGTAGGGTTCCAGAGGTCGCACAGCAATGTGTCACACATCCACACGTTCGTCTCGACGAGCTTTACAACATACCTAAAGATAAGCAATATCGAAAATGTAAGACTTAAAATCTATGTTTTGACGCCTTACTATAGCCTTATGTAATTTTGGGGGTTTTGAAGACAATCTGAAAAAAATGAATACATTTCATATCCACGCGTTCGTCTCGAAGAGCTATACAACATATTAAAAGACGGACGCTTAAAACATATTGGTTTCCGAGTTATCGCACTTTGAAAAATCTAGCATTAGCATTTGTTAGCATCAGCATTTGTTGAAAAAAAGTAGGGTTCCAGAGGTCGCACAGCAATGTGTCACACATCCACACGTTCGTCTCGACGAGCTTTACAACATACCTAAAGATAAGCACTATCGAAAATTTAAGACTTCAAATCTATGTTTTGACGCCTTACTATAGCCTTATGTAATTTTGGGAGTTTTGAAGACAATCTAAAAAAATGAATACATTTCATATCCACGCGTTCGTCTCGAAGAGCTATACAACATACTAAAAGACAAGCACTTAAAACCTATTGGTTTCCGAGTTATCGCACTTTGAAAAATCTAGCATTAGCATTTGTTAGCATTAGCATTTGTCAAAAAAAAGTAGGGTTCCAGAGGTCCCACAGCAATGTGTCACACATCCACACGTTCGTCTCGACGAGCTTTACAACATACCTAAAGATAAGCACTATCGAAAATGTAAGACTTAAAATCTATGTTTTGACGCCTTACTATATAGCCTTATGTATTTTGGGGGTTTTGAAGACAATCTAAAAAAAATGAATACATTTCATATCCACGCGTTCGTCTCGAAGAGCTATACAACATATTAAAAGACGGACGCTTAAAACATATTGGTTTCCGGGTTATCGCACTTTGAAAAATCTAGCATTAGCATTTGTTAGCATCAGCATTTGTTGAAAAAAGTAGGGTTCCAGAGGTCGCACAGCAATGTGTCACACATCCACACGTTCGTCTCGACGAGCTTTACAACATACCTAAAGATAAGCAATATCGAAAATGTAAGACTTAAAATCTATGTTTTGACGCCTTACTATAGCCTTATGTAATTTTGGGGGTTTTGAAGACAATCTGAAAAAAATGAATACATTTCATATCCACGCGTTCGTCTCGAAGAGCTATACAACATATTAAAAGACGGACGCTTAAAACATATTGGTTTCCGAGTTATCGCACTTTGAAAAATCTAGCATTAGCATTTGTTAGCATCAGCATTTGTTGAAAAAAAGTAGGGTTCCAGAGGTCGCACAGCAATGTGTCACACATCCACACGTTCGTCTCGACGAGCTTTACAACATACCTAAAGATAAGCACTATCGAAAATTTAAGACTTCAAATCTATGTTTTGACGCCTTACTATAGCCTTATGTAATTTTGGGAGTTTTGAAGACAATCTAAAAAAATGAATACATTTCATATCCACGCGTTCGTCTCGAAGAGCTATACAACATACTAAAAGACAAGCACTTAAAACCTATTGGTTTCCGAGTTATCGCACTTTGAAAAATCTAGCATTAGCATTTGTTAGCATTAGCATTTGTCAAAAAAAAGTAGGGTTCCAGAGGTTGCACAGCAATGTGTCACACATCCACACGTTCGTCTCGACGAGCTTTACAACATACCTAAAGATAAGCACTATCGAAAATGTAAGACTTAAAATCTATGTTTTGACGCCTTACTATAGCCTTATGTAATTTTAGGGGTTTTGAAGACAATCTGAAAAAAATGAATACATTTCATATCCACGCGTTCGTCTCGAAGAGCTATAAAACATATTAAAAGACGGACGCTTAAAACATATTGGTTTTCGAGTTATCGCACTTTGAAAAATCTAGCATTAGCATTTGTTAGCATCAGCATTTGTTGAAAAAAGTAGGGTTCCAGAGGTCGCACAGCAATGTGTCACACATCCACACGTTCGTCTCGACGAGCTTTACAACATACCTAAAGATAAGCACTATCGAAAATGTAAGACTTAAAATCTATGTTTTGACGCCTTACTATAGCCTTATGTAATTTTGGGGGTTTTGAAGACAATCTAAAAAAAATGAATACATTTCATATCCACGCGTTCGTCTCGAAGAGCTATACAACATACTAAAAGACAAGCACTTAAAACATATTGGTTTTCGAGTTATCGCACTTTGAAAAATCTAGCATTAGCGTTTGTTAGCATTAGCATTTGTCGAAAAAAAGTAGGGTTCCAGGGGTCGCACAGCAATGTGTCACACATCCACACGTTCGTCTCGACGAGCTTTACAACATACCTAAAGATAAGCACTATCGAAAATGTAAGACTTAAAATCTATGTTTTGACGCCTTACTATAGCCTTATGTAATTTTGGGGGTTTTGAAGACAATCTGAAAAAAATGAATACATTTCATATCCACGCGTTCGTCTCGAAGAGCTATACAACATATTGAAAGACGGACGCTTAAAACATATTGGTTTCCGAGTTATCGCACTTTGAAAAATCTAGCATTAGCATTTGTTAGCATCAGCATTTGTTGAAAAAAAGTAGGGTTCCAGAGGTCGCACAGCAATGTGTCACACATCCACAAGTTCGTCTCGACGAGCTTTACAACATACCTAAAGATAAGCACTATCGAAAATGTAAGACTTAAAATCTATGTTTTGACACCTTACTATAGCCTTATGTAATTTTAGGGGTTTTGAAGACAATCTGAAAAAAATGAATACATTTCATATCCACGCGTTCGTCTCGAAGAGCTATACAACATATTAAAAGACGGACGCTTAAAACATATTGGTTTTCGAGTTATCGCACTTTGAAAAATCTAGCATTAGCATTTGTTAGCATCAGCATTTGTTGAAAAAAAGTAGGGTTCCAGAGGTCGCACAGCAATGTGTCACACATCCACACGTTCGTCTCGACGAGCTTTACAACATACCTAAAAATAAGCACTATCGAAAATGTAAGACTTAAAATCTATGTTTTGACGCCTTATGTAATTTTGGGGGTTTTGAAGACAATCTAAAAAAAATGAATACATTTCATATCCACGCGTTCGTCTCGAAGAGCTATACAACATACTAAAAGACAAGCGCTTATAACCTATTGGTTTCCGAGTTATCACACTTTGAAAAATCTAGCATTAGCATTTGTTAGCATTAGCATTTGTCAAAAAAAAGTAGGGTTCCAGAGGTCCCACAGCAATGTGTCACACATCCACACGTTCGTCTCGACGAGCTTTACAACATACCTAAAGATAAACACTATCGAAAATGTAAGACTTAAAATCTATGTTTTGACGCCTTATGTAATTTTGGGGGTTTTGAAGACAATCTGAAAAAAATGAATACATTTCATATCCACGCGTTCGTCTCGAAGAGCTATACAACATATTAAAAGACGGACGCTTAAAACATATTGGTTTCCGAGTTATCGCACTTTGAAAAATCTAGCATTAGCATTTGTCGAAAAAAAGTAGGGTTCCAGAGGTCGCACAGCAATGTGACACACATCCACACGTTCGTCTCGACAAGCTTTACAACATACCTAAAGATAAGCACTATCGAAAATTTAAGACTTAAAATGTATGTTTTGATGCCTTACTATAGCCTTATGTAATTTTGGGGGTTTTGAAGACAATCTAAAAAAATGAATACATTTCATATCCACGCGTTCGTCTCGAAGAGCTATACAACATACTAAAAGACAAGCACTTAAAACATATTGGTTTTCGAGTTATCGCACTTTGAAAAATCTAGCATTAGCGTTTGTTAGCATTAGCATTTGTCGAAAAAAAGTAGGGTTCCAGGGGTCGCACAGCAATGTGTCACACATCCACACGTTCGTCTCGACGAGCTTTACAACATACCTAAAGATAAGCACTATCGAAAATGTAAGACTTAAAATCTATGTTTTGACGCCTTACTATAGCCTTATGTAATTTTGGGGGTTTTGAAGACAATCTGAAAAAAAAAAAAAAAGAAGTCATATCCACGTGTTCGTCTCGAAGAGCTATACAGCATACTAAAAGACGGGCGCTTAAAACCTATTGGTTTCCGAGTTATCACACTTTGAAAAATCTAACATTAGCATTTGTTAGCATTAGCATTTTTCAAAAAAAAGTAGGGTTCCAGGGGTCGCACAGCAATGTGTCACACATCCACACGTTCGTCTCGAAGAGCTATAAAACATATTAAAAGACGGACGCTTAAAACATATTGGTTTTCGAGTTATCGCACTTTGAAAATTCTAGCATTAGCATTTGTTAGCATCAGCATTTGTTGAAAAAAAGTAGGGTTCCAGAGGTCGCACAGCAATGTGTCACACATCGACACGTTCGTCTCGACGAGCTTTACAACATACCTAAAGATAAGCACTATCGAAAATGTAAGACTTAAAATCTATGTTTTGACGCCTTACTATAGCCTTATGTAATTTTGGGGGTTTTTGAAGACAATCTAAAAAAAATGAATACATTTCATATCCACGCGTTCGTCTCGAAGAGCTATACAACATACTAAAAGACAAGCACTTAAAACCTATTGGTTTCCGAGTTATCGCACTTTGAAAAATCTAGCATTAGCATTTGTTAGCATTAGCATTTGTCGAAAAAAAGTAGGGTTCCAGAGGTTGCACAGCAATGTGTCACACATCCACACGTTCGTCTCGACGAGCTTTACAACATACCTAAAGATAAGCACTATCGAAAATGTAAGACTTAAAATCTATGTTTTGACGCCTTACTATAGCCTTATGTAATTTTAGGGGTTTTGAAGACAATCTGAAAAAAATGAATACATTTCATATCCACGCGTTCGTCTCGAAGAGCTATAAAACATATTAACTCATTTAGTGCCACCCCTTTCACCACTAGAGGGCGCCCAGTGGCCAGAGAAAATCCCATAGAGATATGCTGGTATATGCAGAAGCCCTGCAGCCATGACTTGCCTGAACACTTTCCTTTGTGCATGACTGCATGTACAGGAAGAGGATGAAGTTAGCTTGAAGTTAGCTATTGGCTACCAAGCATTTTAGAAGCCTTATTTTCGTCAACTTAGCCATGATTAAACCTTGCACACCTCATGCATGGGAAAAAAACAGAGAAGAATGAGCTCTGAAAAATCCAATGCAATCCAGAGTGGATTTGTGCAGTTTGTTCACAGCTTTCAAACAAAAAAATCCGATTGGAAATCCGTTCAGGCATTCTTGAGATAATCGCCCTTATGTTTTACATGTAATGTAAACAAAAATGGCTGCCCTGTATGTTAGATGGGGTTGTATGGGGGTGGAACATGCAAAATCGCGATTGAAATCATGTTCACCAGATTTGATGGGGTCCACAAAAAAAAAAAAAAAATTCAAAAAAAATTTTTTCAAAAAAAAAAAATTTTTTTTTTTTTTTTTTTTTTTTTTTTTTTTATATCCCGAACTTGTTCGGGATAGGCACCCTGTGATACGATCATATATCCCGAACTAATTCGGGATAGGCACTCAATGAGTTAAAAGACGGACGCTTAAAACATATTGGTTTTCGAGTTATCGCACTTTGAAAAATCTAGCATTAGCATTTGTTAGCATCAGCATTTGTTGAAAAAAAGTAGGGTTCCAGAGGTCGCACAGCAATGTGTCACACATCCACACGTTCGTCTCGACGAGCTTTACAACATACCTAAAGATAAGCACTATCGAAAATGTAAGACTTAAAATCTATGTTTTGACGCCTTACTATAGCCTTATGTAATTTTGGGGGTTTTGAAGACAATCTAAAAAAAATGAATACATTTCATATCCACGCGTTCGTCTCGAAGAGCTATACAACATACTAAAAGACAAGCACTTAAAACATATTGGTTTTCGAGTTATCGCACTTTGAAAAATCTAACATTAGCGTTTGTTAGCATTAGCATTTGTCGAAAAAAAGTAGGGTTCCAGGGGTCGCACAGCAATGTGTCACACATCCACACGTTCGTCTCGACGAGCTTTACAACATACCTAAAGATAAGCACTATCGAAAATGTAAGACTTAAAATCTATGTTTTGACGCCTTACTATAGCCTTATGTAATTTTGGGGGTTTTGAAGACAATCTGAAAAAAATGAATACATTTCATATCCACGCGTTCGTCTCGAAGAGCTATACAACATATTGAAAGACGGACGCTTAAAACATATTGGTTTCCGAGTTATCGCACTTTGAAAAATCTAGCATTAGCATTTGTTAGCATCAGCATTTGTTGAAAAAAAGTAGGGTTCCAGAGGTCGCACAGCAATGTGTCACACATCCACAAGTTCGTCTCGACGAGCTTTACAACATACCTAAAGATAAGCACTATCGAAAATGTAAGACTTAAAATCTATGTTTTGACACCTTACTATAGCCTTATGTAATTTTAGGGGTTTTGAAGACAATCTGAAAAAAATGAATACATTTCATATCCACGCGTTCGTCTCGAAGAGCTATACAACATATTAAAAGACGGACGCTTAAAACATATTGGTTTTCGAGTTATCGCACTTTGAAAAATCTAGCATTAGCATTTGTTAGCATCAGCATTTGTTGAAAAAAAGTAGGGTTCCAGAGGTCGCACAGCAATGTGTCACACATCCACACGTTCGTCTCGACGAGCTTTACAACATACCTAAAGATAAGCACTATCGAAAATGTAAGACTTAAAATCTATGTTTTGACGCCTTATGTAATTTTGGGGGTTTTGAAGACAATCTAAAAAAAATGAATACATTTCATATCCACGCGTTCGTCTCGAAGAGCTATACAACATACTAAAAGACAAGCGCTTATAACCTATTGGTTTCCGAGTTATCACACTTTGAAAAATCTAGCATTAGCATTTGTTAGCATTAGCATTTGTCAAAAAAAAGTAGGGTTCCAGAGGTCCCACAGCAATGTGTCACACATCCACACGTTCGTCTCGACGAGCTTTACAACATACCTAAAGATAAACACTATCGAAAATGTAAGACTTAAAATCTATGTTTTGACGCCTTATGTAATTTTGGGGGTTTTGAAGACAATCTGAAAAAAATTAATACATTTCATATCCACGCGTTCGTCTCGAAGAGCTATACAACATATTAAAAGACGGACGCTTAAAACATATTGGTTTCCGAGTTATCGCACTTTGAAAAATCTAGCATTAGCATTTGTCGAAAAAAAGTAGGGTTCCAGAGGTCGCACAGCAATGTGTCACACATCCACACGTTCGTCTCGACAAGCTTTACAACATACCTAAAGATAAGCACTATCGAAAATTTAAGACTTAAAATGTATGTTTTGATGCCTTACTATAGCCTTATGTAATTTTGGGGGTTTTGAAGACAATCTAAAAAAATGAATACATTTCATATCCACGCGTTCGTCTCGAAGAGCTATACAACATACTAAAAGACAAGCACTTAAAACCTATTGGTTTCCGAGTTATCGCACTTTGAAAAATCTAGCATTAGCATTTGTTAGCATTAGCATTTGTCAAAAAAAAGTAGGGTTCCAGAGGTCCCACAGCAATGTGTCACACATCCACGCGTTCGTCTCGAAGAGCTATACAACATATTAAAAGACGGACACTTAAAACATATTGGTTTCCGAGTTATCGCACTTTGAAAAATCTAGCATTAGCATTTGTTAGCATCAGCATTTGTTGAAAAAAAGTAGGGTTCCAGAGGTCGCACAGCAATGTGTCACACATCCACACGTTCGTCTCGACGAGCTTTACAACATACCTAAAGATAAGCACTATCGAAAATTTAAGACTTAAAATCTATGTTTTGACGCCTTACTATAGCCTTATGTAATTTTGGGAGTTTTGAAGACAATCTAAAAAAATGAATACATTTCATATCCACGCGTTCGTCTCGAAGAGCTATACAACATACTAAAAGACAAGCACTTAAAACCTATTGGTTTCCGAGTTATCGCACTTTGAAAAATCTAGCATTAGCATTTGTTAGCATTAGCATTTGTCAAAAAAAAGTAGGGTTCCAGAGGTTGCACAGCAATGTGTCACACATCCACACGTTCGTCTCGACGAGCTTTACAACATACCTAAAGATAAGCACTATCGAAAATGTAAGACTTAAAATCTATGTTTTGACGCCTTACTATAGCCTTATGTAATTTTAGGGGTTTTGAAGACAATCTGAAAAAAATGAATACATTTCATATCCACGCGTTCGTCTCGAAGAGCTATAAAACATATTAAAAGACGGACGCTTAAAACATATTGGTTTTCGAGTTATCGCACTTTGAAAAATCTAGCATTAGCATTTGTTAGCATCAGCATTTGTTGAAAAAAAGTAGGGTTCCAGAGGTCGCACAGCAATGTGTCACACATCCACACGTTCGTCTCGACGAGCTTTACAACATACCTAAAGATAAGCACTATCGAAAATGTAAGACTTAAAATCTATGTTTTGACGCCTTACTATAGCCTTATGTAATTTTGGGGGTTTTGAAGACAATCTAAAAAAAATGAATACATTTCATATCCACGCGTTCGTCTCGAAGAGCTATACAACATACTAAAAGACAAGCACTTAAAACATATTGGTTTTCGAGTTATCGCACTTTGAAAAATCTAGCATTAGCGTTTGTTAGCATTAGCATTTGTCGAAAAAAAGTAGGGTTCCAGGGGTCGCACAGCAATGTGTCACACATCCACACGTTCGTCTCGACGAGCTTTACAACATACCTAAAGATAAGCACTATCGAAAATGTAAGACTTAAAATCTATGTTTTGACGCCTTACTATAGCCTTATGTAATTTTGGGGGTTTTGAAGACAATCTGAAAAAAATGAATACATTTCATATCCACGCGTTCGTCTCGAAGAGCTATACAACATATTGAAAGACGGACGCTTAAAACATATTGGTTTCCGAGTTATCGCACTTTGAAAAATCTAGCATTAGCATTTGTTAGCATCAGCATTTGTTGAAAAAAAGTAGGGTTCCAGAGGTCGCACAGCAATGTGTCACACATCCACAAGTTCGTCTCGACGAGCTTTACAACATACCTAAAGATAAGCACTATCGAAAATGTAAGACTTAAAATCTATGTTTTGACACCTTACTATAGCCTTATGTAATTTTAGGGGTTTTGAAGACAATCTGAAAAAAATGAATACATTTCATATCCACGCGTTCGTCTCGAAGAGCTATACAACATATTAAAAGACGGACGCTTAAAACATATTGGTTTTCGAGTTATCGCACTTTGAAAAATCTAGCATTAGCATTTGTTAGCATCAGCATTTGTTGAAAAAAAGTAGGGTTCCAGAGGTCGCACAGCAATGTGTCACACATCCACACGTTCGTCTCGACGAGCTTTACAACATACCTAAAAATAAGCACTATCGAAAATGTAAGACTTAAAATCTATGTTTTGACGCCTTATGTAATTTTGGGGGTTTTGAAGACAATCTAAAAAAAATGAATACATTTCATATCCACGCGTTCGTCTCGAAGAGCTATACAACATACTAAAAGACAAGCGCTTATAACCTATTGGTTTCCGAGTTATCACACTTTGAAAAATCTAGCATTAGCATTTGTTAGCATTAGCATTTGTCAAAAAAAAGTAGGGTTCCAGAGGTCCCACAGCAATGTGTCACACATCCACACGTTCGTCTCGACGAGCTTTACAACATACCTAAAGATAAACACTATCGAAAATGTAAGACTTAAAATCTATGTTTTGACGCCTTATGTAATTTTGGGGGTTTTGAAGACAATCTGAAAAAAATGAATACATTTCATATCCACGCGTTCGTCTCGAAGAGCTATACAACATATTAAAAGACGGACGCTTAAAACATATTGGTTTCCGAGTTATCGCACTTTGAAAAATCTAGCATTAGCATTTGTCGAAAAAAAGTAGGGTTCCAGAGGTCGCACAGCAATGTGTCACACATCCACACGTTCGTCTCGACAAGCTTTACAACATACCTAAAGATAAGCACTATCGAAAATTTAAGACTTAAAATGTATGTTTTGATGCCTTACTATAGCCTTATGTAATTTTGGGGGTTTTGAAGACAATCTAAAAAAATGAATACATTTCATATCCACGCGTTCGTCTCGAAGAGCTATACAACATACTAAAAGACAAGCACTTAAAACATATTGGTTTTCGAGTTATCGCACTTTGAAAAATCTAGCATTAGCGTTTGTTAGCATTAGCATTTGTCGAAAAAAAGTAGGGTTCCAGGGGTCGCACAGCAATGTGTCACACATCCACACGTTCGTCTCGACGAGCTTTACAACATACCTAAAGATAAGCACTATCGAAAATGTAAGACTTAAAATCTATGTTTTGACGCCTTACTATAGCCTTATGTAATTTTGGGGGTTTTGAAGACAATCTGAAAAAAAAAAAAAAAAAAGTCATATCCACGTGTTCGTCTCGAAGAGCTATACAGCATACTAAAAGACGGGCGCTTAAAACCTATTGGTTTCCGAGTTATCACACTTTGAAAAATCTAACATTAGCATTTGTTAGCATTAGCATTTTTCAAAAAAAAGTAGGGTTCCAGGGGTCGCACAGCAATGTGTCACACATCCACACGTTCGTCTCGAAGAGCTATAAAACATATTAAAAGACGGACGCTTAAAACATATTGGTTTTCGAGTTATCGCACTTTGAAAAATCTAGCATTAGCATTTGTTAGCATCAGCATTTGTTGAAAAAAAGTAGGGTTCCAGAGGTCGCACAGCAATGTGTCACACATCCACACGTTCGTCTCGACGAGCTTTACAACATACCTAAAGATAAGCACTATCGAAAATGTAAGACTTAAAATCTATGTTTTGACGCCTTACTATAGCCTTATGTAATTTTGGGGGTTTTTGAAGACAATCTAAAAAAAATGAATACATTTCATATCCACGCGTTCGTCTCGAAGAGCTATACAACATACTAAAAGACAAGCACTTAAAACCTATTGGTTTCCGAGTTATCGCACTTTGAAAAATCTAGCATTAGCATTTGTTAGCATTAGCATTTGTCGAAAAAAGTAGGGTTCCAGAGGTTGCACAGCAATGTGTCACACATCCACACGTTCGTCTCGACGAGCTTTACAACATACCTAAAGATAAGCACTATCGAAAATGTAAGACTTAAAATCTATGTTTTGACGCCTTACTATAGCCTTATGTAATTTTGGGGGTTTTGAAGACAATCTGAAAAAAATGAATACATTTCATATCCACGCGTTCGTCTCGAAGAGCTATACAACATATTGAAAGACGGACGCTTAAAACATATTGGTTTCCGAGTTATCGCACTTTGAAAAATCTAGCATTAGCATTTGTTAGCATCAGCATTTGTTGAAAAAAAGTAGGGTTCCAGAGGTCGCACAGCAATGTGTCACACATCCACAAGTTCGTCTCGACGAGCTTTACAACATACCTAAAGATAAGCACTATCGAAAATGTAAGACTTAAAATCTATGTTTTGACACCTTACTATAGCCTTATGTAATTTTAGGGGTTTTGAAGACAATCTGAAAAAAATGAATACATTTCATATCCACGCGTTCGTCTCGAAGAGCTATACAACATATTAAAAGACGGACGCTTAAAACATATTGGTTTTCGAGTTATCGCACTTTGAAAAATCTAGCATTAGCATTTGTTAGCATCAGCATTTGTTGAAAAAAAGTAGGGTTCCAGAGGTCGCACAGCAATGTGTCACACATCCACACGTTCGTCTCGACGAGCTTTACAACATACCTAAAGATAAGCACTATCGAAAATGTAAGACTTAAAATCTATGTTTTGACGCCTTATGTAATTTTGGGGGTTTTGAAGACAATCTAAAAAAAATGAATACATTTCATATCCACGCGTTCGTCTCGAAGAGCTATACAACATACTAAAAGACAAGCGCTTATAACCTATTGGTTTCCGAGTTATCACACTTTGAAAAATCTAGCATTAGCATTTGTTAGCATTAGCATTTGTCAAAAAAAAGTAGGGTTCCAGAGGTCCCACAGCAATGTGTCACACATCCACACGTTCGTCTCGACGAGCTTTACAACATACCTAAAGATAAACACTATCGAAAATGTAAGACTTAAAATCTATGTTTTGACGCCTTATGTAATTTTGGGGGTTTTGAAGACAATCTGAAAAAAATTAATACATTTCATATCCACGCGTTCGTCTCGAAGAGCTATACAACATATTAAAAGACGGACGCTTAAAACATATTGGTTTCCGAGTTATCGCACTTTGAAAAATCTAGCATTAGCATTTGTCGAAAAAAAGTAGGGTTCCAGAGGTCGCACAGCAATGTGTCACACATCCACACGTTCGTCTCGACAAGCTTTACAACATACCTAAAGATAAGCACTATCGAAAATTTAAGACTTAAAATGTATGTTTTGATGCCTTACTATAGCCTTATGTAATTTTGGGGGTTTTGAAGACAATCTAAAAAAATGAATACATTTCATATCCACGCGTTCGTCTCGAAGAGCTATACAACATACTAAAAGACAAGCACTTAAAACCTATTGGTTTCCGAGTTATCGCACTTTGAAAAATCTAGCATTAGCATTTGTTAGCATTAGCATTTGTCAAAAAAAAGTAGGGTTCCAGAGGTCCCACAGCAATGTGTCACACATCCACACGTTCGTCTCGACGAGCTTTACAACATACCTAAAGATAAGCACTATCGAAAATGTAAGACTTAAAATCTATGTTTTGACGCCTTACTATATAGCCTTATGTATTTTGGGGGTTTTGAAGACAATCTAAAAAAAATGAATACATTTCATATCCACGCGTTCGTCTCGAAGAGCTATACAACATATTAAAAGACGGATGCTTAAAACATATTGGTTTCCGGGTTATCGCACTTTGAAAAATCTAGCATTAGCATTTGTTAGCATCAGCATTTGTTGAAAAAAGTAGGGTTCCAGAGGTCGCACAGCAATGTGTCACACATCCACACGTTCGTCTCGACGAGCTTTACAACATACCTAAAGATAAGCAATATCGAAAATGTAAGACTTAAAATCTATGTTTTGACGCCTTACTATAGCCTTACGTAATTTTGGGGGTTTTGAAGACAATCTGAAAAAAATGAATACATTTCATATCCACGCGTTCGTCTCGAAGAGCTATACAACATATTAAAAGACGGACGCTTAAAACATATTGGTTTCCGAGTTATCGCACTTTGAAAAATCTAGCATTAGCATTTGTTAGCATCAGCATTTGTTGAAAAAAAGTAGGGTTCCAGAGGTCGCACAGCAATGTGTCACACATCCACACGTTCGTCTCGACGAGCTTTACAACATACCTAAAGATAAGCACTATCGAAAATTTAAGACTTAAAATCTATGTTTTGACGCCTTACTATATATAGCCTTATGTAATTTTGGGAGTTTTGAAGACAATCTAAAAAAATGAATACATTTCATATCCACGCGTTCGTCTCGAAGAGCTATACAACATACTAAAAGACAAGCACTTAAAACCTATTGGTTTCCGAGTTATCGCACTTTGAAAAATCTAGCATTAGCATTTGTTAGCATTAGCATTTGTCGAAAAAAAGTAGGGTTCCAGAGGTTGCACAGCAATGTGTCACACATCCACACGTTCGTCTCGACGAGCTTTACAACATACCTAAAGATAAGCACTATCGAAAATGTAAGACTTAAAATCTATGTTTTGACGCCTTACTATAGCCTTATGTAATTTTAGGGGTTTTGAAGACAATCTGAAAAAAATGAATACATTTCATATCCACGCGTTCGTCTCGAAGAGCTATAAAACATATTAAAAGACGGACGCTTAAAACATATTGGTTTTCGAGTTATCGCACTTTGAAAAATCTAGCATTAGCATTTGTTAGCATCAGCATTTGTTGAAAAAAAGTAGGGTTCCAGAGGTCGCACAGCAATGTGTCACACATCCACACGTTCGTCTCGACGAGCTTTACAACATACCTAAAGATAAGCACTATCGAAAATGTAAGACTTAAAATCTATGTTTTGACGCCTTACTATAGCCTTATGTAATTTTGGGGGTTTTGAAGACAATCTAAAAAAAATGAATACATTTCATATCCACGCGTTCGTCTCGAAGAGCTATACAACATACTAAAAGACAAGCACTTAAAACCTATTGGTTTCCGAGTTATCGCACTTTGAAAAATCTAGCATTAGCATTTGTTAGCATTAGCATTTGTCGAAAAAAAGTAGGGTTCCAGAGGTCGCACAGCAATGTGTCACACATCCACACGTTCGTCTCGACGAGCTTTACAACATACCTAAAGATAAGCACTATCGAAAATGTAAGACTTAAAATCTATGTTTTGACGCCTTACTATAGCCTTATGTCATTTTAGGGGTTTTGAAGACAATCTGAAAAAAATTAATACATTTCATATCCACGCGTTCGTCTCGAAGAGCTATACAACATATTAAAAGACGGACGCTTAAAACATATTGGTTTTCGAGTTATCGCACTTTGAAAAATCTAGCATTAGCATTTGTTAGCATCAGCATTTGTTGAAAAAAAGTAGGGTTCCAGAGGTCGCACAGCAATGTGTCACACATCCACACGTTCGTCTCGACGAGCTTTACAACATACCTAAAGATAAGCACTATCGAAAATGTAAGACTTAAAATCTATGTTTTGACGCCTTACTATAGCCTTATGTAATTTTGGGGGTTTTGAAGACAATCTAAAAAAAATGAATACATTTCATATCCACGCGTTCGTCTCGAAGAGCTATACAACATACTAAAAGACAAGCACTTAAAACATATTGGTTTTCGAGTTATCGCACTTTGAAAAATCTAGCATTAGCGTTTGTTAGCATTAGCATTTGTCGAAAAAAAGTAGGGTTCCAGGGGTCGCACAGCAATGTGTCACACATCCACACGTTCGTCTCGACGAGCTTTACAACATACCTAAAGATAAGCACTATCGAAAATGTAAGACTTAAAATCTATGTTTTGACGCCTTACTATAGCCTTATGTAATTTTGGGGGTTTTGAAGACAATCTGAAAAAAAAAAAAAAAAAAAGTCATATCCACGTGTTCGTCTCGAAGAGCTATACAGCATACTAAAAGACGGGCGCTTAAAACCTATTGGTTTCCGAGTTATCACACTTTGAAAAATCTAACATTAGCATTTGTTAGCATTAGCATTTTTCAAAAAAAAGTAGGGTTCCAGGGGTCGCACAGCAATGTGTCACACATCCACACGTTCGTCTCGACGAGCTTTACAACATACCTAAAGATAAGCACTATCGAAAATGTAAGACTTAAAATCTATGTTTTGACGCCTTACTATAGCCTTATGTAATTTTGGGGGTTTTGAAGACAATCTGAAAAAAATGAATACATTTCATATCCACGCGTTCGTCTCGAAGAGCTATACAACATACTAAAAGACGGGCACCATCTGAAAGTGTTAGCATTAGCATTGACGGGCGCAAGTGTTAGCATTAGCATTGTTTAGCATTAGCATTTGTCGAAAAAAAGTAGGGTTCCAGGGGTCGCACAGCAATGTGCCACACATCCACACGTTCGTCTCGACGAGCTATACAACATACTAAAAGATAGGCACCATCTGAAAATTAAGACTTAAAATCTATGCTAATTAAAGCAGACTTTTTTCCTTTTTTTAAATATTTCTAGTGGAGTCAATGGGACAGTGAATATACAAATGTCCATAACTTTTTTTCACGTTGTTTCCAGCAGAGCAGGCCTCTCATTCTTTGGACCTTAATGACCAAACTAATAGATAAAACAGAAATAAAAAGTACGGCAGAAAATCACAGGTCCCCTCCCATTTTGGTGACTGGGTCCCCGGCTACTATAACGTTAACTCTATTACAATAGAGGCTATGATAGATGTTAACTCTATTACTAGGTGATTACAAACACATTCCTTTCATCAGCAGGACACCGCAGGGAATTGAACCCCGTCCTAGTAAACCAGGAGTTCCATACCAGCGTCTTTAGCTTTTTAAGGTTGTCTTATCAGTATGTGTATATATCATTTGAAACATACAGCCTACAAGTGTGTAGCCTATAATGCAAATTTATAAATCACAAATGGTCAATCCCCTTCATAGGTGCAGAGAAATATAATTTTCTATTATTACTAACGCCATTGAGACTTGAGTTCAACAATATATTTTTGTATTTGTCGCATTCCTAAGACAATAATTCCGGATGGAATCAATGGGGGTAATTTTACTATAATACAATCTTTGTCTTAGGAATGTGACAAATACAAAAAAATATATAATATGAACTCAAGTTTGAAAAGAAAAGTGTGTGTCTGTGGGTTTTACAAATGTTACCATTGAAAATAATCAGAAAGACCTTGTGATTACATAACTGCATTGGATCCATTTGAACACAGTTTTAGATATAATGTGTTTGGTTTTAATAAACGACTTACTAGTGAAGCAGAAGCCCATGTTGTTCAGGAAGGCATTCCCCATTGATGATGTCACTGGTAGGCGAGTTTCTGTCCACGGCCCTCCTCTGAGACAAAGACGGGGGTATAGAGGGTATGTGTGTGACATCATCACCCGGAAGTTATGCAGGAACGCCTACTGAGTGGCAAAAAATAAAGACTTTACGGCCTGAAAAGTCCTATCTGATTGCATCAAACGATTTTAAAACAACTTTAAACTTGCCACTCGATTTGCCAGTCACTTTATACATGCGCATACACTCTATATTATAGATTTTAAGCCTATTCAAAATGTACTTGAATAAAAGCTCAAAAGTATTGCCATCAACATGTACTTAAAGTAATAAAAGTCAAAGTGCTCATTGTGCAGAATGTCTCATTTCATGTGTATAAAAATCTTTTGAAGATAGCAAAGGTAGAAGCTAACAATCTAAATCTACAAAGTAACCAGTAAAGTTTCAAATAATTGTAATAAGTACAATATTTAAGATGTAGTGAAAATTGAAAATATCCAGTCAAAAGTAGTAAAAAATACCTCAAAACTTAATAGGGGTGAAACAACATTTAATAGCGATAATACGATACGCATCACGATACATGGTTGACGATACATGGACGATATTGGTTCATTCATGGCGATACGATACGATTCGATTCAATGATTTAAAACCGATAATCGATATAGCAACTATTTAGCAAAGAAATTAAATCTTTGTGAAGGGAAAAATCTATTACTATGGATATAACTAAGTAAACACTGTGATTTTCTGATTGATTGATACCACTTTCCTGGTGCTCTATTTTTGGGTCCCAAGTGCTGTGGATTTGGACTCTTTGGCCTGACCTCTGTGGTCAAGGTTCACAAACCAGAGGTGATCCTTGATCACAGAGGAACGCAAGCCTCCACGCCACGACAAGGCAGAGTCCATGTGGAGGGAGTTTTTTGTTTGTCTTTTTTTCACACACTTCAACAAATAATTGTAATCTGCTCTGGATAAAAGACTGGCGCGCCTTGGCAGGAGACTCATTTTTCTATTCCTTTTCTATTGACCATGACTGAGGCACGCCGTCTCAGGTGACCTTGAGCCATGTGAGACACCGCTGAGCGAGCGGTAGCGAGCGATTCACCGTGTCGAGCGTTGCGAAGGTCGCATGAGCCGACTCAGCGCTGTTAGAATGTGTAAACCAGGGCGACAGAATAGTAAATATTGTTGTGGCGACTGCTTCTGCGACCGACTGCCGCTCAAAGGGACTAGCTGCACTAGAAAACGAGCGCTCCTGGTTTCAATCTCACTGGGTCTCAAAAACACTAACATGTATGTATACAGTGTCCCAGTTAGTCCTCCTGCAGGAATCCACAGAGAAAAAGTCTTGATTCCACGTCCACATTACACATGACACGTTTGTGGATCACTCCTATTGTGCAGCGTTTTAGCAGATTATCTGTGTGGCACTAAAGTGGTGCGCGTTACTTACTACTCACCCAATAATTAATTCCTCAGTCTTGAAGACAATCCTCTAGTTTACAGTTTACAGTTTAGGCATTTAGCAGACGCTTTTAATCCAAAGCGACTTACAATAAGCAGATAAAAAACATCACAATAATAAACAAGATCATATGTCAGTACATTAACAGCAATATAACAATGTAAATGGATATCTATCTAGAGAAAAACACAATATAATCAAAGTTCTAAAAAACCTAAAAAAACAAAAAAAAACAAATGCTAACTAGCTTCATGTATGGTCATTGATTTTTCTGTAGTGCTAAGGGTTTAGGTGGAGTCTGAAAAGGTGAGTCTTCAGTCCACAGCGAAAGCTAGCGAGTGAGTCCGTTGTTCTAAGTGCGACAGGGAGTTTATTCCACAACTTGGGAGCCAGGAGGGCAAACTGTCTCGGACGAGTGGATTTTTGCCCTGGAGTTTTTAGCGAGGGTTCTGTCAGCATCCCTGTGTTGGCTGATCTAAGTGAACGGGTGGGGGTGTAGGGGTTCATCAGGTTTTGGAGGTATGGAGGAGCCATACCTTTGGCTGCTTTGAAGGTCAGCATCAGTGTTTTGTATTCGGTGCGGGCCGCAACCGGGAGCCAGTGGAGGCTGCGGAGAAGGGGAGAGACATGTGAGAACTTAGGCTGGTTGAAGACCAGTCGTGCCGCAGCATTTTGGATCAGTTGGAGAGGTTTAAGTGCACATGCCGGGAGACCAGTGAGGAGAGAGTTACAATAGTCAAGTTTTGATATGACAGATGTCTGAATGAGGAGCTGCGCTGCCTCCTGGGTGAGGAACGGTCTGATTTTACGGATGTTATAGAGTGTGAACCTACAGGAGCGGGTGACTGATGCAATGTGTGCCTTGAATGATAGCTGGCTGTCCAGGACCACACCAAGGTTTCTAGCAGTAGGAACTGAAGTCACCAATGCATTATCTACAGAAATAGTGAGATCTTGCATGGGGCAAGACTTAGCTGGGAAGAAGAGTAGCTCCGTCTTGTCCGGGTTCAGCTTGAGGTGGTGGGCTGACATCCACTGTGAGATGTCGGCCAGACATGCAGCAATGCGCTCTTCCACCTGGGTGGCAGAAGGGGGGAAGGACAAAAACAGTTGAGTGTCATCAGCATAGCAGTGATAGGATAGATTGTGAGCAGAGATTACTGCACCAAGGGATTTGGTGTACAGGGAGAAAAGCAGAGGGCCAAGTACGGATCCCTGGGGGACTCCCGTTTGGAGGGTTCGGGGGGATGAAAGCAAACCTTTCCATGAGACCTGGTAGGTCCGGTCCGACAGGTAGGAGGAGAACCACTTTAATGCCGTCCCGGTGATGCCTAGGTCAGCAAGGGTGTCCAGGAGTTCAAGGGTCTTCAACAGGGGATCCGGGACGGGATCCTCAGAGTTACTACAGGGGGTCCTCCAAATCTTTGTGTGATTTTTTATATGAACCACTTGAATCCTAGCATCCTTATCCTGAGAACTTTAGCCAAAAATAGCAGATCCACAACGCCTCGCAACACGAGGCGGTGTGTGCTTGTATCGGCTATTTTCGGCAAAGACGTGTAGAGGGGTTAAAAGAGCAGACTAAGTACAGAGTGAAATGTCAAGTTATAAGTATTGACGGTTCAAGTGGTTAAATACGTATCTGAAAACACAAATTTACATTAATCCAAAATGCAATGATGATTGTGCTGTCAAACAATGAAACTCTATGGAATCTATGAAAAAGTCAAATATCTCCACTTTACACAAGCTTGACACGAACGACATTCTGTCAGCGACAGGTCCAGACCTGAAATGACTGCCCCTGGACCGAACATATGAAAACTTCCTTTGAGAACACACGTGTGTTTGGGGAGCACAAATGTATTTGGCGTGGGGTAATTAATCACACAACCTGCCAATTGTGTGGCCCATACGTTTGTGCTTCCCAAAGGAAGTTTTGATATATTCAGTCCAGCACTCATTCAGGGCCCCTCGGCCGGAATGAATGTCGTCAGTGTTCAGCTCGTGGAAAAGTGGAGATATTTGACTAAATACACGTTTTCTGCCAGAACATTCAAATGGATATGAAACTATCGGACCATATCTGTCTCCAAGGCTGAGGAATTCATTACTGGGATGATCTGCTGATAAATTATCTGCTAAACACGACGCAATAGGAGTGATCTATGATCTATGTGTATTTGAAACCTATACGAACGTGTCATGTGCAAGCTAGATCACAGACATTCACTGATGACGTTGCTGTCAAAGTCTATGAAATCTATGAAAAAGTTTAATTCACAATTTTATACAATATGTGGTCCTTCCTGAAAATATTTAAATAAAATAAAATAAACAAAAATATTAAATCATTTAAGACCCCTGCTGAATATTCCATTTTAACTTTTAAACCTTTAAACTTTAACTTATTAATATCATTTACCCAACCCTTAACACCTTCTCAGCCTGGCCGTACTTGCTCGGACTTCCTAATTGGTCCAATCAGCCGGTCGTCTATTCCCGTACTTTTGATATAAATGATAATAATCCAAAAAAAAAACGATCGGCCATTCTTCTCTGTGTCTTTTTGGAGCCATCTGAAACGGTTAAGATCCTCTCTCAATCATTTTCTGGGAGTGGGTGTGATACTCGTAGCATCCAGCAGGCCGCGCCGTTGACTTACATTCTGGATGGATGGTTGGCTCAAGAGCCACTCCTACCCTCCACGTTGTTGAAAATCGACAAGAAGCACAAACAATATGGCTGGTCTTTGTCTCTGTTCGTGGATCGCGGTCTCAATCACGTTCGGGCGCCGCTTCTCTATCGCTCCTTTCCCTGCTTCGCCGCACGTAAACGAATGGAAGAGATCTCCCCTCCGCGTCGCCAAAGTAAGATCGCCGACCTCTGCAGGATGAATATACACGCTGTACCGAGCACTCCATTACGTGTTGTTATCATGTGGGCTTTGTTTTTTTAAAACATGTTTGTAAATAAATAGCTTATTTCTTTGGCGCTACCTCTGTTCAGAGGGTTCTGCCGCGGCTTGCAAGGTGTTTTAATATCAGCTTTGCAAAAGGATTTGATATCGATTATTTGATACGATACAAAGTCAAGCGATACGATAGGCTGCTGTTTACATATTGATATACTTCGATTGTTTAAATTAAATTCGATGCACTGACTATATTGTTACACCCCTAATGGACAGGGATTTAACATTATTCCTCTAGTTCATATACTGTAGCTTCATGAAATGAACTCATCAGAAGGTACTGCATCATTTCACATGGGATGTGAGTTTTGTAAACATACTGTATATACTGTATATCGTCGTTGTCAGGTGGAAACCTTGTATGTCCAAAAGCGTTCGTTTTGTATTTATCATTTAAAAAACGAACTAAACTAGTGAAAACAGCCGATCTACAAGCACACAACGCCTCGCACCGCGAGGCGTTGTGTGCTTGTAGATCGGCTGTTTTCACTACTGTGCGAGGCGTTGTGTGCTTGTAGATCTGCTGTTTTCACTACTTTTGTGCGACGGCCTTGTATGATGAAGCAGGGCTTTGCTTTGAAAAAAAACGTACAAATTTGAAACTTGGAGATACAAGGTTTCTGCCCGACAGTGACGATATATATACAGTACACGTATATAGGAATTGGAATGTTGGAATATTGGAATGTTTTGCCTACAATGACATACAATATGCCCAAACAGGGGACACACAGTTGAAACTAGTTAAGAGAGAGTCACGCAGCCCTTGTAAGCCCCTTGACGTCGTCCCCTGCATTTAGCTTAACTACACCGTCATTTTGTGTCTAGCTATTCAACGCTGGCCCTGTGCCATGGCATGAACCAGAAGGGGCGGGGGGAGGGTGTGGGGGTACAGATAGTCAATGTAAGAGACAGGAAAGGGGTCGGCGGCCCTCTAAGGAGACCTAGAGGGGAGTAGTGGATTCATTTGGAGTGGTGCCGACGATAACGCAGGGGGGGGTCATCTGTACACTAGTCTGGTAGGATTCACCTTGAAACATGGGCTGCATATTGTTGTAGTGTTTTTGGTTGGTTTCTTTTCTGAATGTTGTGAAGGTTTGCACAGGGCTCTACTTCCTGTATTGTCCCAGCTCAGATTCTGAGCCTGGGACAACTTCCTGCCCCAGGAATATCATAGTTTTGGCCCAGAGGTTCTTCTCGCCCCCCTAGTGGCGAAAAAAAGAACCTCTGGTAACTCAGATTGTCTGTACACCAACACTTTGGATGGCAGCCCCGCCAGGAGAGAAGGGGGGAGGGGAGGAGGGGAGGAGGGGGGGGGGGATATGGGGGCATGGGAAAAGGAGAAAGGTGGGTGCGGGGGGTTGACTGAGACGGGTACATCTCGGCCTCCTCTCACACTCACACTGAGCTGGGAGGCAAAGGAGGGGAAGAAGAAGAGAAAAAAAAAGAGGGCAGAGCTGCTGATAAAAGAGTCATTCAGCGGAGAGCACCAAGGCCCAGGGGCGTCACAAGGGGTAGGAAAGTGGGACTGAGTTACCGAGGGCCCCAAGGTGGAGGGGCCCTAGTAACTTTAGCTATTGAAAAATAGCAGATATACAAGCTCACAGCGCGGCACCGAGTGCCGCGCTGCAAGCTTGTAGATCTGCTATTTTTGAAAAGTCGTGAAAATGTGCGCAAATCTTTGAATATATGTATTTTTTGAGTGAACATTTGTAACATTTGCTTCTGGGGGGGGTCCCTGGAACTAAATATTTTGAGATGGGGGGGGTCCTTCACATGAAAAAGTTTGAGCATCACTGACATGGAAACATAGGTTTCTTGGCACACATTTTCACGATTTTTCAAAAATAGCAGATCTACAAGCTCGCAGCGCGGCACTCAGTGCCGCGCTGTGAGCTTGTATATCTGCTATTTTTCAATGGTTAACATTCATGGGGGGCCGCAGCGAATCCTTGTACCCAGGGCCCAGAATTTGGTGTGACGCCCCTGCCAAGGCCCCTAATCGCCAAAAACAGCCTTGAGATTGAGCCAGATCCCCAGAGGAGCTAAAGAACGGCTAGATGGAGGGATTTCTGTAGCCGAGCTCCTCGCTAATAGCTTTTATTTATTTATTTCTACCCCACGACACATCTCAAAAGAGATTAGAATCCAATTCAATTAACTTTTATCTGAGGGGGGAGGGGATGCTAAAATCTTTCGAAGGAATGAGGGGTGGGCGCAAAAGTGAGAGAGACAGAGAGGGACACACATGCATACACATGCACGCACGCACGCATGCACGCACGCACGTACACACACACACGTACACCCTCTTGTGTTTGTGCGTACACACGGCCAGCCACAATACGGCACTGTGTGTGTGTGATGACTATTATACTTTTCTCTGATGAACTGTTTTGTATTACTGTACACCTGTTACCCATCGTGTCTCTTTCTGTCATAGTGATTGTCCTGCATCAGATCATGTGTCCCTATCCAAATCAGGTTCTTCAATAGCCTCTACTGTATATATATATTTTATTTTTATTTTTTTACCCTTATTTATCCATTATTGTTAACTAGTAAGACGCCTCAGGGCGACGGTTGACATGTGCCATGGCATTGGTCCGAAGGTTCATTAGTCTGAAGGTTCATTAGTCCGAATTTGTTAAGAATACTATGCCCAACTCTAACCCTAACCCTAAACCTAACCTCAGTAACCCTAACTAAATTCAGACTAATGTACCTTCGGAACTAATGAACCTTCGGACTTATGGGCAGTCCCCCTGTTGACATGCAAATTGCCTTTTATTTGAGAGACAGTTTTCACTCCCTTTGTACTAGCAAGGAATGGCACCAGAATATACTTAAATGGTCAAAGTAAAAGTACATAATTTCTTTCTGAATTTGTCAGCCTTTTTCTTTCTTAAAGAGGGTGTGTGTTGCTGGAGCTTACCTTGCTGGAGCTTACTCCTCAAAGGGTCCTCAAACATGCACCCCTGGATGCCAACAACTGTAAAATATAAAATAGCAATGAAATATTTCCACTGAAACAGGAACACACACACACACACACACACACACACACACACACACACACACACACACACACACACACACACACACACACACACACACACACACACACACACACACACACACACACACACACACACACACACACACACACACACACACACACACACACACACACACACACACACACACACACACAGGAATTTTGAGCAACAAGTTGACCAGTGTTCAATTGTAAAGCATTTGTATAAAGGAGCAACATTTTCTCAACCACTTTCTCAAGCCCTTTATTGACCCCTTTGAAAAACAACCAGTGAAAACTCCTTTTGTACAAGCTTGTAAATCGTCTATTTTTGTCTATTTGTCTGACCAGAAGCAGGGATGGAACATATCGTTGTTGTCGGGTGGAAACCTTGTATCTCCAAGACCGTTCGTTTTGTATTTATCATTTTAAAAATGAACTAAACTAGTGAAAATAGCAGATCTACAAGCAGATCTACTGTGTGCTTGTAGATCGGCTGTTTTCACTACTTTTGTGCGACAGCCTTGTATGATGAAGCAGGGCTTTACTTGGTGAAAAAAAAAGTACAAATTTGAAACTTGGAGATACAAGGTTTCTGCCCGACAGTGACGATATCCACACCAGCACTAGAGGCATGGATTCCCCCCCCCCCCCCCCCCACCCCACCCCACCAAATGGATTCATATTGCTCAGAACGTAGGAATGTTAAGTTGCAACATGGCTGTGATTTCTGCATTGCCAAAAAAGAAGTGAATCGAAATGTCAAATCCAATCCATGTGTGTCGTGAGTCACTCTGAGCATATCTCTAAAAAATGTGACTGACTCCCAAACTATCGCTGCACTGGGTTCTCCACAACATGGTTGAGGCTAAAAGACGATTAGGCTACCACGGTATTTCAACCTTCACATGGTCACGGAAGAGATCCAGTAGAACTAAAAAGACAAGTCATCTTACGTTTGGTTGCGCTCGGGTGTTGCACTCTGAAAATAGCAGATCTACAAGCGATGCGACGCGTTGCAAGCTTGAACATTGGCTATTTTCAGCATGCAAACAAGTAAAATCAGGCTTTACAAAAATATCATACATGCCAAAATAGATTTTATTTGCCTAAAGATATTTAGTTGACTAAAGCTAGACTAACACTAAAACATTTGTCACACAACTAAATCAAAATTTGTTGTCAAAATCGCTGTAGGACAGAAACATTGTACCTTTTTTATGTTTCTTTTCCTAAATGCTCTATTTTATACTTACGTCGTATGACAATGTCATTTGAAAGTAGCGAAAATAGATCTCCAAAATCACAGTGCATCATGATGCGATGCGTTGTGAGATTGTATATTGGCGTATATGATGCACTAAACTTTGAAATGCTTTTTTATTATTATTCCTGTTGTGTCTAACTTGTCTGCTTTCCTTTAATTATTTTCTTTTAATTTCATTTGTTTTCTTCTACTCTGTTTGCCCGATTCTTAATTTGTTCATTTTCACCATTTTGGTTCGACCTTGGTCGTGGAAAATGTGCTAAATACATTTTAAGTTTTATTTGATATAATACATTTGACGGCCCAAAACAGGGATGCCAGGTTGAACGTTGTTAAATCTGTTTGTGGGTTTTATAAATATTTAACCACTGAAGTTTTTTAACAAGAGCTTGTGTCGTGTGTAGAATTCCAAGATGGAACTTCACATTGCGTTGGGGACCATTTACCTCACTCGAAACCCAGACAATCTCCCACAGTTAGAAATACGTTTTCACACATCTGTGATGTCGCACTCATATAAAACTTCACTGAGAATTATTGAAAACAGAAGGCCATGGCCATGGGCATTGAGACATTGTTCACCGGATACAATAGTCTGGGGAATAAGGAAAACATCACTCAGAAGCTATTCGAGGAAAACATAATCTACGTAAAGCAGAGACATCAATAGTATTAACAATGGTTCAGCGATCAATAGAATATACCATTAGGCAGAAAGGTTCAAAGCAGGAATAGTATCTGTTCAGTACACATCATTATTGATACCTCATGTGCAGCAACAGTACATGTATAATTTACTTTTGCCAAATCAAATAAATAATGCATTCACTTCTTTTCTGACTTTGAGAAGATATTTTTTTTAATCAATTCCAGATTTTATTTTAGTCCCCATTTCCGTCAGAGAATATCCCACCCATTTATGTCCTACATAATATAATGACTAGGTCATAATGGGCGCTATTTTGAAAAACATTTTAAAATACTTCAAATAGCCCGATCTACATGGACACGTTGTGAGCTTGCAGATCAGCTATTTTAACTAAAAAAAGTGGCAAAACAGTTTAGGGATATAGGCATGGACGAAAATGGAGCCCAAACTGTCCAAAACTATGTAGTGAAATATTGTCAACATTTCAGTAATTTTGAGTGTCACAGTGTTGACTATAATCAGGGTAGCAAATGACAAAAATGACTCGGACTAAACAGCACATCTGTTCAACCTCTGAATGTGAGTGCATGTGTCAGTTTCTGTGAGTGCCGTGTTCGGTGACCCAGTTAAGGTGAGAGTCACTGCAGAGCAACACACAATCAGCTGCACAATAACAGCATTTCTAGCACCGACTATACGTCAACTCCAATAACCTTTGAAAAGGGAAGACTTAAGCCTGATTTATACTTCTTCAAGCAATATATTTATACAAATAATATACATATTTATTCCCCTGAATAAAAGGTACAATTAAATAGTGAGCGCTTTACAGATGCACAACCCAGACATTTGGTCCCCCCAACCCTTTATAACGTGCTTACACCCTTGCTAAACAGCGCATCTGTTCGACCTCTGAATATGACACAGATGTCGGTTTCAGTAGAATGATTCGTTCGGTGACCTAGTTAAGGTGAGGAGTCACTGAATAAACAACACGGCAAAAATAATAAGATTCTCTAGCACTGGCTATGTCAGCTCCAATAATGTCTGAAAAGGGCAGACTTAGACAGTCCAAAACAACTCCAGAAGGTGACAAATAAAACATCACTCTGAATGCCGTCTCGGTTTGTATGTTGAGTCTGTCAGGCATGAAAATTCATACAGTATGAATGATACAAAAATATATTTTGTAGCTTTTATAAAGATGCACTGGGTGTATCGACAGATACCTACTCAAATTATAAACACGTATTGTCTTTGAATTGAACTAAAGCAAACACAGTCAGTGAGAAAAATGCAATATTACAATTCCAAAGGACTTCCCTGGGGTATCTGTTCTTTTGAACAGAACTGTTGACAAGTGTTTTTAATTAGATGCATGCTGTGTGAAGAATTATTTATTATTGTTGGGGGGGGGAGACAAAATCATTAATGCTCTTGTGTTAGACAGTACGTATTGTAGCTATTGTTTTACACAGCTACACAACAGTGCATTATGTAGCTACATGTGTTTGATTCAAATAATCAGAGAATGGCCGCCATCCTGCTGGCATTTTCTACAACCACTAGCCGTAGTAGCAGAGTCATCGCTATGTTCCCAGTGTCCTATGTTCCATCAGTCCAATTATAGGGTTACCAAACTTTTCTGCGACAGCCCAAAATAATCATATTTTAATTGGGGACCAATTAAAAATATGCAAGTACCCTGGCTGTATTATGTATGTTGGTTTGTTTACTGTTGAGTGAGAGTGAGAAAACACATTAAGCTAATCAATTAGCTTAATGTGCGGAGTTCCTAGTTAGGGTTATGGTTAGCTCTGGTCCTCGCCCCTCACCAAACCAAAATATGGCTTAAAATAAATGTATTTTAAGCGTGTGGTGGGGGGTCCAGACTGCGTCCACTAAGTAGAGTAAGCTTTCAAACGTCCACTGATACCGTTGGTTTGGTGAGGGGCGAAACTGTTTTTGTTATTTTCGGACCAGACGACGGGTATTTCCGGATTTGCCAACGATTTGGGAGGTAGACGAACATAGCGTTAGGACTAGGGAGAACTCCACTAACGCTATGGACCAGAGCTAGGTTATGGTAAGGGTTTGGGTTAGGATTGGGGTCAAGTTTAGGTTTAACATAGGGCTGAGAGAACATGGACACGTCATGCTCTGCTGTGATGTCTGAATCTTCACATGAGAGCCAGCCACAATTACTTTTGACGTGTTCTTCCGACTTAACTGAAACTGGAAGCATGAATTCTCTCAGGTCTCTCTCTCTCGGGGTTTTAAATGATGCATTTGCTTCCTAAATGCCCGTGCCACCGCGACAGCTTGTCAATTAATGTCAGTTTCACGACTGCCGACACATGACACTGTGTATTATTTCAATCGCTGGCATGCAGGGGCCACTTCTGCATAATTAATCATGCACTCCAATTGGTAAAGTGGACACATTAAGTGGTTTTAATTGTGTTTTGTGATTGCATGTGTTTTTTACCCAGCCGCCCAAATTATCCCTTTTCATTGTTTAATTTAGCTGGGTCTGAGTCAAGATATTGATTAATAGAAATTGCAACCAAGCCCTGTTCTTTTTTTGTTGTTACTACAGTTGCAGGGTCCATCTCTATATAGGGTTAGACAAAAGATGGCAAAGCTTGTTAGCCAGTAACCACCGGCTGTTGACATCCTTTTGCAGTGATACCACTGAACAGGGACATGGAGAGAATGTTAGAGAGGCAGGGGCTGACATTTCAAAAAGGGCCTTTTGGTGAAATATCGATAATAGCAGACCTCCAAGCTCACAGTGAGCTTGGAGGTCGGCTATTTTTGGTGTGTGATACCACACTGAACTAAGTATAATCAATTTATTTCACCATAGTAAAAAACATGGTCTGGAGAGGGCACTTTTTACAGACGGATAAAAGGGCGGGGGCTCAAGCCCCTTTTGATGTCTATGTGTGCACGTGCCTGCCACTGAAATGATAAACATACTGGCTCAAATAGGGTCGACATTAAAGGAAGATCACTTTTTTCAACTATACATACACGCACGCACGCACGCACGCACGCACGCACGCGCACGCGCACACACACACACACACACACACACACACACACACACACACACACACACACACACACACACACACACACACACACACACACACACACACACACACACGCAACGTCCAATGAACCGCTAATTGGAATTGCACGTTGCCTTTACAGAGAGCACGTTCAAAAGTATTTTCATTTTCTGCCCATAGAGGTGCCACAAATACAAACAGCTATTTTTCTAAAAACTATAAAACTATATTCCCCCTGCAGCTCCCTCTGATCCTGCCAACTGCAACCCACGACTTAGGGCCGATGCACAGGGGCGTCACACCAAATTCTGGGCCCTGGGTACAAGGATTCACTGCGGGCCCCCCATGAATGTTAACTATTGAAAAATAGCAGATATACAAGCTCACAGCGCTGCGAGCTTGTAGATCTGCTATTTTTGAAAAATCGTGAAAATGTGTGCAAGAAACTTATGTTTCTATGTCAGTGGTGCTCATACGTTTTCATGTGAAGGACCCCCAAGATGATATGTATTTGGCCACAGCTAGACCCCCATCTCAAAAGATTTTGTTCCAGGGACCCCTCCCCGGAAGCAAAATTTGTTCGCTTAAAAAATACATATTCAAAGATTTGCGCACATTTTTACGACTTTTTAAAAATAGCAGATCTACAAGCTCGCAGCGCGGCACTCGGTGCCGCGCTGTGAGCTTGTATATCTGCTATTTTTCAATAGCTAAAGTTACTATAGGGCCCCTCCACCTTGGGCCCTGGTAACTCAGTCCCACTTTCCTACCCCTTGTGACGCCCCTGCCGATGCATACTCCACTTTTAGAGCCGAATTTATTTCGGTTCGGTTCGGTGAGTAGTCGCAAAATCTCGGCAGCACCGAAAAGTCGAATTAATGACGGTTAATGATCCCTCTGTGTTATAATAGATGAATAAAAATCCCGGAAAAAAAGGAGGAAAAAAAGACGGCTGAAACCGGTGTTTTCTCAAAATATGTGAATGCTGTGAATGAACCCCACCCCCCATAAAAACATGATATTCTTTTGTGCTCAAACACACTTGTTATTCACTAAACGATACAGCAGCAGCAGTATCGTTTTACTTCCACCCTCCGGTCTACAAAAGATAGATTCATGGGCCTGGTTCCTGTGCGCAACACAGCAGAAATGGAGTTGAGCTAATTCACCATCAGTTTACATGGTGATGGAGTTCACTGTCACTGGTAAACTCTGTCAACGGCAACCTACATTAAATTATGCAGAAAGTAGACAGGGTATCATTACGTGACATCTGCGGTGTCACCGAGCACTGCCAAAATTATAGCCCGGAGTAGCATGCGATTGGCACTTAACTCTCAAATACCTGGAACGCGCCCGAGTCGCGTTAGATTTTAACCACTTTAACCATTATTGTATGCTTTAACCTTAGAAAAATAGCAGATATACAAGCTCACAGCAGATCTGCTATTTTTTGAAAAATCTTGAAAATGTGTGCAAGTCTATGAATATCTTTGACCCGATCTTTGACCCGACTTCTAAATCCTTCCTCTAAATCAGTGGTTCTCAAACTTTTTCATGTCAAGGACCCCCAAAATTACAGGTATTTGGCCACGGACCTCCATCTCAAAATATGTTGTTCCAGGGACCCCCCAGAAGCAAATATTTGAGTTACAAATGTTCGCTTTTAAATAGATATATTCAAAGACTTGCAAAGAAAAATCATGGTTTTTCAAAAATAGCAGATCTACAAGCTCGCAGCGCGGCACTCGGTGCCGCGCTGTGAGCTTGTATATCTGCTATTTTTCAATGGTTAAAGCAGTCAATAATCCTAGGCCTAAATGGGTTTTAATGAGCAAATGTGAGTGACAATGAGACTCGGCCCGGGGGCAAACAGCAGCACGGGGCAGTGGCTGGGTCATGAATCTGGAATAATGAAACCGTAAACGGTCTCCATCATGCCGTTATTGATTTTCCTTAGGCTCGCGATGCTTTATGCCCGTAACCGGCCACTAAAAAAATGATAGCCGCGCGCGCACGCGTTACAGTAAGGTAAGGCGAGATGGACGCGAGGATGCTTTGCCTTTGGTATAGGAGAGGAAAACGCACAGCGGGAGCCCGTTGACCCCGCCATGCCCCGAAAAACTCCCTGTCTGACTGCCGCGCTCTCCAGGGGCGTCACAAGGGGAGGGGGGGGGGAGTGGGACTGAGTTACTAGGGCCCAAGGTGGAGGGGCCCTAATTATTTTATACTTTGGCTATTGAAAAATAGCAGATATACAAGCTCACAGCGCTGCAAGCTTGTAGATCTGCTATTCTAGAAAATTCGTGAAAATGTGTGCAAATCTTTGAATATATGTATTTTTTAAGCGAACATATAACAACAATTTTGCTTCTGGAACTAAATATTTTGAGATGGGGGTCCGTGGCCAAATACATCATTTTGGGGGTCCTTCACATGAAAAGGTTTGAGCACCACTGACATAGAAACATAGGTTTTTCAAAAAATCTTATAGAAGGATTTGAAATATTCAAAGATTTTTCACGATTTTCACGATTTTTCAAAGATAGCAGATCTACACGCTTGCAGCGCGGCACTGAGTGCCACGCTGTGAGCTTGTATATCTGCTATTTTTCAATAGTTAAAGCACAGGGGCCCCACAGTGAATCCTTTGCACCCGGGGCCCAGTATTTGGTGCGACACCCCTGCCCGCCATGCCCCGAAAGACTCCCTGTCTGTCTGACTGCCGTGCTCTCCCCCGTCATTTATTACACATCTCTCTGCCTTCCAGGAGGCTTCACAGGGCCCTGATGGAGGGGCTCCTGTCAACATTTATAAAATGCACACAAACGATGCCATGGCCAAAAGGCAGAGGACTTCCACTTGACTCTGAGCTCTGAGCTCTGTCCGTCTTCTTCTCTGGCATTTCATTAGTATTCTGCTGCCGGAGCTCTCCAGAAAGGTAATTCTCACGCCGCACGCCACGCACGTGTGTAAAAGAATACCAATCCGTTCGCCCGTTTGGCCTGGTTCGCCCCGGGGCGTCTATCCGGCGTAATGTTAAAACGTTACGTTTTTAAATAAATGTAGTGGAGTAAAAGTACAATATTTTGATCCGAGATTTAGTGGAGTCGAAGTGAAAGTATTGCAAAAATTGGAAATACTCAAGTAAAGTAAAAGAAAAATACCTCAAATTTGTACTTTTGTACAGTTAAGTACAGTACAGGCCCACCGAGCGGTCAGCCCGGTGAGCGTGAGACCGGTGGAAAAGATTTGGGCGAACGGCCAAATGGGCAAAAGGATCTGTTACTGTGTAAAGTAACTACCGTAATTGCTGGACTATAAGCCGCACCTGAATATAAGCTGCAACAGCTAAATTTAGGATAAAAAACGAATGTTTACATATATAAGCCGTGGCTTATAGTCCGGCAATTACGGGTAAGTACTTTTGCTTTACTGGAGTATTTCAAATTTTGTATACTTTTACTCCACTACATCTTGTACATCTACAAATATTGTACTTTTTTACTCCACTACAATTATTTGAAAACTTGAGCACTGCCATTTTCAAAGGATTTTTAATATACATTTTAAAAATAATTGAAATGGGACAGTCTGCATAACGAGTAGCCCGCTTTTGGTACTTTAAGTTATATTTTGACGGCAGCACTTTTGTACATTTTGAATACATAACTTATACTTCTTCCATCACACACACACACACACACACACGCGCACACACACACACACACACACACACACACACGCACACGCACACGCAGTCGCACACGCAGTCGCACACACAGACTGAGGCATCCTCTTCCTCCAACATTGCTGAATTCCCAGTGGTGGTGATGGTGGTGGCAGCTCCACTCCACTCACCATCTGTCTTGCCTGCCTACTTGCCTTGTATCTGCCACGTACATTCCACAGTCCTCAGCTGCCATATCACATCTAACACCAACCTCTTCTTTTTTTTCTCCCCTACTTTCTATTTTTCCAAGCTGTGTTTCCATAGAATCAGGCCTGCCAGGTTGTGATATTTATGTACCGTCACCAAATTAGCCGGGCGCGACATCTGCGCCTTCCTCTCTCACCCTATTAGTGCTGTCCGTGGACTGATGCGATATAGGCTCAGCAGTGCATTAAGGGTCTGCGCATGGATCATTAGTGAGCGTTGAAATCCATACAGCTAGACAAAACACATACACACTCCCCTGCCATGTTCTCTCATCTATAAATCTGTTGCACTTTAACCACTGCAACATCTTTACAAATGTTACGGTGTCGCATGGCGAAAAACACCAGGAGCTATATTTTCGTCCAAGTGCATCTCAAACTTTCAAATTTCAAGGTCTCCCCTTATAACCCATTCCCCTACTCTTTGTTGACTCTGGCGATGCTCAGCTCCCCCTTACAAAACATCAACCTGCCACCTCTTCAAACAGAATATAAAGTATAACTAATTAAAATATATCCCCATATAATGAATTATCAAAGCCTCAACATTAACTGCAAGATTTCTTACCAAATGCTAGGCTGCACTAGTACTCATGCCTCCAGATCCCCACCATGCCTCCAGATCCCCACCAAACACTCAGGTCCCCCACCAAACGCTCAGGCTTCTAGCCAAACAGAAGGCCTCCAACCCTGGCCAGCCCTTATATGCACTCTGCCCTTAAAGGGCCAGTGCTATATGAGTGAGTGAAAGAGTGAGAGTGAGAGAGATCTTTATTCCTATTTAATTGTCTAAACACAAACTAATAAAAACTAACACAATAAGAAAAATTCAAAAACAAACTAGAAACAAAGGACACATTAACACCTCTTTTCACCCAGTGGATAGTGCGGTCAAACAAGCTATCTATAAAATCTATGAAAAAGTTGAATCTGCAACACAATTTTATACAATATTGTAGTGGGGCTCCCTGCTCCCTTGGTCCTTGGCCCGAAAAACGTTGAAGACCCTCGGTTTAAGGTGTGATGAGAGACGTGGAACACAAATACAACAGATAGATTTAAGGCAAACACATTCTGCTTATTTAGGTTCTTATCTGGACCATGTCCGATCATTTTGATCCGTTCAGGCCAAACGTGCATAATAGCCAGGTTAACACATTAAACGCCCACGTGGTGTCAACGCGCCAATCTCTTTGATGTCTACGTGTGCCCAACGACACGTTGACGTGTTGTACAGTAAACTATACTGTACTGTCTGTAGCTACTGCACTTGGCTACCGCGGTGATGAAACAAACTCCATTTCCCAACATGCAGCGCGTGTCACCAGGACGTGCTGTCTCGTTGACTTCCTGTTTAGCGGCTGCACAAAAATGCAGTTTTCTCTGGATTCTTTCCTTTTTTCTTTTTTTTCTCAAAACGGCGGCCTCCTCTACCGGCCGTAACACAAACACTGTGGCTTAATAAACCGAAATAAACATGACATACTTGGATTACATTTACTCGGATTACTTTTCTCGCCAGTACTTCGAAGGTAGGTAAAATGGCGGGTTGCCATGGGCACCAGCAAATTAAACGTTGAATAATTCTGGGCACCCGATGTGTTAAGTTAAGTAAGCCAATGTGTACCATCACTGTCGGGCAGAAACCATCTCCAAGTTTCAAATGTGTACGTTTTTTTCACCAAGTAAAGCCCTGCTTCATCATACAAGGCTGTCGCACAAAAGTAGTGAAAACAGTCAATCTACAAGCACACAACGCCTTGCGGTGCGAGGCGTTGTGTGCTTGTAGATCTGCTATTTTCACTAGTTTAGTTAATTTTTAAAATTAAAAACACAAAACGAATGGTCTTGGACATACAAGGTTTCCACCCGACAACGACGATGTTGTTATTTCTTTATAACACTGTTATTTCTTTATAATAATTGAACGCTGCAAGTTGAATTATTGTTGAGTACTTGATTGTATTATTTAAAGGGATAGTTCTCCCCAAATAATTTCTTATGTTCTATAAATTGTTACACACCCCATGAAAAGTCATTATGGGGGTTAACTATGCCTTCAAGGCATTAATAATAAAAACTAAATAGCTTAAACCGTGTATAGGTACAGTATATGTATATATAACACCCACAATATGAAAGAAAAAAAGGACAACAAAATGCTGGGTTTAGCCACAACGTCCACCTCTGTTTCAAGCAGAATATTCCAGTGTCTGTTTTAACTGGGAGCCTCTCTCCGTGAATTTCATTTGCTCTCTTCACCACATTCCTGGCAAATATAATTACTTTGTATACACATGGAGCAGATAGGCATCAAAGACATCAAAATGACTTTGGGTGATTTCACAGTTTTTAATTGGATCCTATAGGATAGAACAATTTGTTATCTCCGTTTGGGGAGTGTTTGTGTGACTCAGGGCAAAGACAGGCAGGCAGAGGGGGTCTGATTTAAATAGGAGAGGGCCATTGTGGCGGCGCTACATTCTCTTCCCAGTCTCCCCGCCTTTGTGAGAGTAGTATTGAGTGCTCTATTCAACGGGTACAAGGCTATAATGATATGCCACCAAGGTTGCTGTGGTGCAGTCAAACAGGATCTATATAAATGCTACTGTTCATCCAAAAGGGAACTGAATTCATACCAAAACCTCATTCATCAACTTTTATTTTTAGTAGGGCATTCACCAAATATTCAAATATTCGAATATCAAAGTCACTATTCGATGTTGTTCACCGCAGTCGAAGTCGAAGTCGAATATCCGTTTTTTTTTTTTTTTTTTTTTTTTAGTTTATAAAGCTTGGCTAGATAGGAAGTCATAAGAATGAGTTGTCAATGCCCCTGGTGGATGAAATTGTTAATGCTCTATACCAGGGCTTCTCAAACCTTTTAGGCCGTGACCCCCAAAATAAACATATTTGAACTGGGGACCCCCACCCTGACAAGCACTTGGTTCCACAGATAAATATTGTGAAAATAGCAGATCTACATGCTCACGACACGACGTCTCGCAACGCGAGGCGTTGTGAGCATGTAGATCGGCTATTTTCACAATGTTTGCCTCTTGCTTCACTATTAATATTTGACTGTTTGGCCAGTCCTGTCGAATATTCGACAATTCGAATACTTTGAGGTTGAATAATTCGAATACTAAAAATCACTATTTGTGAATGCCCTAATTTTTAGTAGCCTTCGCTACTTTTTTTTATTTTTTTTTTATTTTTTCAGAATGGAAAACAGAATTTCAGCCAATCCATTACAAACGGATGAAAGTCCACTATCATTGTTCTGACACTTGGTTAATAACATCTTTCCCCCCAACAGAGGGACATGGCAACGTTAGACACATCAAATCTACCCTGGGAGTCATTTTCACTTGCTCCATTAACATATTAATCTAACTAGAAAATACACTGACATTAGGATTAGACTGAGATAAAAAATGTAATAATAATAATAATAATACAAGAAATGCTATGAAAATAAGCTATGTCTGAAATGAAACTGTGTATAAAGCCACTTTATATGGCAATGGATTTGGCTTTTGTCTCTTGCAAGACTTATAATTTATTTAGTCATTTATTTATTATTAAAGTTAGTGGTTAGCTGATAAGGATACATTTATCATAAGCTCAGACATCAAAACCTGCTGCCAAAGAGTATTGCACTAATTCGGCAGCGGGAGACATATTTTTATTTTTATTTTTTTGTAGAAATATTGAGAAAAGTTTTTCAAACGGCAGAAAAGTTTTTCAAAGACCGCAAAAAAAGTTCATTGTTCATGTTGGCTTTCAACTGCAGGGTTTTCGTCTGCACTCACTATTCAACGATTTGGAGTCGAGTTGATTTGGGACTGATTGTGGCAGATGTTGGAGTATAAAGATGGCTCCGGCATTTCTGAATTGCCGGTGATGAGGGCCTTTTTTCTCCGTTGCGATAATGTGTGAAGGAATCCACAGATGGACTTCATCCATCCAAGCTAAAAATGAACCCCTTTGAAAAGGCCCTATTGATCTTTTACTCGCTATCACTCTCTCTCCTTTTCTCTGCCACGCTGCCAGTCCTTTCCTCCGTCTGTCTCTTCCTTTCTCTCAGTATCTGTGTCTTTGTGTTGAGGGGTGTAACCAGATAAGCCCAAGTGTCCTTGGTTGGACCCGAAGTCACAAACACTCCTTGTCCACACACGCAAACAGGCCCACACAACCACCACCACGCGCACGCATACAGTTATGTGTGGGGGGTCCGGGCCCGGGGACTCTGGGAGTGTGGGATGTGAATGCAGTGGGCTGTGAGGCCGGGTAATGGAGGACAGTGTGTGTCCTGGGATCACGCCGGATGGATCCAGCTCCATTGCGAGGGCGATGAGACCTGAAGGGCGACAGGGAGATGGAGGCGTTGAGGGAAAGAGCAGCCGCAGCCCAACGCTCTGTTAGGCACCTAATGGAGAGCTGGGCGAGGAAACAGGAAGCACTATCGGGCCCAGTGCTCACAGAGGAGCAGTACCAGAGAACACAACCACACACGCCAAGCCCAGGAATGTCAACAGGGACGTGCTGGGCCCCTGATTCAGCCCGGGAAAAAGAGTTGTAGAGGCACTCATTGCGCACTGCTGCCACTCAAAGATTTGCCATTTCAGACCATGACAAGTGACAAGCCAGTGGGCCAATTACATGAGTTATATTTCGTCGTTGTCGGGTGGAAGGAAACCTTATGTCCAAAACCGTTTGTTTTGTATTTATCATTTTAAAAATGTACACCGCGAGGCGTTGTGTGCTTGTAGATCGGCTGTTTTCACTACTTTTGTGCAAACAGTTTAATTTTTACTTTTGTGCAAACAGTTTAATTTTTTCCTAATGGCCGGCCTGGACCGGCCGGGATTGAACCGACCGTTCGGGAGTTGTCCCGCTTTTCCCAATGGCCAGCACGTCCCTGAATGTCAAGCAGCAGAGGGATGGAGAGGACTGGGTCACTTCTGTTAGGGAATGCACAGATAATTGGCGTGGATCAGTGGTGGAAAAAGTACTCACATTTTGTAATGAAGTAAAAGGATCAATACTGCCCTGTAGATGTACTCCGTTACAAGTACATGTCCAGAACCCAAAATGTACTTGGGTAAAAGTATGAAAGTATTTGCTTCAAAATGTACTTAAAGTACCAAAAGTAAAAGTAGTAAATGTTTGAAAATAGCAGATCTACAAGCTCACAACGATGCGACGCGTTGTGAGCTTGTAGATCGGCTATTTTCAAATAGCCAAGGTATAAAATAGGGCTAAAGTGGGTTAATGTGTGTTTTAAAATATTATAATTTACACCTGCAAAGTAACTAAAGTTTTCAAATAAATGTAATGGAGTAAAAGTACAATATTTGAATCCAAGATGTAGAGGAGTAGAAGTAAAAGTATTGGAAATTGGAAATACTCAAGTAAAGTACAAATACCGCAACATTGTACTTAAGTACAGTATTTAAGTACATGTACTTAGTTACTTTCCACCACTGGCGTGGATTACAAAATTATTTTCTTTATACTGTAGCTAGAAACGTCTTCAAGCGAGAAAACATTGCATTTGATTGTGGGTGCCGGTGTGGCGAATCGGCCTTTATCATGTCAAATAGATGTCTGCACCATAATGCACCATAATGAATATGGTGCAGTATGTGCAGTATAAAAATATTCAATAGTCATTAAGGATGTAGTGGTATAACATTTGAAGGTATACCGCGGTATCCAGCAACCACGTTTCTGAAACACAAGCCTTTTCCTTGTAACACTATGCCTACAGTATAAATTAACCTAAATATCTTTGTGTCAATGTTACAATGCTAATGCATGGGAGTTTCAGTTAAAAGCATGTGTGCACGCGCACACAACACGCGCTTCTGTTCAATAAAGCAATATTTTTCTTCAAAGCAATTTATTTCATGGGCCGTAGTACATTGAATAAAATGTACTTAGTACTTGCTTACTAAAATATCCTTTGATCTCTGAGTTTTTCCCCCTTTCCTGGTCTTTTATAGTTAGTTGTATTGAGCTCAGTGTTACATTATTAACAGTTAACCTATACAAGCCAGCGCATTTCACATAATGAGAATCATCAAGTACGCGAATGTGGAAAAAATCTATATGGTGAACCTAACTGCAGATTTATAACTCAAAATGTTTCATTTTGTGATGGACTTTGTCGCGTATATCATTACGGTGTGATTACAATGAATGCCAGAGCACTTCAACATACATTTCGGAAATCTGCGCCCAAGTTGTGAAACATGAATATTTAAAGGCCCTCAGTCATATGTAGTTATGCTACTGGGGAACAATTGAAATGAATAATTGAAATAAAGGTACTACACTTGCATTATTGAATGATTGAATTACGAGCCTGCTGGGGTTAGATAAAGGCAGAAAAGAGGGAGCCGTGAGTAGGCTGTTCAAGTACAATATGAGCTCTAAAAACAAGTATGAAGTACCTTCAATGAGCATTTCTGCTGCTTTGCACTGTACTGTGAGTACTGGGAGATTTTGTCTCCTCTTGGTTAAATTGAATCTTGGTTAAATTGTACATGCAATAAGGGAAATAAGAATGTGCGTTGAAAAAATTGATTGTGCACAAGACCTTGAGACGGCAAACAAAATTGAAGTTGTGCAATCTGTGTACAGGAATGAGCACAAAGTGTTAGTCAGCTACTCACGCACCAATGATCACATGTTTAGATGCTTAAGAACAGGAGTGAATAGCGAGTTATGTCTCCTGTCTGTTTCAAAACGCATTTGTTATGTGAGGCTGCAAGTATGACAACAAGCAATGACTTCCCAATTATAGAGATAGCCTATCTTTGTTCGAGGGAGCGGAACTGAAGGCAGTAAACATTAACGACGACGGCGTTCAAAACTGGTACGAGGTCTTTTAAGGTAAGGTAAGTGATAACAAAACGTTATTTAAAAAAAAAGGTTAAGGCATTTCTGTGTATTCTGATAGTAATCATTGCTAATTACATTTTCAGATGGGTTGCCAAATTTGAGCCAATCAAGGCAAGGCAAGGCAAGGCAGGGCGGTTTCATTTGTAGAGCACATTTCAACAATAAGGCAATTCAATGTGCTTTACACAGAACATCAAACAAAGGAAACAACAAAAAAGTAGGTCGGGAGTGGCTTAATGTCGGTATGAGCCGGTAACACGCGGGAGTCTGTCCCCGTTACAATGCGCTATAGACCACTGGGAGATGGATTTCTGAGGTGGAGCACCACACCTACCATCAGCTCCCAGTACTTGCCACACGACTTGCCGGACCCAAACCGTGCTACTACTTGTACGAGTTGGCAGTGCCCGGAATTAAACCCATGACCTTGTGGTCCAAAGGCAAGAGCACTACGAGTCTAGGGATGCTCCGATCACGTTTTTGGAGGCCGATTCCGATTTATTTTTTCATGATCTGCCAATACCGATCGATACCGATCACCGATTAAACCGGCTACCAATCGACCGGAGCATCCCTAATATTAAGTATAAACATTAGGAGATTGCAGGCTGAGGTCCTTTAGTATCCAATTCAACTTGTAGGAGTTGAAACTGAGGTTACATTCAGTCCTACTGATAAATATTGTGAAAAATAGCTGATCTAGCTTGTAGATAGGCAAAGCCGATACCGATCAAAGCCGATACAGGCAGTATCCGCCGATCACTTGGCACATCTCTACTACCGACTGAGCTAACTGGACACAAACAAAGGAAACACAATTATACAATGACATTAGGATGCATAAAACAAAAGAAGACAAACTAAAATGCCAGATACAGTTACAGTGCAGAAGAGAAAGAAAAAAGAAAAGTAACTCAATCAAAGGCAGTGGCAAACAGAAAGGTCAGGAGACAGAATCAGCAGAGAGCTAGCCATTTATCAGCTTCAAATTTATAGTGTTACAGTTCCAATTGTGTGTGCTTATTTCTTTGTGTCATCGCTTCCCATTTCAGTTGTTCATCCTGTATCCTGTGTGAGTTCTCTCTCCTGAATGTATAAAATTGGTACCCCGAAATGCCGTTTCTGTTCACTTACAAAGAGTTGCAGAGACAGGGAGAGCCCTAGCTGTTACTGAACAAACATTCTACAGCAATGAGTACTATCATAATAAAGGTATTTAACATGTATTTTAACAAAGGTAAATCACTTACCCTACTTTAAATAGAAATAGTGTATGTTTTCAACCTCATTACCTGCATTACAAAATAATAAGGTCAGTATTACCAATAGGAAAGTTGCACGAATACACCGTTTGGCAAATTACAGGGCCTACCAGTTGAAGAGTGACACGGTTTTGCCCCCAGGGAGTTATAGATACCTAGGCTTGTTGTTATATTGCTTTGAGAGGGTGAAAGACACAAAACATTTTGAAAAATGTGGTTGTTCATAGCTTGATATAATCACTGCCTACGGTAAAAGCACCTGCGTGAACATTCTAGCAGCAGGCACACAGCGTTATATTGATCCGAGACTCTCTCATTGTGGGCCCTATTCCATTGTCTCTGTTGTTTCACGTTTAGTACACATGTGTTGTGCCCATGTATACTCAACAGCGGGAACAGGTTCATTGAGAAGACAGAGGGAAACGCGGTTAGGGAAAGCGGAGGCCCCCAAAAGGACTTCACTGCACTGCACTCAATAAGAAAAGCCCTAAACGGATTTGTGTGAGGGGAACTGCTCGGGGGAAAACTGAACAGATTGACGGTTACACGTTCTGCATTCTAGTGCTGGAACAGCAACACTGAACCTCCTCGTCGACAATTACAGCAGAGGGAGCAGTGGAAGAAATAGGACCAGGGGAGCCTATGCATTTCACCCAGATATTAAGCCCAATTTATACTGTTTCGGACGGCAGTGTTGCCTGCCTAAAATAGCAGATCTACAAGTTCACAGCGAGTGTTGTGAGCTTGTAGGTCAGCTATTTATGGCGCATGAAACCTGCTGCTTGATGAAGCATAAATTAGGCATTAGGTAAGGGCTGGAGTGAAAACCTGTACTGCCTTTTTCAGTCTTTCAGTCTCTGCAGCATTACACGGGTGTGTGCAATTCAAATCCTCTCATTGTATTTCTGCAGATTCAATACATTTGAAGGTCACCGATAGTCACCTGGGTGTGGGTGATTATTACAAGTGTGCAGCAATAGACAGATAAGCTCCTCTCACCATCGTAGCTGTGAGCTTGTCAAAGACCGCATTTATCTCGGATCATTGATTATCAACAAAGGAGATTCATGTGGCTAATAGAACGAACGCAGAATATGATAAGCAAAGATATATAGCATGTAATCTCAGAAATCCAACAGGTCTTTTGTATAGACCGGTGTAAACCCTAAGACAACAATACATGGCACAGTCAGGGTTATCTACAACGTGGCTGATCAGAGGTGTTTGATGACATGACTACGAAGGTGTGCTCAACGAGCCGCAAGACAGATCCGATGAGGGTCACTGTACTCCACCAGCCGTCCGTCTGTCTGTCAGTCAGTCAGTCACGTCACACTTTTAGCCTTCTCATATCTCCGCCACCGTTGCCCCTATCCATAGCAAAATTTGCACACACACACTCCTTGGCTGCCAAACCACAACCCCACCCCTCATTTCACATGGCCCTCTTCTAGCGAAACCATGAGGCCGACTTTTACAAAACACATTTGTGGACACTGCTCCTACAGATTTTGCCCTAAAATCACGCAAAGTGGTACACAAGTATCTCTAAAATCATATCATCAACATGGATCTGTCCCGTTTCCCATATTCCCTCCTGATTGGCTACCAATGCCTACTAAAGTTTGTGTACGCGACCTGACAGTTGCTTATTTCCCATTTAGGGAGTATTACTGGTTCCACATCGTTATATCATGGCGCATCTATTGTCTTAAACCTCAACTCGAGAGTTAACGCGGGCTCAGCAACCACCTCTCCTCCGCACGAGTTTTTAGAGAGCAAAGCTAATACCGGTAGAAAGGTTTTTTCCCAGCTCCGCTGATAAACTGTAATCTAGCGGTATGGGACACAATCAATCTGGCAGAATGGGCGGCGAGACAAGCCACCTAGCAATTCAAAGGGACACGAGGCATCACCAGCACATCACACAGGTACTATCCGATGCACACGGGGGAGAAAAAAAACACAGCGGCATTTCTTGGAGGGGGCTTTGATTGGAAATCTCTCTCCAGTCTTCCTCCCCTTCGCTGCTGTCGCCTCATTCGCCGTGGGAAACGTGTGGCTTGGCACGACTTTTGAAGTCTCACTTGGACACGCGGCAAAGGCAAGGGTTGCAGGTGTTGATTAGACGTCAGCTTCAGTTTGGGAGATAAGTTGCCGTGTGAACAGAGCGGTCTTGATTTTCAAGGGCACAGGATGCATTTGAGAGACTGCCACAGGTCCTCCTCCTACATGCTGCGGTTCCCGTTGAAAACAGGCTGTGAGGAAAATGTCACAAAGCAGAAGGGGCAAGATAGTGTTGTGTTTTTCCGTCTACTGCGATGACCTCGAATGGTAGCCTTAAATTATTCAGAGAACATACCGGAGGGCATTGGGGTGGGCCACCTTTTCAGGCATAAAATCTGCTTAGCCGTCTTCCAAGGCTGGTGATCTAATTTTACCAGACAGTGTAAACTGCGACCGCTTTTATGGCGTATTATAGGCTGCTAATTAGAATGCAAAACTTAGAATAAGAATACATAAACATATTAAGTCAACGGTTTAATTGTAATAATAATGATACGATAAATGCTTTTAATTAGTGTTATGCACCAAACAATAATTAAAAAAATAATCTATGGGACTATTAAATACTGATGAAAGCACTTGATCAAGTTTCATGTTCGGTATACATAGTTCATTCTTTCTTTTTCTAAGTCCACTGTCGGCTGAAAGTTTTCTCAAATAATTTTGGTTTTGTCTGAAAGTGAGTTCCCTTTCTTTGTCATCACTGCAATTCCTGCTAATGAGACAAATACTTAAAATACTGACAGAAAGGTGGTTTTCAGGCCTGTTTTAAAGGATGGACGCCACAGTGCTTCACACTTGGGTGGCAGTGCTGTAGAAGGAGAATTGGCCCATGTTTGTTCTATAGCTGGGAGTTACCAGATCATTACGCTCCCACTAGTATTGTGGCTGTCACTCACTTTTCGGAGGTTTTTAGTCAGATATGCGGGTATTGGCGGCATTGAGGGCAAAGTCGCATTGTCTCGTCTCATCTAATTTGTTGTGGTTGAAAAATATTAGTAGCATGTCTGGACATTCATATGTGTTAGTTTGCACTGCTCAATCCACTGGTATGATTCACTGGGGTTAATATTCTAACAGGCACACCTGAGCATAGATTGGACAGATATAGATATAGATATTTACGTGTTAGTGTGCAGCTACAGTAAGACTAAAAGCACTAAAAGAATGAAAAGTTCATAATCAGTAATCAATAATCAATAATCAATAATCTACACCTAATAGATTGCAAATGTCCTGCATTACATTCATCACCAATCCAGTGGTTCTCAAAGTGGATTCCAGGGACTATGTGGGTTCCTTTAGGGGTGTCTAACTTGACCCATGCAAGTCTGTAACTCTGACAGTGTACAAATGGATCCAAATGAACCCGTTCCATTTGTACACTGTCAGAGTTAAGGGGAGACCTTCAACATAATTATGCAGTCTAGTACATACAGTAGTTTCAAATCATCCTGATTAGTTAGTTACTCAAAAGGGCTGCTGAACTTGATGGAATTAAATGAGAATAAAAGATCTGGCTGCAGGTAGTTGGACCCAGCAGGTGAAGGCCGCAGAACATCGTCCCTTGAACGCACACAACGAACGCTCCAAAGTCAACAGTATGAGGACGGCATCATTCACAATGTGTTAGAACAATGCAGATGCTGCTGACACCGTTGCCAGGCAACACTAACCACACTTGGTAATTTATTGAATAAAAAGGTAGTGTGTGCGTGCATGCGCGTGCATGCGCGTGCGTGCGTGCGTGCGTGCGTGCGTGCGTGCGTGTGCGCGCGGATTGACAATGAAGCCTATAATTGATGCAAATGGCTGTTATTTCTGGTATTTTGGCAGCTGTTGCTCTCCGGGGGCCTTCTTAAAGGCCATGGGATACTAGTTCTCCTCTTCTTATCAACATGATGTTGAGGCTGTAGTGAGTGAGCACTTGGGTATAGCTGTCGTCACAAGGAGGGCTGTTGCTCCCGGCTTGTTTACCTACTGTACCTATACCGAAGAGACTATAGAGGTGCTGATGAAACCGCTGCAGTGATGGAAAAAGTACTCCCATTGTTTTTACTTAAAGGATTACTTCACCACTTTTCAACCTATCTTCATATAGTCCTCACTAATGTTCATTATAAAATTGCAAAAAAAAAAATAATAATAATCTACTTGGTCCAAGTCTCTTGGGAGAGCTGCATGTGGGAAGTTCAGAAATCCATAGTCTTGTGACATCATCAATGGGGAATCAAAGCTAATAGAAAATGCAGGCTTTCTATTCCTGAAAAGTTGCAAAAAGAACATTGTCAAATGATGATGTCACAAGACTATGGATTTCTGAACTTCCCACAGCTCTCCTAAGAGACTTGGACCGAGTTTTCTTTTGCAATTTTATTATGAACATTAGAGGACCTATTATATGTTCAAATGCATTAAAGAATCTTTTGACAGATCTACAAGCTCACAGACGTGTGACACGCTGTGAACTTGTAGATTGGCTACTTAGTGGTTAATGTATGTTGTGTAAAATCTACTCAGTAACTCATAACAATAATATAAATAATAAATCTTATTTATTAAATAAATGTAGCGGAAGTACATTATTTGCCTCTGAGATGTACTGGAGTAAAAGTATTGAAAATTGGAAATTTAAGTAAAAAAGAAAAACATCAAAATCGTACTCAAGTACAATACTTAAGTAAATGTACTGGGTTATTTTACACCACTGTGAAGCTACCCTTGTAGACCACTCTGTGTGCATGCATGCGCGTGCGTGCGTGCGTGCGTGCGTGCGTAGGACGGTATGTAGGTGTGTGTGTGTGTGTGTGTGTGTGTGTGTGTGTGTGTGTGTGTGTGTGTGTGTGTGTGTGTGTGTGTGTGTGTGTGTGTGTGTGTGTGTGCCCATCACTGTCTCTTATCATGTTGTATCTGTGTGATATATAGGCATTTCAATTAAAAGATCACCCCGGCAGCTGTATTGTAGTGGCACAGAAAGTCAATATCTGTGCTATCTGTGTTATATTTATCTATGTAAGCCCTGTACAGATAGTCTGAAGGTGCATTATTACAGTATGTTTGTCGATATTACCTCCGTTGTTCAAATGTACAGTTGATCTAAAGCAATGGAAGATCCTTGTAATGTGAAACAGGCATCAGACTGGTGGAGGCCAGACGGAGAGCATGGCACAACCACAGTCAGTGGACATGGTATTTAGTTTAAATGTCATTGGTATCTGGGGGATCTTCGTGTAGGTAAATATGGGTTAAGGACAGTGGTGGAAAACATATTCGAATATTTTACTTAAGTGAAAGTATCAATACTGCAATGCAGAGTCTGTTACAAAAGTACAGTAATCAAAATTTGCATCAGCTATTTTCATATAGCTGAAGTACTTTATATAGGGATGAAGTGGTTAATGCATGTTTACAAAGAGACTAGTAACTCAAGATTTCAAATAATTGTAGCGGAGTAGAAGTACAATATTATAATTAATATTATAATATATTATTAATATTTAATATATATTAAATCAAATGGCGAGCACATTTTCAGATGACAAAGTGAATATTCCTGTACATATCCATTCCCATTCCAGATTCCAATTTAAAAATGTATTATTTTATTATTCTATGTTATTGCGACGGTACCTGTCCAGCCGCCAAGTTGCAACTGCTTCATGCTGTCTGCCAATTCTGCCTTACACATTAAACAGTGGTGTATAAAGAACTTGAAAGCGATACTTGAGTAAAAACTAAATTTCAGGGGCATATAAACATAAAAGAGCATATCAGATTTGTTTTGAGTGCAGTTTGTCCATCACATGCCATCTCCATCCAGTTGTAGCTACTAGTATATTTGAGAGGATGATGTTACATCAAAGAAAGAATTCTCCATCTGCAGCCATTCTCGTATGATTTAGTTTTGAGTGGATTTTGTCCATCTTGATCCACTTGAAGGTTTTACACAGTATGTTTAATTCATCCTAAATACTGTAGCGTCCTGGGCTGAAAGATGGTCTAACTCTCAACTAATGGTTCATGAAACACATCATTATAGCTTGTGCTTTCATCATCCGGGTTCTCAAATGCAAAAACCTTTGATTCATACGAATATGCAAACACTTCACCTTGCCAGTCTCACGAAGACTCCCAGGTACCCGTGCACAGAACATACTGAAATATCTACTTCTTATTTCCTTAAAATAAAAGCTTGTGCACTATAAATGACTTCCACAGACAATATCCCATCCTATCAAACATCAAAATTCATGAATGCAGGCTCTATTAAGTTACCAGGTCCACAATAGACATAATATGTTCTTTCCAACCAACATTTTTGTTGTCAGTCCCGGGCCCATGACCTCAAGTCATTTTACAATTTTGGCCCCTGCCTAATCTACTTGAATACCCCTACCGTGTGTCCTTACACAAGCATCCTATTTCTGTGGGTCGCAAAATTCTTACATGCCTCCAATATTATGCCAATGCACTGCAAATGCTTTAGCAGAAATGTAGGTCATCGACACCCCCCCACATACCATCTCAAATCCAGTTGACGTCTTTGAGGTAAAGAAGTCTCGGGGCTCCGTGCTAATCCCCCCTGGTCATACCGAGTTTCAAATTCAATCTCAGTTTTCTCATTACTGGTTTTGGAGATACTGAGACCCCATATTGGTCAAGAGATAGTTGAGCTTAATCTGATGGGCTTCTGTGTTATAAGGCCAGTGGAAAGCGATGATCCTGGGATCCATGGGTTTTGATGGGGAAATCAACAGCGCAGTGCAGCAGATGGAAGCTCGAGAGCGGAGAGAGTCAGCTAGAGGCGTGCTGAGTCAAGCTTTGCTCACCGTTATTTGTCCAGATATATCCGTGGGATTCTAAACAGCAGTTCTTGAGGTCTGTCGGTGGGGGTAGAGTTCCTGACAAGGAGATGGCATTTTAAAGGCAAAAGTCACACAGAGAGGCTGTAGAGTAAAAGAATACTTAATATTATACAACAGTTCGTTCAGGTCAAGTATAGTTTAACTGGACAAGAGGCATAACATGAGTGCTGATCCAACAATACAACAGCACAGCAATGGTCTCATCTCGTGGTCTCTTAATAAGTGACTCAATAACTCTGCGCACGCACGCACACGCGCGCACACACACACACACACACACACACACACACACACACACACACACACACACACACACACACACACACACACACACACACACACACACACACACACACACACACACACACACACACACACACACACACACACACACACCCCGACCGTGTGATTTAGGATTCACTGCTGTGAGTAGGCCTATTTCCTATGATGAAGTATCCTTGTTTTCCCTAGTGACGCCCCCATGACAATACTTAAGTGAAATACCACTAAATGTTTAAGAGGGAAAGTCAAAGTAATTGTGTGACTTGGTGATAAGAATCTAATTCTCTCTCATAACGGTCTAAAATTCCCCACTCATTGCACCGAGCAGCCGATCAATACTGTTGACGTTCTGGAAAATGGGTCAGGATGTGTCTGAGTAGACGCGTCGCAAGGGAGCAACATGAAGCACTGCAACACCGACATCTTATCACACCTCACAGCCCTGCAAGAACATGACCAAAGGAAAGAAATGAAAGGCCTGCTTTTGGACTGGGCCCAAACACATGATGGTGACTAATGAAGTTGTGAAAGGCAAAAAGTCTCTGGAGGCGAGAGACACAGGGAGCACACGTCTCGCGCATTCATGGGTAATGTGCTTTCTGTGATTAGCTTCGAGTAGACCCTCATCTATCCTGTTTGAGTTTACTTAGGGGCCGGGCTAACACAGCACACGTAGAATAGGGGCGTCAATTGGGTATGGCAGGGGTATGCAGCTGCCATACCCTGGGTCCAGGGGGGGAAATAAAAGTTACTTTTAAATATAAATCCATGAATGTCTCTTTGTCTATCTGCGCTAAATTACAGTAAAATAACTACAAATGCAAAATTTTACATAATGGTCACTTTAACAAGCCCAGCTGGCACACGACGTCAGTACAACGTTGGGACAACGTTGTACTCCAACGTTGGATGACCATTGGATTTTGGTTGTAAATGAAAGTTTGTCTGACGTCCTAACCTAACGTTGGTTAGACGTCAGAACCTGATGTTGCTTTGACGTCGTAACCTGATGTTGGTTTGACATCTTAAACTAACGTCGATTCAACGTTAATCTCTGATGTTACATAGACGTTGATTAAAGGTTAGACTCCCAACGTTGGATACCAGTTGTATTTTGGTTGTAAATGAAAGTTTGTCTGACGTCCTAACCTAACGTTGGTTAGACGTCAGAACCTGATGTTGCTTTGACGTCGTAACCTGATGTTGGTTTGACATCTTAAACTAACGTCGATTTAACGTTAATCTCTGATGTTACATAGACGTTGATTAAAGGTTAGACTCCCAATGTTGGATACCAGTTGTATTTTGGTTGTAAATGAAAGTTTGTCTGACGTCCTAACCTAACGTTGGTTAGACGTCAGAACCTGATGTTGCTTTGACGTCGTAACCTGATGTTGGTTTGACATCTTAAACTAACGCCGATTTAACGTTAATCTCTGATGTTACATAGACGTTGATTAAAGGTTAGACTCCCATCGTTGGATACCAGTTGTAAATGAAAGTTTGTCTGACGTCATAACCTAACGTTGGTTAGACATCGTAACCTGATGTTGGTTTGACATCTTAAACTAACGTCGATTTAACGTTAATCTCTGATGTTATATAGACATTGATTAAAGGTTAGACTCCCAACGTTGGATACCAGTTGTATTTTCGTTGTGAATGAAAGTTTGTCTGACATCATGACCTAACGTTGGTTAGACGTCATAACCTGATGTTGGTTTGACATCTTAAACTAATGTTGATTTAATGTTAATCTCTGATGTTACGTAAACGTTGATTAAAGGTTAGACTCCCAACGTTGGATGTTGAAAAAGAAAGTTTGTCTGACGTCATAACCTAACGTTGGTTAGACGACATAACCCGATGTTGGTTTGATGTCATAACCTGATGTTGGTTTGACATCTTAAACTAACGTTGATTTAATGTCAATCTCTAATGTTATGTAGACGTTGATTAAAGGTTAGACTCCCAACGTTGGGTTTTTAAGTTTGATTGACGTCATGACCCAACATTGGTTTGATGTCAATCTCTGATGTCATGTAGACATTGATTAAAGGTTAGACTCCCAATGTATTTTTGTTGAAAAGTAAATCGGATTGACGTCATAAGGCAAACATTGATTTGATGTAAGCATCTGATGTTATCTTGACATTGAATTTTGGTTGGTCTCCTAACGTTGGATAAAAGTTATTTTAGTTGAATAAAATTGGACTGACATAATCCAACGTCAGCTTGATGTTAATCTCAGATGTTATGTAGACGATTACTGGTTCAACTCCAAATTTGGATACAAGTTCTAATTTGGTTAAATGAACATAACCCAACGTTGGCAAGACGTCATCCTCCAATGTTGGTTAGACATGTAAGCAAGAGGTGCATTGCTGTCAAAACCCAACATTAGGTTGACATCAATGACCAAAGTTGGAAATGCAAAACATCAGAGGGCGTGAAAACCAACGCTAACATCACATCAACTTCCAGACATATGACAGTATGACACCAAATTGTGTCAAGTACTGAATAGTGAATAGAGGGTAGCTCACACAGCAGTCACTAGGTCTGATTAAGCTTGATCCAGAAAAGAACATAACAGTTCACCTTTTTTTTACCTTAACACTGGACAAATAAAGAAATACATTAAATAATAGCACAGCCTACCTCAGAGAGAACTTCCAGACAGTTTCCTTTTTACTTGCATATGTCCCACAACAACAACAAAATTATTAATAAAATATATTCCGGTGTGTTCACAACAAAAATATAATAATTAAAAAATATAATCCAGTGAGTTCACAACAACAACAAAAATTATTTAAAAAAGTATATTCCGGTGAGTTCACAACTACAAAAAATAATTAAAAAAATGTATTCCGGTGAGTTGCCAGATTAAACTGTAGGTCCAAACAGAACTACCAAGATCCCCCAGAATTCACAGTGTCAGTTCAATCAGTTCTGAGTGCATGCGTTTGTGTCCCCCGCTGCCTCCTCTTGCCTGCATGTCCAGTGAGCTACCAGGTTTTAGGTCCAACCAGAACTAATTCAAGTTATATCAGTCCATAGTGTCCCTCTTGAAATGGACAGTTCCCCTGTGTCTCCCGCCTCTGCTGCTTTAGGTTGTCCTCTGCTTCTGGGTTGAACGTCATGACGGCATCTGTAGAAAAAGAGAATACAACATATGTAACATGCTGTCATAACCTTACACCACCACATTGTCATGTTTTGCAAATTAAATTATTTACAGGTGTGTCTACAAGGTCACAATGCATACAAAAACTTGAAAACTTCACATCATGTTCACCCTCATAACCTTAAAATAACAAGAGTTCAGTTGGTTAAGCAGGCCCTCACCCAGAAGAATTAAATTGTAAGACACTGAAAACCACAGAACACCCAAACCTTATACTGTGTTATGCTGTGCATTACTTCTTACTTACTTAAAAAGCTTGGTCACAGAGGTGCTTCTTCTCTCCATCCTCTCAACGACTGGACCCAAGCAGACACATCACGCCAGCTAAGAGAGAGAGAAGAAAGAAGGAAATAGGTTAGACCAGGGTTTCCTAAAGTGGGTGCTGTTGCACCCTAGGGTGCCTTGATGCCAGTCCAGGGGTGTCTCAGAATAATCTGATCATCAATATCACTACATCAATATCAGTTCACTAAGTAAAACTGACCTGATTTGTGAGGAGTTATTTTTCCATCTACGGCCAACTCTCTTCTGCAAAAATAGCAGATCTACAAGCTCACAACATGTCACGACGCGCTGTGAGCTTGTAGATCGGCTATTTTTGGTGAACCTTCCTCCCAGAATAGGGATGCTGGGGTTCAAGTGGTTAAACATAAAGTATAAAGTTATTTTCAGTCAAGTTCTAATGGAAACTGATATTTCTCCAATGGTGTAAGATTCAAAATATTTACAGTGTACTTCAAGGGTGCTGTGGATTAAAATATTATTTACAGGGGCGAGGTGACCCGAGTCAAAAATGTTTGAAACCCCCTGGGTTAGACACCAAATCAAAGACACTTGCCATTGTATCAAATGGAAGGACATGTTTTGCCCAATTACATTATTTACAGATTGGTGTGTGCCAATTGTCTGTCCTTGGTCAACATGAAGTTACCTTGTATTGCTCTAAAATACATCAGTCTTCTCCAAAGCCACCTTCCTTTTCCCCCTTCATGTGGTTACCGAAGAGCCTGAAGAAAAACATATTACATTTTTGTGAACAATATAGTAGGGTAAGGTTCTTTTGTAAACATGGCATATAATCTCTTGATCCCTTGTTGATCAGGTGGCCCAGGGTGGTCCGCTTTTTTAAACCCTCTACACCAAATCTGCTCAGCAACAGCGGGTCTATAAGCTACATTCATGCAAAATTGTATTTATTTATTTTCACATAATTTTCACATATGACATTGTCATAAAAGGGGGTTCCAGTGGTTAAGCTGCGAAAAAATGAAAACATGCAGACAGGCCATCGCCTAGAATAATTAAACAAATAATTATGCAGACACTGAAAACCACATCACACAAGGGTTAATTCATATTGTATGTTGAAACATGCAGAGAGGGAAGCAAGCACATCTCCAAAGATTTACAGGTGCCGAACCAAGGAATATATAATATACACACCATGGAAGGAGGAGGTTCACACACTGTTCCAGAGCTCCAGTAAATAGTTTATTAGGATAGAATAATAACTATTTACCGGAGCTCTGGAACAGTGTGCGAACCTCCTCTTCTTCCATGTTGAAACATGCACTTTATACTGTGACTCATATAAAGCCTACCAAGGTCTTAAAAGCTTGGTCATCACAGAGATGTTGCTCCTCTCTCCATCCTCTATCCTGTCAACCACTGGCACCAGGTCCGAAAGGACTATCAGACACGTCACGCCACCTGAGAGAGAAAGAGAGGTTAGACACCCAATCAAAGCGTTATAATTTTCCATCGCACAACAGTTTGTAGATTGGCTATTTAGTACAAAACAATGATCAGACTACCTGGTTGTTATCTCCCAAGAGTAGAAACCACCATGTCTATCCCAAAGGAAAGGCGGGACAAGCACAGCAGACACCTGAGAGAGAGAGAGAGGGAGAAGTGAAAACAGACTAGTGACTAGTTCATACATGTTTGCTTCCACATAAGACAGGACTGGACACTGCGTCACAAGAACAAGCAGCCACCCAACGTACGGCACCTGAGACACAGAGAGAAAGGAAATAAAATCAGCACAAAAAGAAAGGAAACTTGACTTCGGTCCATTATCTCCCCTTTAATAATACCAATTTGTATTGTTTTATATCATTTTTATCATTGATTCGTCACCTTTACAACAAAGTACAGCTTGTAAGCATCGGGCATTCGAGGCATGAGCTACACAACCTAACGTGTGGGTGCGCTACCCGATCAAGGTTTTGCCAAAATGGCTTGCAATATTGTTCTGCTGGCATTTACTCTCATTGTGGGCTTCCCTGACACTGAGCTTAAAATTAACAAAGTGTAAAAATGGTCAACATGTGTTGTTTTTTCTTTTCCTTATTACTGTGGGAGAGTGCAATCATTCAATCATTAAAGGGGAGATATAATGGACCGAAGTCACAAAAATAGCTGATCTACAAGCACACACAATGTGAGGCTGTAGAATGGCTTCTCAGTTCAAATAAATCATTATTAATTAAGTAAATTACCTGGTTGGCTTAGCTCCCAGGATCACCTCATACCACCACAGAGACACCTCATGTAACAGAGAGAGAGTGAAAAAGGAAATGAATAGGTTAGATTTTATCATACTCCATCAAACAACAATGTTGCATTAGACACAAAATTATCTACAAGAACACATTGCATAATATGAGCATGTACAGTATATTATTTAGTACTTGACTAGTTCCTGCAGTGATTGGCTGCAGTAGATTGGCATTCAGACCTGTTTGTAACACCTGTGAAGTGCAGCTTTGGCAGTACAGGGTAAGAAGAGAAGGAGAAGTCTCATGCAAAAGTCATGCTGTATTCTATATTGGATCTTGGATATTATACCACAGGATGAAGATACCTTTTATTTTCCTATTGTGGATTACTACTGGATTTCCTGGATTAAAAAGGACTTTGCTAAAGGGTGGTAAGAGGAGACTTAACCTACCATATTGCATAGACTGGTTTTCTTTTCGACGTTGGAATTTTCTGTTGACAGAAGAAAAACAAAAGTTGAAAGACTACAAAATACATTACAAATGAGCCATGTACCACACACACACACACACACACACACACACACACATACACACACACACACACACACACACACACACACACACACACACACACACACACACACACACACACACACACACACACACACACACACACACACACTCCTGTTAATCACTTCTAGCTCCCACTCCCACTTTGAGAACCATGGCACAAAATCAGTGTTTGTCAATTATGCATTTGAGCCATGGACCACCATTTAGTGAGATTTAGCCTCTCAGTCTCATACCTAATAATTTAGGAATACAGATCATGTGTAAAAAATAATTTAGCTTGTACATTTGGTTTGATTTTACAGTAATTAAAAGATCTATAGGGGTCCATTTGGTTATCAACTCCCCATCATTTAGCTGGGGACCACCTGGAAGGCTGGAACCAACCTAACATTACTAAACAAACACTATATAAATAGCAATGATTACTGTCACAATAACACTATTTAACTGCTGAATAAATAATGGACCTTGGAAACATTATATAATGGAAACTTTTTTACAGGAATGAGGGTTCCTGTCACATATTAAAAGGGGTCTGCAGCCAAATAGTCATTTTGGATTTTGGGGTCCTTGACATGAAAAGGGCTGAAAACACTGGAGTATGAATTGTAAATAGTGAAGTTGTAAAAAGTATTGGAAGCAAAAGCAATCAATTAAAATAGCTTTACATACCTGTGTCATCTCCCTGCTCCAAAACTCCTTCTCTGTGTGCAAAAAGTCTCCATAATGTAGATTTAATCCCACAAATAGACTGGCAGCAACCTATCTTCCTGTTCAACAATCAACAGTGATTTTATTTAGTTTAGTTTTATCTTAAATCACTTTTAGACAAGCAGCTCTCAATGCTTGCTGTTGGTGACAAATGTAACTGCTGTGGGCTGTTTGGATTCAAAGTGGGGGTGTGCTCTCAGCAGAGCCAGTGGTAGCTGGCCACATCACAGTCACATGACACACAGCCAATCAGGCATTTGCAATTGCATTGTGGGCAGTGTAGTTGATTTTCAAACTGCTTTCCATAAACACACATATATTGTGTTCCTCTCTGTAACTACAAAGATGGCTCCCTTCATCTTTCATATGTTTCCTCCAAACTATAATATCCCAAAAGATAGGCATTAAAATGTGTTTTAATCAGATTTAATTACAGATGATAATTTGCTTGTATAACCAATGTCTGCCCAACATTATTTTACTAACGTCCACATAACGTTGAAGTCTAACATCATCAGACGTTGATATTTGGTTGGTTTTAGGTTGTGTTGGTAACTAACCAATAACCAACGTCTGTTCAACGTATTATCCCAGCGTCAGGTTGACGTCAGGATGATGTTTTTATTGTATTATACTCATTTCAAGCAGGATAGTTTTATATTAAGCTTCTGAAGCATTGAGGAATACAGTATGGTAGTGGATCTCAAACATTTCAAAGAAGAAACATTTCCATTAGAGAAGATTTTGATGAGTCAAGCAGTGATTCTCAACTATTTTAATTGCAAGAACCCCAGTTTGACATGCATTAGTCTAAGTACGGACCTCCATTTTATGGCATTTCTATCTGAGACCCCAATTTATTGTAAAATCAATGTTAATGGGTCCATTTTGGTTCCATTTGTACACTCTATGAGTTACCCATAAGGGTCCATTTCATTCCTAACTATCATTTAGCAGGGGACCCCCTGGAACTCCCTCAAGGACCCCACTTCGAGAACAAATGCAGTTAATATCAGGTTGCCATTCCATATATCTTTACTGTTTTTAAACCATTAAGACATAAGGTCGATACCTTCTAAAGCCTGACCTAAGTTTTCAGAAAAAAACGCCTGAGGGATAAAACAGGGGTTCCCGTCCATAATGGGTTGTGTATGTTGGGCTGATTTGTACACTTTGTTCTATGTCACATCTATAATGTTTTACATTGATAAACTTCATAGTTAATAGTATGCGGTATTAAACTGTGGATACCCCAGGCTGGCTTGCGGTGGACATTTTTGTCTGAATGATATTTTTGCCATGGAGTGGACAATAATGTTACCAGTAGCACACAAAGAGCCAGTCTCAAATGTCTACTAGCACAGTGGTTCTCAAAGCAGGTTGAGAGGGACCTCAAAGTTCCTTGAATGCGGTCCAAATCGAACATTACAGGTCTGTAACTCTGAGAGTGTATGGAACCAAATGGACCCATAAACACTCTCAGAGTTATGGGTCCTTAAAAATAATAATAATACAAATAAACTGAGAACCACTGTACTAGTGGAATATAGTGTCATACATATCCTGAAGAAACCCTGGAGACTGGGACAGAAATTTAGTCTCATGATCAAAATTACAACATTGTTATTTAAAAACAAAATCTAAAATCTACCATGGTCAAAGGCAAGTCTCGCCACATGTGTCAATGTACAGACATTGATGATCCCTGTGCCAGGAGATATTATGGGATATGTTGTTTTTATCTTTAAATGGGTATACCCCATTTGATGGTGTCCCATAGATGTTCAACAATGACCTATTACAGCTGAGGTCAAGACCTTTCCATTAACAGTTAGCCATTTCTAGCCTATGTAAGCCCTTCTGTGGCTGAATGATATGCCTTTAATCATGGACTCTAGGCAAGATTCAGAGGTCATTGTCACAGCATTCTGCTGTGTACTGTTAGATAAGCATCATGGTGTGCCTATCTGTCTGTCTGTCTTTCTCTCTTTATCGCCCGAGTTTAGGCCACAATGCATTTTGTTATACCCCCACTGAAGAAATATAGGCCTACTTGTCCTCTAAGTTCCTGTCATTTCAGATTAGATACACTAGCTCTTATTTAGGATTCAAAACATTGAAATTGAAATGGTCTTGGACTTTAAGGACAACCCACATTCATTTATAATCGGCACTGTTGCGGCCTATCTTTAGTTTTTTGTTGAGCCAATGTAATGGTACGCTGGACCAATGAAGTGGCTAGTGTCCTCAGGGGTTGCTTATCAAGGAACTTTGACATTCTTGCTAGATACCTTGTTCACTATGTCCATGCCAATAAACTCCCCCGTTATACTGGTCTTGTTCACATCCAAGATTAACTGAATGCTCATGCTTACCTGTAACTACCATTACATTCAAGAGAGACACTGATAGTCCAATGAATGCTATGATCCAAATTAATTTAATTTCATAAACATTCAGATGTCCCTAACTGTAATGACACCTTACTGTCCCTTAAACTGCATACTTTATGTGGTCTTTAACCAGAGATGTTCTGTTTTTATCCCCAGCAAAGCATAATCCTTTGCAATGCATACAGCATTGTAAGTTAAGCAGTCAACCTGACGTTGGGATAATACGTTGAACAGACGTTGGTTATTGGTCAGTTACCAACACAACCTAAAACCAACCAAATATCTATGTCTAATGATGTTAGACTGCAGCGTTGTGTGGACGTTGTCATGATAACGTTGGGCAGACATTGAGGTTTGGTCAAAAATCCGACAAGAGCATGTCAGTGTTCGACGTCAATATGACGTTGGGATTATACGTTGAACAGACGTTGGTTATTGGTTAGTTACCAACACAACCTAAAACCAACCAAATATCTATGTCTAATGATGTTAGACTGCAGCGTTGTGTGGACGTTGTCATGATAACGTTGGGCAGACATTGAGGTTTGGTCAAAAATCCGACAAGAGCATGTCATTGTTCGACGTCAATATGACGTTGGGATTATACGTTGAACAGACGTTGGTTATTGGTTAGTTACCAACACAACCTAAAACCAACCAAATATCTATGTCTAATGATGTTAGACTGCAGCGTTGTGTGGACGTTGTCATGATAACGTTGGGCAGACATTGAGGTTTGGTCAAAAATCCGACAAGAGCATGTCAGTGTTCGACGTCAATATGACGTTGGGATTATACGTTGAACAGACGTTGGTTATTGGTTAGTTACCAACACAACCTAAAACCAACCAAATATCTATGTCTAATGATGTTAGACTGCAGCGTTGTGTGGACGTTGTCATGATAACGTTGGGCAGACATTGAGGTTTGGTCAAAAATCCGACAAGAGCATGTCAGAATTCGACATCAACCTGACGTTGGGATTATACGTTGAACAGACGTTGGTTATTGGTTAGTTACCAACACAACATAAAACCAACCAAATATCAACGTCCGATGATGTTAGACTTCAACGTTATGTGGACGTTAGTAAAATAACGTTGGGCAGACATTGAGGTTTGGTCTAATACCGACAACAGCATCTGAGTATTCAACGTCAACCTGAAGTTGGGATAATACGTCGAACAGACGTTGGTTATTGGTCAGTTACCAACACAACCTAAAACCAACCAAATATCAACGTCTGATGATGTTAGACTGCAACGTTGTGTGGACGTTGTCATGATAATGTTGGGCAGACATTGACGTTTGGTCAAATATCAGACAAGAGCATGTCAGAATTCAACATCAATATGACGTTGGGATAATACGTTGAACAGACATTGGTTATTGGTTAGTTACCAACGCAACCTAAAACCAACCAAATATCAGCGTCTGATGATGTTAGACTGCAACGTTGTGTGGACGTTGTCATAATAACATTGGGCAGACATTGATGTTTGGTCAAAAATCCGACAACAGCATGTCAGTATTCGACGTCAAGATGACGCTGGAATAATAAGTCGAACAGACGTTGGTTATTGGTCAGTTACCAACACAACCTAAAACCAACCAAATATCAACGTCTGATGATGTTAGACTTCAACGTTATGTGGACGTTAGTAAAATAACGTTGGGCAGACATTGAGGTTTGGTCTAATACCGACAACAGCATCTGAGTATTCAACGTCAACCTGACGTTGGGATAATACGTCGAACAGACGTTGGTTATTGGTCAGTTACCAACACAACCTAAAACCAACCAAATATCAACGTCTGATGATGTTAGACTGCAACGTTGTGTGGACGTTGTCATAATAACATTGGGCAGACATTGACGTTTGGTCAAATATCAGACAAGAGCATGTCAGTATTCGACGTCAAGATGACGCTGGGATAATAAGTCGAACAGACGTTGGTTATTGGTCAGTTACCAACACAACCTAAAACCAACCAAATGTCAACGTCTAATGACGTTAGACTGCAATGTTGTGTAGACGTTATTATAATAACGTTGGACAGACACTGAGGTTCAGTCAAATATCCGACAACAGCATGTCAGTGATTCAACATCAGCCTGATGTTGGGAAAACACGTTGAACACACGTTGGTTATTCGTTAGTTACCAACACAACCTAAAACCAACCAAATATCTATGTCTAATGATGTTAGACTTCAACGTTATGTGGACGTTAGTAAAATAACGTTGGGCAGACATTGAGGTTTGGTCAAAAATCCGACAAGGGCATGTCAGTGTTCGACGTCAACCTGACGTTGGGATAATACGTTGAACAGATGTTGGTTATTGGTTAGTTACCAACACAACCTAAAACCAACCAAATATCTACGTCTAATGATGTTAGACTGCAACGTTGTGTGGACGTTGTCATAATAACGTTGGATAGACATTGAGGTTTGTCCAAAAATCCGACAACAGAATGTCAGTATTCGACATCAAGATGACGTTGGGATAATACGTGAACAGACGTTGGTTATTGGTCAGTTACCAACACAACCTAAAACCAACCAAATATCAACGTCTGATGATGTTAGACTTCAACGTTATGTGGACGTTAGTAAAATAACGTTGGGCAGACATTGAGGTTTGGTCAAAAATCCGACAACAGCATGTCAGTATTCGACGTCAACCTGACGTTGGGTTAATAGGTTAAACAGACGTTGGTTATTGGTTAGTTACCAACAAAACCTAAAACCAACCAAATGTCAACGTCTGATGATGTTAGACTGCAACGTTGTGTGGACGTTAGTAAAATAACGTTGGGCAGACATTGAGGTTTGTTCAAAAATCCGACAACAGCATGTCAGTATTCGACGTCAACCTGACGTTGGGATAATACGTTGAACAGACGTTGGTTATTGGTTAGTTACCAACACAACCTAAAACCAACCAAATATCAACGTCTGATGATGTTAGACTGCAACGTTGTGTGGACGTTGTCATAATAACGTTGAGCAGACATTGAGGTTTGGTCAAAAATCCGACAACAGAATGTCAGTATTCGACGTCAGGATGACGTTGGGATAATACGTTGAACAGACGTTGGTTATTGATCAGTTACCAACACAACCTAAAACCAACCAAATATCAACGTCAATTGACGTCAAATTAATACGTTGATACAACGTTGGAAGTTGACGTTGGTCCAACGTTGGATTTTGGTTAGCTGACGTCGCGACCTAAATCCAACCAAAAATCAACGTCAACGGACGTTGTGTGCCAGCTGGGAGGTATTCTAATTATATTCTCCACACTTGTATTCTCCCCAGCTTGACAAAATGGTATATTACCAGGTTCCGCAGGTCAGCTGCACAGGTGCAATGCATTATTGTTAATTGTGGCACGTTTACTAAGATGCTAAGTTTAGCTGCACTTGAAAAACCATTCCAGGCTGCCATATTCAGCCCAAGAAACCGTGGAGACCTGTGTAAAAAACTGACAAAAGTCGTATTTTTTCCGGACATTGTGAAAATAGCCGATCTACATAGGCGTTGTGAGCATGTAGATCTGCTATTCTCACAATAGAACCGTGTTATCCAAAATGTAATGCCTATTTTCCATGACGACTCCCATCTTTGCCATACCCAAGATTTTGCTGAACTGACGCCACTGACGTAGAAACGTGCAAACACACACACGAACGCTCTCGCACTCACATGCACGTGCACATTTACGCCCGTAGTTCCATGATGTGAGGGAATTAAATGCCCCGGACCTTAGATGACTGCAGCACAGCTTTTCCTGCTCAACCGTTTTGTCAGGCAAAAACATCCGCTTCTTGTTGTTGCCTCGACTTCATTCATGTTGAACACATGTGGAAGGTTTCCATCCCCTACCCCAGAGTACCATGTTTCATTCATACACAGTCAAATCCTCAGTGTTAATAGTTTAACCATGAGATTGAATAAATGGAACCAAATGGAACCGTATTACATTTGCACATTCTCAGACTTAAATTACCAAGCAGGATTTGTCCTAGGATAAACCCCTTGAGATGTACCATCATGCTTACGAGGGGGTAATGCAGTCACTGTAAAATGACAAAACGTAAAGATATTTAAAAACGGAATGGCGTTTAACAACTTCAGCTCTATATACCTTTCGGCAATTTGAAAATAGCTGATCCACAAGCTCCCAATGCGTCGCGGGAGCTTGTAGATCTGCTATTTTCAAAAGATTCTTATACATTTGAAAACTTGAAATGGGATGTTCTGCATAATGAGTACTTTTACTTTTGGTACATGAAGTACATTTTGACACCAATACTTTTGTACTTTTACTCAAGTCAATTTTGAATTCCAGACTTTTACTTGTAACAGAGTATTTCTACATTGCGGTATTGATACTTTCACTTAAGTACAAAATGCGATTACTTTTTCCACCACTGCGGGGCTGATTGCAGTAGGTGGGTCCTATCCAGCAGGGCTCTGACCCATTTACACTCTCTTTATATACAGTGGAAATTAAGGGGGAGCTACAGTGCGATGCACATCGGTTCGACAAGACTCTAAAAATAGAGTGACTGGGAGAAGGGAAAAAAATGAGAGAAGAAAAATGTATTTATTTTCTTCTGCCGGAGGTGATTAAAGTTGTGTCCCAGGTTGTGGAGGAAGTTGGAAAGTTGTGTTGGAAGCAAGTGTTGTGCAGCAGTGGTACTACTGGACCTCTGTGTTAGACCTGTGTAGGCTGATGCATGCGCTGGAGGCTCAGCAATCTGCCAGCGTGCCGAGTGGATACCAAACATGGCAACGGGTCACGGATCACTCAGGCAACATGTGACAGGAACGCAGCGAAGGAGTGATCACAACAGGGGCCAGGCTGCTAGTTTACTAGATAGGAAAATCTTAGCTCTGGTCCAGAGCGTCAGCTCTGACAGGCCGCTGGCTAAAAGACTAGACGAGGATTTATGTACCCCTACGAGGGCTCAACTTCAGTCAAAATAAACAAAACTACTTCGCTACTCACCTAACCAAAGGTAGTTTTGCGTTGTTGAAAGTCTATTCTCCACGGTGGGAAACCTCTCAGCACCCCACCCACTCACACTATTTTTGTCATGAAATAAAACGCATCCAACTCGATCCAACTCGACCGCCGCTTATTTCCGGGTTGTGTCTGCGGTGGCCGCTGGGTGGCTCGAGGTGGGTGCGTTCTATTTCATGACAAAAATAGTGTATTTTACAGAGTGGGTGGGGTGCTGAGGGGTTTCCCAACGCGGAGAATAGACTTTCAACGCAAGACTTAAGTTGAGCCCTCGTATAGGGGTACAGAAATCCTGGTCTAGTCTTTTAGCCAGCCGCCTGTCAGAACACTCTGGACCAGAGCTAGGAAAATCTCAGACTCTGAGTTCTCTCAGTTATTTCACAGAACCTTCGGTGTGAGACGTAGATGTCATCACCTTCCTTTTATATTCCTTGGGAGGTATATAATGGGAGCAATAAATAATGTTCTGCATTCGCAAAATGTTCATCGCTTGGCAGGGAACCATCATAGGGCAGTGGTTCTTAACCTGGGTGTTGCGACCCTCCGAGGGGTCACCAAATAATTTAGAGGGGTCGCCAGTTGCTTTTCTGAATGTGCTCGAAGAAATTAAACCCTAACCCTAACCAGAATTATGTTAATATTTCAGTAAGTCAGTCACCAGGAGTGCTGGTCCCTCATTGGCTGTTAATGATAATGTTGCCAGAAATGCTGGTCCCTGGTTGGGCTACGGGCTTAAACACACACGGCTACCTAATTACATACCTACATACGCAGCCAAACGCAGCATGCGCGCTCTGCTGGCCCAAGTAATTAGTCGGTAACATTTTTCAGAAGGAGAGAGCGCGAGGAAGAGTATGTGTAAGCACGCACACGTCTGTGTGTGTGGCACTGTCCACACAGAGACACTGTCCACAGAGACAGACCGTTCACACTGACCGTTCACATAAACTTAGCTTAATGAAACTTTCATATGACAACAGCAAAAAGGTCATCTATGATCTATGTGACGAAAATGTTGCCGCTCGAACTATCCATGTTTGAACGCACCATAACACCCAAATAAGTGTCTAACAGTCCTTGAGCAAGACTCTGAACCCCTAGTTGCATCCCGTGAGCAGGTTGGTGCCTTGCATGGTTTCCTCCGCCATCAGTGTATGAATGTGTGTGTGAATGGGTGAATGTAATGCACAATCTCTGTAAAAAGCCATGGATAAAGGCACTATATAAATGCACCATTTACCATTTATCGATAAATCGGTGGAGTTTTTCGACATAAGAGGTGGAGTTACAGGTCCAACATCGGTGGCAAGTGCCATTGGCAACTGGAGCTGTGAGAAGAGGTGCGTATATTGTCCTCTCGGATGCAACGTTCAACTCAAGTGTAATATTAATCCTCTTATCAAAACCCCCGTTTTAGAAAATGTACCTATAATTAAAGTCAAAATGATGAACTAATAAAGTTATTTCATTAATATAAATGAAAATGATTTCATTTCTAAAAACGTAAATATCTCAATTAAAAATATAGAATAATCCAAATCTGTACAAATACACATAATAAGGAAACAATAATGTACAAACCCTGAACTAAACGCAAAATATACAGAATAGCCTAAGAGAATAATCACAATAAACGCTCACAGCCATTTAAAGCACCAACTACTGTAATTAAGGACAAGTAAGAGTTTTAAAAGTTATTGAAAAGGGTCATGAATGAAGGACTCACCTTCAAAGCACTGTCCCATTCCTATTTATACCATTTTGAGGCCTTGCAGCCTCTTACACACAAGCACATACCAGGCAGGTGAGGTGACGTCAATTAAGTCTGTGAGGGTTCAGGGCTTAAGGCATTAAAGGGGACACTGGGATTGGCTCTATGTCGAGGTGTCCCTGTAAGCAAGAAGACACTCCCCGAGCACTGTTAAAAAATAGTCGCTCACTGCTCCCAATAGTTAGACTGGGTAAATGCAGAGGATGAGGTTCAGTTATATATTTTCAAATGTACTTGACAAATGATATTCAACTAAAAGACACAATTATTCACTTTAATTGGTGAATTACTCAGATTCTTGTTTAAAGGGGATATGTCAGGCATCGTGGTACACAGATGAGTCTATTTTGAATGATGTAAAGGTAAAGCTAATGCTAGCATATTGTTCAAAAAATACTTAATTTCTCTGGATTTGTCCCACTAGAGTAGAATTACACAGCAATCAGGTAAACTGCAGTGGATTGTTATTATTATATTATGTATTTCAAAGCTCTGTACAGTAAGTCACTCCCTGCACACAGAGACCTCAAAGAACAGACAATTGTAGATCATGAATAATATAATTGTATTCATTATTTTGTATCCGTTTCAAGACAAATGTACATGAAGTGAAACTACCAGAGTGTCTATAAGGTTTCTCAAAACTTTTAACCTATTAAAACCAGGAACGCAACTGTGTTGTTTTAGTTACAGTGTTAGCTTATCAAAAATAGCAGATACACAGCGCATCACTTTGTACCACACTGCGAGCTTTTACCTCTGGTATTTCTGAACATTTAAAAAAAAAATCTCCCTGGCACAAAACATTTTCAGATGGGGGTCCACGGCCAAATGGTATATATCGATTTGGGGGTCCTTGGCACAAAGAACTTTGAGAACCACTGATTTATAAGGTATACAATGGGCATCAGGTCTTAATGGGTATTAACAAAGGGACAGCACAGACCTACAAAAGTAAATCTCCTCATAAATGTTGAAGTCCTCATACAAGGGGTCTGCCTTATTTGCGATGTGCAGAGAGAGAGCGAAGTTAATATCATCAAAGTCAACTTGCCCTCTGAGAGGAGGGTGTGATGATTGAAGGGGGCTTTCAAGGCAAATCCTAGGCTGATATTCACCTGTACTGAAGGCTAAGGCCGTGATTAGTTACCTGACTGACAGGTGCTCCTGATGCACTCATGCTTGCCTGCGAGCACCCATGCACACGCACACACACTTAAAAATCTTTACTTGTGTTCACATTTATCAAGAAATTCTTGAACACAAACAAAGATGCACAAACTTGGGAAATTCAACAACAATATCCACTGAAATTACCGATCATGGGTACAGGAAGCATCACCTCCTCCATATATGACGACTGCCAATTAATTATCACAGACACTGAACAGAATTTTGCCAATGCCTTAGCTCTTGGCTTGGGCATTCCTGCAATCTGCAGGCCTCTCACAACTGATTTATGGACATTACCAAGGCTTCCAAATATGAACACAAGCAAGATGTTGATACTAAGTTAAGCACCATGGTAAGGAATGCCTCTTCCAGACTGTGGTCAAATGTGCATGCCACTTCCAAAATGGTCACTTCTCTACTGTCCTCATTATCAACAACAACAACAACAACATCTGGTGTATTAGCTGTGACATCTGAAAAGGCATCATTTTCATTATTGCACATGACCATAGCAGTTGAAACACAAGAGTGCTAATAGATTTTGGCAGACGATGAAACATATGAACGTATAAATGTTCTTAACTAGTAGGTCAACAATTATGTTGTGTCTAACAATGTACATTCCCTTATTTACATGGCACACACAAACATGCACACGCATATACTCTGATTAAAATCATGAGCTCTGGTATCTACCGTAGCAGAGTGCTGAGTGTTGATGTATTTATTGTATGCGACATTATTGTTTATCTGGTACCAATATAGCCTTGTGAGAGAGTGTGTGTGTGTGTGTGTGTGCGTGCGTGCGTGCGTGCATGCGTGCGTGCGTGCGTGTAATTGTTGAAGTGAAAAAAACAACAAAAAATAAAACACAAATTGCATTCCCTCCCAGCCCAGTACAATAGCTATCCAGCTTGTGTGAGAACGAGGTATTGATGATAATTGAATCTAGCGAACCTCTGGGTGCAGACCAATGGGTGCACATTGAATAACCCCACACGGCCAGCACATAGCCGGGCATGCTCAAGTGCACAGCTATGGATTAGCGGTTAGCCCAGTAGCACCCCTTGATTATACACTTTGTGGCGACAACCTAAGCGCGGCTCCATTATAATTGACCTCCCTGTTAAAGCAAGCAAGCACACGCGTCACCATAATGGGGGCCCCTGCGAATAAACCTTTAACTTCTTTACCTGGTGCATGGCCGAAGTCACATGGCATTTCTACTCTTCAATTACCAGACAGAGGCACACAGACCTCCTCCTGCCCTCCACACTTTATTACCACTTCATGCTCTTTGGGTCTCCCAAATGGCAATTATCTCACCATGTTCACAGGTGGTACAGCATGAGTTCAATTAGTCTCTGGGCAGAAGGATGTGGCATTAGTTCATGGCCTTTAGACTACAGGCTAGTTTCTGGGCCACAGGGCTGAGAAGTATAGGAACAATGAATGTCTGGAGTCTAATTAAACATCTCAAAGAAAAATATAAAGGGTTCTTTTGGGAGTCGAGCTGGTGGCCTATGTATTTGTTCTGTGTGTCTGTTAATACAGTATAGTGCAGCATTTGTTGTTTGAGAGCTATAACCACTTGCTGTAAAAAAAAAAAGGCTAATATTCTAGGAATGTAAATAGCCCAGCAATTATAGGCTATCACTTCATCTCGTTATTTATAAAGGGGATGACAAACTGTGTGATACGTAATATAACGTGATACATTCTCACTCCAGACATGCTGTACTATTGACAGAAGCTTTCTCGAAAAACCTTCGTACAGCAGTTTTGATATGGTTTTCAGCTCTTTCCTGAAAGAAAACGGCCAAATTGTCTATCGGTCGCACCATTTCCACTGCTACCCGATCAATTCCCTGTACAAAAAGAAGAAAGGAAAGAAAACAAGGATGCCAAAAGAAATCTGGATCCCAAGCCGTCATGGAGAACAGGTCCCTGTGGTATGCGCTGCTCATCTGTGTGATTGATGATGGGTTCGTGCTCTCCGTGGTCCATGAGTGGGCCTCAGTGGATCAGCCCTGCAGCAACCAGTCAGACGTGACAAGCTGGCCAGCTTGGAGCACATACAGTGGCAAGGTGAGAGCGGGACAGATGGGACGCGTCTCTCCAGAGTATCGGCCACAAAGCGAAACCAACAACCTGCTTAAGGGTCCGCTCTGGATGCCCGTCCACTTCTATTGGGTAAGCTTCCTCCTCTCTCTGTACCCCTTCCCTGCAACAGGTCCATTTCACTCAGGGTTCGACACTGACGATCTTCACACCTCTGTGGCACAGCACTGCTCCCCATGGTTCTTTGAGTTGTTAAGCGGCCTGGCAGGCCGTGTATTGTACCGTACGCTTGGGATACAGTACAGTACACCGCTTAATCCCTCAGAATTAATCATTTTATTGCAGTTAATAACCTACACCGTAACATCATCAGATCCAAACAAGATTGGACAGGCAACGCTCACTGATGCCAGATTTTGAGAGAGAAATAAGCCAGGTCTACGAAAACAAGCCCAAAATAAGTGACTGGGCTACTGTAAATGCATTGGCTATTTGAAAATAGACGATTTACAAGCTCACACTCTGAGCTTGTAGACATGCTATTTTCAAAAAGTTATTGAAAAAACAAAAAAAGTTAAACATTTTGAATATATTTCAAAGGAATTTCAGATTGTGGTCTGCAGAGAAAAACATTCATTTTGGGGCATCCTTGACGCCCGGACTACACCAGAAAACGCGCACGTATGCATGCGCTGCCTGTGCGTGTGCGAAAAGCCTCTGGCTACACCAAGGAGGGCGTATATGTGCGGGAGACCAGATAGTTTGTGTACAAAACGCATACGCGTATGTAAAAAATAGAACCGATCCTATTTTTACGGCATGCGTATCCGTGGTTCACACTATCCGTGAGCCTGGTGTAGCCGGCTGAATTGATATACATTGGATCTATCCAAAACGCGCATACGCGGGCACGCCCCACATACGCACTGACGCGCGCAAAACGGCTTGGTGTAGCCCGGCCGTGACACGCATATGTTTGAGAACTGTTTTAAACAATAATAATAAAAAAAAAATTGGAAGCAAGTCCAAGTTCAAATAACTACAATTTAAAGGTAAGGCAAAAAAAAAAGTGCAACCTGCGACTGCAACTTTACAGAAAAACCAGCCCAAAAAGTCAGCAGCTTCTAATACGCACACGTGGCGAGACTGGCAACGCTCTCCTAGTAGTGCGAGCTGCCGTCAAACTTTTTACAACGACGGATTTGGGGGTGAGGGGGGAGCGGGTGGTGGCGGTGGGGGAGACGGAGAACTCATGTGGGTCACCGGAGGGGGTGGCAATTCACACACTGCCAGTCAAGCTGGACCCACCGCTCCTCCTCTTCACGCCTGAACAGCATCCTAAACATGGCTGGGGCTGACCTTGCGAACAGCCATAAAACACCTGGAGGAATTCTATCCCATCTAATTACATCTGCCACTGCATGCCAGCAGGGGTGTCACTCACAAGGGGGGAGCGGGGGAGTGGGACTGAGTTACTAGGGCCCAGGGTGGAGGGGCCTGGAATTATGTTATACTTTTAACTATTGAGAAATAGCTGATATACAAGCTCACAGCGCGGCACCGAGTTGCCACGCTGCGAGATTGTAGATCTGATATTTTTGAAAAGTCGTGAAAATGTGTGCAAATCTTTGAATTAGGGCTGGGATGCGATTAAACATTTTAATCTAATTAATTACAGGCTCTGTGATTAATTAATCGCAATTACCGTATTTTCCGGACTATAAGGCGTACTTAAAAGCCTTTAATTTTCTCAAAAAACTACAGTGCGCCTTATAGTCCAGTGCGCCTTATATATGGATCATTCATTGACATTGACATTCCCTTTAGCACAGCTCCATCTGTTGGATGCATAACGCAACGGTAGCGTCTATTATGTGCGCCTTATAGTCAGGTGCGCCTTATATATGAAAACAGTTTGAAAATAGACCATTCATTGACAGTGCGCCTTATAGTCAGGTGCGCCTTATAGTCCAGAAAATACTGTAATCGCATTTTAATCGCACATCGATATTTGACCTGAGAAGCATTTTTTTTTTCAAGTAAAACACATTTTGTTGTACGGGTGAATCAACGAGTGAGTTTTTTAAATCTAAATTTCGCATCCACTGGGCCAAGCAAAGCGCTCTGATCGGCTACTTCTCCCTTTGCGTTTGTTGTCTCTTCTTGGTTGGTGCATTGCTATGATCGATATGCCCGAAACTGAAGGTTCTGTGGTGCAAAAACTAAGTGCGATTAAAATGCGTTAATTTTTTTAATCGCGTTAATTTTCTGTAATTAATTAATCGCAATTAATCAGTTAAAGTCCCAGCCCTACTTTGAATATATGTATTTTTTTAAACGAACGTTTGTAACTCAAATTTTACTTCTGGGGGGGGGGGGGGGTCCCTGGAACTAAATATTTTGAGATAGGGGTCCGTGGCCAAATACATATTTTGGGGGTCCTTCACATCAAAAAGTTTGAGCACCACTGACATAGAAACCTGGGTTTTTCAAAAAACCTTAGAAGGATTTGAAATATTCAAAGAATTTTCAAGATTTTTTCAAAATAGCAGATCTACAAGCTCGCAGCGTGGCACTCGGTGCTGCGTTGTGAGCTTGTATTATCTGCTATTTTTCAATAGTTAAAGTACCCAGGGCTCAGAATTTGGTGCGACACCCCTGCACGCCAGCCCTTCAGTGGAAGAAAAAAATAAATAACAGAAAAGAGGACCAGTCCCCCACAGTGCTGTTTTCCACAAAGTGAATAGTGGCAGGTTAAGTTTATTACCGTGCCTCTGTGGTTGAGTTTTAGTCACAGAGTGTTCTCAGTGATCCGATGTCGCCGTCTTTTTCAAGGATACCGAGAGACGTACGTGAGCGTGTCATGTTTATATATTCATTCCACCTCATTAAAAAAGTACCAACAAACTTGTTTGCATATGCACAAAATGTCAGTGGCATGCGCCAAGTACGACAGCTACAGTAATATACTAATAAGGTAAATGTGGCATGCATATTTACTGCATATGAATCTTCATACCCAGACCGCAAATGTCACCACATATAACATGGATTAAAATAATTTCATGAATATTACCATGGTAACATAAAGTAAATAGTATAAAATATTTGCATGCCCCAGAGAATCTCAGCTCAAAGTGTCATATCCTGGCAGACTTAAATATGTTTCTTACTTTCTGTACAGAAAAAAGGAGGTATGTAATTACTGTTCATGCAACCACTCTCGACTACTCCATGAAGACCGCAAAAATACATGTACTGTAAACTTATTCATGCATCATAAATAAATTACAATCTGACAATGCATCCCTTTGGGAAAGACGCACGCACTCATCGGGACAGGCACACACACCTCCACTTTTATAAAATAGACACGGTTATACAAGAGAAGGCATAGTGTAATGTAGCTCCGCTGCCATGATGATTCACAGCGGCCGCGGTTGTCTGACAACACTGGAGCAATTCCAGAGCGGCGGCACGGATGGCTGAGCGAGAGGCATCACTTTGTAGGTAGACAGGGTGCTGAGCAGGGCGAAGCAGCAGGGGGTGGAGGCGGGCGGTCGTAGTTTTGGTATACGGCATCACTCCAAAGCTCAACCATGCCTTTTCAGAGCAATTACAGTGCTGTCATTGTTGGGAATTGAGTGTCAAATGCAGACCGCTAAGAAGAAGGCAATTATACACCCACAGCAGACAGGAATGGAGAATATGTCCTGTTGTTAACATCAAGTTTGACCTATGCATTATGCATATGCTCCTGTGGAGGAAAACTAACCCCAACTCTGTAATGCAAGAGTAATTTGAATATATATCTTGCCTTAATACATGTGCATGTGGTTGTTAGCCTGTTTGTGTTTTATTGTGTACGCACAGTTGCCTCCCGAGTGTGGGTTCGTAACAGGTAGACACAGACAGGCAACAGGATGCTAGTGTGCACTGTTCATAAAGCTGGCTGCTGGTGGACTTTCTCAGAGCCTACTGGTCCAGGCCTTTAGGCTGCGGTACCTCTTGCCAGAATAGCAAATCAAACATCCCTTGGTTCGGTTCGGGTGGCTGGGATCTTTGATGATTCTAGGTGCTTTACTGATACACCGTCCAATATATCTTGGATGGAGGGAAGCTCAAATCAAGTGATGCTCTGAGCTGTTCACACCACCCTCTGCAGCAATTTAGGGCAGTGCAGTTCTCATGCCAGGATATGCACTTGCTCTGCCCTGTAGGCCATCTTTGGTGATCAGGTCTATTTATACTGTTATTTCTTTGGCAAACTTAATCACCAAGTTGGAGCTGTGTGTGGCCACGCAGTCATGGGTGTACACCAGGCCTGGGCATTGTGCGGCCACTCTGACCGGCCCTTGTAGGGTTAATGGCAAATTACAAAATAAACACATTTTCAAATTTTACCTCATGCATGGACTAAAGCTCCATTTCTTTTATTTTGAAGTTTTTTATTAACGCACATATAGACGCAATGCGTACTTCAGCAGCACGTGTGTGTGTGTGACATGGATCGTTGTCTCAATAACAGGTGGTCCACAGAAACACACAGGGATATAGTTTACTTGACCACTGCTACTATCCCTTCAAACCCCTGCAAGTCCGACCACTGTTCTGCGAACTGGACCACCCCTGCATCCAGCTCCTGACCGATAATAGGCAGAAGCTGAAGCAGAACCTACTGTCAGGACGATCAATCAGACGCTGTATTAAGGGGCTGTTTGGATCATGTGGACTGGGGAGATGTTCTGTGATGCCCCGTGATTTGGAGTTTGAGTTTAACCTCCAAGGAGGCCAACAAAGGCAATTTGGAGTCACCGATGCATTGATGTAAAACAGCATTTCTTCATGAAGAAAGGCCCTCATCATATCTCAGTCCCAGCAGCATAAGAGGATGAATAACAAGGATGGATGAGGGTGTCCCGACAGTATTCTGACTTTTCTTATTACCCCTGTTTTTCTACAGTGCCTGCCATATAGACTAACACAGCACAAAATGCTATTTTAAATACATATTTTAAATGTTATTATTGTAATCGTGACTGCAAAGCTGGCATTTTCCATCACTGGCAAACTTTTCTCGGTTTCCAACAGTGTCCCTGTCACTCTCGCGCTCTCTCTCTCTCTCTTTTCTTTCTTTGTAGCGTTTGTTGTGCTTGGAGACCCTGATAAGGGCTGGGTAGAGGAAGCAAGCATTAGTTTCAGATTTTGTGGATGTAAACAACTGAATAAGCTGACACCGCACCGCCACAATCCAGGAATGCAAGCCCAGCTTGCATGGAGCTTTCCTTCGGTCTCTACCGCTTTGATGTTTGAATCCAGTCAAGGAAACTCCATTGTTTTGTCTTCGTTGTCTGGGCCTTAATCTGCACCCGATCTCTGCTGACAGCTCTACACTGCGAATAAGAATGCACTTGGCATTGAATTACACATACAATGGTTACTTGAGAGGAAATAAGTGCTATACAGTAAACAAACATTAGCCGCTAGCAAACCGTTTATTTATGTTTCACAAGGCAGGAACGAACTCTTTAGAATGCAGAGCTATGAGCTGGTTGGAATGACAAGTAACCAATGCTTCATTTGGTTCAAATACCACCGGCAGGCTCACAGTTGTCATGTTTTGTGAGAGATGATTGACTTAAGATGCAACTCATTTAACTCTAGTGCACTGAACGGTACTCTACTTGATAAGACTAATGGCGAGATGCAAGATTTATAGCATTTTAACATTTCGTAGCATTTAACATTTCACCAACAACACCCAACATCGGAGGCCAGCCGAGGTTTTGCTTGCTGTGTGTGAACGTTTCAGAGACCGGAGCTGTGTGTGGTCCCAGCTCTTGCAGATATCTGCCATGTTTTATATCTAGTACTGAAGGGACGATATGAAAATGACATGACACAATTAATGTGGCAAATATAATTACGATTAACGACATTATCGCGATAATCAAAATATGCTTCAAACTTAAAATGGCACTTTTGTCAACCACCTGAACCCCTACAATCGGATTCTGGGGGGAACCTTCGGCAAAAATAGATCATCTACAAGTTCACATCGCGTTGTGTTCGTGCGACTCTCCCCATTATCAACCTTATCCCTAACCGTATGCGTAGCCACGTAGTCTGAGTAATGAGACGTCTGACTGACGTGTGCCGTCCATTGAAAGTCGTGCACTGTGTCTGAGGCATAAGGTTATAAGTTATTACAGCCGAAATGTGAACTTGATGCTATGTTGGCAAAAAACTAAACTAAACAAAAAGAACATCTTAAAAGAAACGTGTTTAAAACAAACCGGTGTGACGTCTGACATTGTTATATGCGGTGAGCGTCGCAAACCAGACCACACAAGAATCTTAAAAACCTAGGAGGGAGAATGTCCAGAACAGTCATTGTGGGTCTTTTTTTTTACGAGGCCTTGTTTCTTGAGTCCAGCTTGTGTTTGTGTGCACAGGCTGATCACCCTTTGAGGTGCCATAAAGCCCGAATGGACGGATGGCTCTGCACAATGGCAACGGTGGCCGCTTCATGATGCTCCCCAATGGTCAATGACTCCTGCCTGCACATTGTTCCACACCATTGTGCAGTTCTTTTTATGTGCCCAGCTGCCACCTGTCTACCATACAGTAGCATCCAGCAGGGACGTGCAGAGAATGTTAGAGAGGCAGGGGCTGACATTTCTAAAAGGGCCTTTTGGTGAAAATACCGAAAATAGCAGACCTCCAAGCTCACAACGCGTTGTGAGCTTAGAGGCCGTCTATTTTCGGTGCGTGATACCACACTGAACTAAGCATAATCAAATGAATACTGGAGATGTGGCATAACGGCATGGATGTTCTACACAGAGAGGGTAATTATTTTAACATAAGATGCTGCATTCAAAAAAAGGAGTTTGGACAAGACAATTCTCTTGAATGCTGCCTTCAGGTATATGCCATGGAAAGAGGGAATTTTGCATTTCTTTCACCATAGTAAAAACTGCATTCGTGGTCTGGGGAGGGCAATTTTTACAAACAGGTAAAAGGGCAGGGGCTCAAGCTCCCTTTGATGTCTATGTGTGCACGTGCCTGGTATACAGCATGTTCAAACCCAGCCCTGCAGAAAGGTATTCTGACACTGTTTTAGAGCCGTCCATATAGACCACACCACTGACAAACATTTGACTAGCCGCTTGATATGAAGCACCAGGAGAAAGTAGCTTTTGAAACGAGATCAACTTGCACGTGACACGGCCATAATAAAGGCACTCTGTGCTATATTGGGAGATGTGCGTTTTTTATATGGAAACAGAAACCGCAGCAGAATGATCCGCGGAGTGATCGCTCTCGAATTTCACGAGTGGGGTCCCTCCAGCTCAGCCATTAGCTTCTTTGTTAATTTCATGCACAACAAGATACTCTCTCCCGACACCCTCCCCGGGTGTGCGTGCACATGACCGCCACAGTTTTAACTGCTGAGTCAAGTCAGACAATTACAGAAAAGGGCAAGACATTTGTATTAATGCCTAATTGACATCAGATTAGTTTTATGCGGAATAAGACACCCTCCCGATCGATAATCACTTATCAGTGATGAAGCTCGGGGCAAAAATATGAAAGGATCCGAATCTCTGTGTCTTTGATGAGGTTTAGGATCAATGACAGGGCCAAACCAGCACTGTTGCATCTCACATTCTTATCAAGAGAGCGAGGCTATTTCCCAAAAATAACAGCGTGGATCAAAATAAATCACAATGATAAATACCTATATTATTTATCATTAAAATCACACAGGATTTTACATTTCTGCAGCATCATGGCATCAATGTGCCTCGAGAAAATGCGACAAAACAAACTCTAAAATGTCTTTATAGCGCAGTAACACGCTGAGCCTCAATCTCCTTTCACTGTGCAGTGCATATTCGAGTGCAGCTGTACATTATTTCTCTCGCATTAGAAACGTTGTTTTGTCTCTTACTACTGTGAGTCATGGTGAGACGCTCACAACGTCGTGAAATTGCCAATTATGGGAGTGTATACAGCGACGCACACATCATCTGGCTGCTCAGAGGCGCACAGCACTCAATAGCCCTCCTAAGAGAGCACGCAAAATGCCTACCTCGTCATAGGCCTCGTGTCCTGTGAGATGGAGGTTCTTAAGACAACGGTGATATATTTCCACCCTCTCTTTGCTTATGTCAGCAGGTGATTATATGGCAGTCATTATGGGGGTTTCTTTTCCATTCAGCAGGCAATTACTCCGGCTTTTCATTAATTCCATAAAGCGGGAGCTCTGCACCAGTCCCTTTCCACTTGCATTGCATCACCACTATAGGGCTGTCACGATCATTACATTTTACATTTCACCCAAATAATTGTGATTAACGATTTAATTGTGTATTTGTCGTTGACAATTACATTTCTGTTTGGCTTGTAGGCTTTGAAGTTGCACATGGCAATCAAGACACGTAACTTAAATATACAAAGAAATGACTGACATATTTGACAATTTTATACTTAAAAAAGAACATTGCTAGTGGAAATACAAGCTCACAACGCGTCGCATCGCAACGCGTTGTGAGCTTGTAGATCGGCTATTTCCACTACTTTTTGAAAGTGTTTGAAACTATATTAACATTTCTCAACATGGAAACGATTATGACGATTATGCACAAATAATTGCGATTAGACGATTATGTAATAATTGTGACAGCCCTGATCGCCACCATGTCTGCTGACATGCTGTACATTTGACATGTCATCGACTGCTCCCTCTTAATATCTTTAAACTCTCGCCATCAAAGTAGATTCTCTCTCGCTATTTAGCTGTCCCCGAGTTATCAGCTCGTATGCATGTTGAAGCAATGCCACAGGCGTGTTCCAGTGTGCCCACGCGAATTCCCAAAACACATACTGTAAATCGATGTGCCATCATCAAAAGCAAAAACAAAACTGCAGTTACTATGGTATACCAGCAACAGAGAAGTAGGTGGGTAGAGAATAGATGTCCTGTTAGAGGGATGCTCTCCCTATGCCGCCTCAAAGCAGTTTCTTTCCAGATCTCAGCAGGCCTGTTAGCGAGCTTACATGACTGCTTCTGTGAAATGACCCAAATGAGGCAGTTAAGAAGGAAGTCTCTTTACACAGCCAGTGCAACTCCAACAAGGGAGAAAGTGCACAAATATATGCACAGCTTTCAATTTGGAAACCCGAGAAAGTTTCTCGGTATTTCATCTATCATTTATGCCAATGGGTTTAGTCAGGACTTCACACGATGACCCCAGGGGTGTCACAAGGGGGCGGGGGAAGTGGGACTGGGTTAATAGGGCCCACGGTTCATTATTTTATACTTTAGCTATTGAAAAATAGCAGATATATACAAGCTCACAGCGTGGCACCGAGTGCCGCACTGCGAGCTTGTAGATCTGCTATTTTTGAAAAGTCGTTTTTGTAACTCAAATTTTGCTTCGGGGGGGTACACGCAACAAAATATTTTGAGATGGGGGTCCGTGGCCAAATACAAAAAGTAAAAAAAAAAAAAGTTTGAGCACTATTGACATAGAAACATCGGTTTTTCAAAAAACCTTAGAAGGATTTGAAATATATATTTTTTCAAAAATAGCAGATCTACAAGCTCACAGCACGGCACTCTGTGCTGCGCTTCGAGCTTGTATTTCTGCTATTTTTAAGTACCCAGGGCCCAGAATTTGGTGCGACACCCCTGACTGACCCCTCCATAAAGGCAAATAATTGCAGACCTACAGTATATCAACAAGTTTTAGCTTGGTCAGACTTCCATGTACAGCATTTTATAGTTTGCTTAGGAAATATCACAGGATTAGCAACTAGAAAGTTGCTGCGGAGGGCATATCTCGGTGGTCTACCCAAGGCTGCATGCAGTAAGCTGTATACAGCCTTAATGTATACAGTAAGCTTACAAGGTGTCATATTGACACGTTGTAATCTGCTACTTTTGGCTAACATTACCCCAAGAATGGGTGCTACACGCGTCCAAGTGGTCAAACACCATGAAACAGCATAAAATCCATGTGTGAAAAAGACAACAAAGATCAGGGTTAATGCCTTGTGTAAACTATTCTTATTAAATCACCGGCTCAACGGCACATCCATCCACCATCGCTGTAATCGCATAATGTTTCTGTGAAATAATTCTAATGAATGTGTAATGAATCTGCCAATTACAGTACATTTTCAGTATGAAATTATGGCTCGGGCAATTTGTAAAGTAACTGCCAGTGTGTGTGTAGTGTACTATATGGTTTACATGGTACAGTAATAAGTGACAACTGCTGACAGTGCATCAGTAGATTAGCGCCGCAGCCCTCGTAGAGCCATCAAGCAGAAAAAATGATAATTAATTAATCAGGGAGAGCAAGGCAAGCTCCTTTCCATTAGCCCTACGGTAATTGTTTCCCCGCGGCCAGTATGCTATAGCCATAGAGACCATACTCCTCCAGCCAGTCATGTTCATTCAGCAGCGCTGTGGATACGGCAAACGACAGCTGTTCAGAGAATGCAGAGGGACCTCTAACCTCCGCATCGTTCAGACACATTATTAAACAGTCGAGAATGAGATGGGCAACATGTTTGCTGGTAGGCAGGGCAACCGAGATCTGTGTGGCAACCATGTTACGTATGCACCACCAGGCACGTACGTGCACACAGACATCAGAGGGGACTTGAGCCCCTGCCCTTTTATCCATCTGTAAAAAGTGCCCTCTCCAGACCATGAATGCAGTTTTTACTATGGTGAAAGAAATGCAAATGCCTTCTTTCCATGCCATACCTGAAGGCAGCATTCGAGATAAGATAATTGCCTTGTCCAAACTCTCCTGTCCAAGTACAGATGTAACTCCCTCCGTTTAGAGGCCGATGGTCTGACATTCAATGTATTTACCATGACTCTCTGTATACTTCACATTACTGCCGACCATTTCCCAAAGCTGCAGTTTGTTTGATTTTCGAGGAAGATAATGCATTCCCTTCATTTGAAAATCAACTTGCAAAGACTTAAAACTAGCTTGAGACAGGCAATCCAGTACACTAAATATCCCTGTATATTTAATATGATCTCCTGTTCGAGCAGTTGCCTTGCGCTGTGCAGCACCCAACAATCCATCATTGACATTGCATTGGCAAAATGCAGAAAGGTAGGGGGGGTGGGGGGAAGGGCATTTGAAGCATAATCCACCCAACACTGCAGAGCCTGAACAACTGCAAAGTGTAAATGGTCAAGAGAAAGAGCCACTCACGCAGGGCATGCCAACGGGATGGAACAGTTCCCTGGAAATGATCAAGTATGTTCAGAAAAGTCAACGACCACTGAGAACGGCACTGATCATACATGCAACAAATGTGTGTGTGTCTGTGTGTGTATGCGTGCGCGTGCGTGTGCGTGTGTGCGTGCGTGTGTGTGGTGTACCACTCAGACCCTGAGTGAATGTAATAAGTTCCTAACTGAAGTGATTTTCTCCATTACTGCGGGTACATCACTGAACCTCTCGGAGGAGAAGCGTTTATTTCATGCTCAGTTGTGCTGCCTGCTTGTTTTTGTGTGCCTTCTATCGCACAGGAACCAAAGAAAAGTTATCGGCTCTCGCGGTTGCCCCAGAGTCTGACTCTGACGAAGAGGAGGACTCTATTGAGGACTGTGTTGTTTGGGCGCTACAGAGCAGAGCTCGCTAATGACACGGAGCACTCTCTCCAGCGGCGGTGTGGTCCAAACATGAAGTGGCACACAGCTAGTAGCCTGCCTTGTACAGCACACAAGTACTTCATGGCAACCGCTGCCACATCAGTACCACGTGAGAAGTTATTTTCATTTCATTCAGTCGTCTGGACATATCTGTTCAAGAGAAGTGAGCTGCCCATGTTGTCCGACAATGTAAACAGTGCAGACTTGGTTGGTTTGGAGTAAGGAAATAGGAGTGTTTTGAGTCAGTTTTATACTCCCTCACTTTATTGTTGGTTTTATTTTGTGTCATCGTGTTTTGACCCCACGTAGTAAAATGCCGCGATTTTTTGTGATCGCCTTCATTTTCCCCTTGCAAGTAGGCCTGTCAATTATTGCGACCGTCAGGGAGCAGTTTACTATGAAAACCTCCACCGGCCGTCCGTCCGTCACACGTCACACCTTTGCCCAGTATGACATCACACCACATGTGTACACAAACCTTTGTGTACGTTGCTGTGGCAACAGTCTGTTGTTGCTGGTCTGTTAGTGTACGTTAGCAACCACCTTAGCAACCATGGTTTTACCCTAGCAACCAACTGTTTACCCTAGCAACCAACTGTTTACCATAGCAACCATGTTTTTTTACCCTAGCAACCAACTGTTTACCATAGCAACCAGATACGCAGAGCAGGGATCTCCATATATGGGCATAAACAGGTGACATCACACTGATGTCAGATACTCAGAGCAGGGATTTCTCCATAATATATGGGCATAAAAGGGATTCTGTTAGGGATCTCCATATATGGGCATAAAAGGTATTCTGTTAGGGATCTCCATATATGGGCATACAAGGGATTCTGTTAGGGATCTCCATATATGGGCATAAAAGGGATTCTGTTAGGGATCTCCATATATAATATGGGCATAAAAGGGATTCTGTTAGGGATCTCCATATATGGGCATAAAAGGGATTCTGTTAGGGATCTCCATATATGGGCATAAAAGGGATTCTGTTAGGGATCTCCATATATGGGCATAAAAGGGATTCTGTTAGCTGTTAGTGATCTCCATATATGGGCATAAAAGGGATGCTGTTAGGGATCTCCATATATGGGCATAAAAGAGATTCTGTTAGGGATCTCCATATATGGGCATGAAAGGGATTCTGTTAGGGATCTCCATATATGGGCATAAAAGGGATTGTATCCCAGATGATGCCCTGTTAGGAGATCCACACTAACAGAATCCATATATGGTCCTACCGACAGCTGCTATAAGCCAACCCTGGCGATAAGGTCTGAGTCGAAGAAATGCTTCTTTCCTGGCAAGAATTGCCCCTTTATACTGTAGGGCTCGTTTGTGTATTGTATGACATCACGCCACATCATCGGCTGAGGACTGTGTGATGTCATCATATCTCCATATATGGAGACATAAGTTGCTCATGCCCAAATATGGGCTGGTGAGGTCAGACTCAGTGTGATGCGTAGGTTATCTCCATATATGGAGATTCAACTTCAATGAGTAACCATGGCAAACTGTCAACTGCCCGTATGTCTTGATAATTGGTAAAACAAACTTTTGGCCTATTTGTGGAGATAAGCGACCAACGGTCGCTTATCTCCCGATTAGGGAGTCTTACTGGTCTATTACATAATCGCCTAATCACAACTATTTGAGATAGTCACACAAGTGACGTGTATTTCTACTACTTGTATAGCAGGTTAATAGTACGTTTTAGCACATGTACAATGACTATACCCATCTGTTGTTGCTTGTTGGGCTTATGGTTTATGGGTTTATGGTTATGGGTTATGATTTGCGCATATTTATTTTTAGGCTAAATTCAGTAGGGTTTCTGAAACCATTGCCAATGTTTTGGGTGATTAATTTATTTCCAATAATAAATAAATAAATACATTTGCCTAACGAAAGCATATTTTCCAACTTCTGTGTTGATAGACACTTTAAATATCAATTTAAGGTACACCTTGAACAGATATAATTGTGTGATATTTCTTTTATACAATTGTGCAATTAATCACTGTTACATCGATTGACAGGCCTAATTGTAATGTATTTTAAAGTGCCTATTGATTTGAAAAGTCTAGGCATAAATAGTCCCTAATGAAAAGATTGAAAACACTAATTTATTCATACTTTCTTCTGTAACATTTCAATGACTTTGGAGAAAATGGAAACAAATGTGAATTGTAAAAGTATTCCATCCTGAACATTTTGACTCGTTGCTTCTGGGGGGTCCCTGGAACAATTTTGAAATGGGAGTCTGCGGCCAAATACATATCATTTTGGGGGGTCCTTGACATGAAAAGGTTTGAGCACCACAGATATAGCAACATAGCCCAGCAAGCCAAAATTACGTCATGATGACGTCGTGATAACGTCCTCCGGTGACTCCAGTGACGTTCAGAACTAGGCCAGATCACAGCCCATTATGGGGATGATCTTGACGTCATTACCAGGACGTCATATGGACTATAGGATTATTGTTATTGTTTGTAATGTTAGTTGAAATATGAGCATGTAAGGTTATATTCTGGGACATATCTGACTAGTTATGAATATGATATTTATCTTGGCCTCGAGCGGACCCTCTCTGATTAATCCAGGACGTCCGTTTTCGTGGGCAGGATTTATGTTGTCATGGTTTGACTTGATCTGGCCCCAATCGAGACGTCACTGATTGGTCCAGGTCCTGACCGTGCTAGCTTGCTGGGAGGATTTAGAAGACATTTGTAAAATCGTTCTTAGGTCTTAAAGGTCAAAGGTAGAGTGAACGTTCTCTGAATGTTGGACGCAGCCTTGCTGACACGTGGCATCGGTAGATTGCGCAAACCTTTCCATCCGCATACACTGCTGCATGATGAGATATTATTTGGTGGCTTCACGACTGGGTTCAAATGTGCTTCGAGATTCTGCAAGCTGCTGTGGGAAAAAAAGTTTGGTCGTTGTCCAAGCCCTCTCCCCATCGTCAAAGACAGATTGTGCTGAATCATGTCTCCTTGCGCTCTCTCAAGGCTCTGCTAATTTCATAAGTGTGAAATTGAGATTCAGCAGATCTGGATTCGCGGCGGGCCAACGCCTTGACTCTCCTCCCTGTAGCACTGGCTACGAAGGAGAGGAAGATATTTTAGTTTTATTTTCCCACAGATTTAATCCTTGAATAGTCTTACTTAGCAATAATTAAAGTATAGTTTCTTGCTATTTTAATGCTTATCTCATTTCCGAGAGAAAAAAATAAGTCACATTTTTAAAATATGGCACAGGGCAAGGGTTTCAAATTAATTCCAAGTAATGTGGGGAAATCAAGCTTCAGTCATGAGCCACTGATCAATGTCTCGACAGCCTTTACACGCAGCCCACGCACCTGAGGTGAGGTTAGGTAACAGATAGCATCAACTTCCTTCACCGCCATGATTAATCGTCACGATTAATGATTAATGATTCCAATTAATCATTGTAATTAACAACTTAATACAAAGTGTAACTGTAGCACCGAGCCAATTAAAATGAAATTCTGCCGTTTAAAAATACATAAGTGCCAGAATGAGTGTGTTGTTCTCATTAGTATGCGCTGATATATCGAGATAGAATTATCCTGGAGGAGCCCACTAGTCATTGCCATACCCACAGTCAAAGTAAAAGGCTCATAAATTGATTTCTAACTATGTAAAATTGACTGTCTGGCACCGGTTAACGTGGCACCGCACACCAGCTATTACTCAACGGCTGGATTTTTGTATGCGAGAGCATGCCTGAGCAATTACAAAGCAAGCCCATAAATTAGTTGCTGGATCCGTCTTAAATCACGGGAGAACGCATCAAATCCCATCCAGCCCCCTCCCGATGGGTTGCCGTCGTCGACGCTGCAACGGGAACTGGGGTACTGTAGTTGAGTTTGACAAGAGATAATCAGTAGCCCCCCGAGGGGTGTGTGTGTGTGTGTGTGTGTGTGCGTGCGTGCGTGCGTGCGTGCGTGCGTGGGGACGAGGGGGCGATTGTTAGTAAGCTGTTATTCTCTCTGCAGGAGCAGGGAGACATCAGACGCTACAGCTGCCATCGGTCTATGCCACCCAAGACCTGTTTTAACCGAGAGAGAGAGAGTGAGAAAATAAACTTCACAAGGCCAATTTATACTTGGAGTATAAATGAAGCCTATAGGCTTTATGAAGCTTGGTAAGACACAGGTAGCAGCCAGGAAGCTCCATGCAGGATGGAGAAACTCACAAAAGAGCAGATAAAAGCAGGGATTAAACGCCTTGACCGATACACACTGGATTCAACGTTTCGAAGCGTATCATAAAAGTATAACTACCTTAAGACTCCACTTTGTGCTGCACGGCGCCCCAGCCACCTTTGCTTAATCACGGAACATAAATCCATGCTACGTGTTAAACAGGCTGCTCGGAAACGCATGCATTTACAGAATTCATAACTTCCTCGTCACCGGGGTTATATATATCAATAATGTAATGCAAGGAATGAAATATTGAATGAAATATTGCTGCTTTGTCAGAGAGTTCTGTCTGGAGAAGACAGCGGCATGTGTTTTTTTTTTTTTTTCTTTCTTTTTTTCCCCACATGTCGGTCCCGTGTGTACCATTTGGCCACAAACGATCTCATGTAGGTCTGTCTATCGGCATTTTATGGGCTTGTGGTCTGGCAAGGACAGAGGAATTAGCCTCATCCACATTCATTAACCTCATTCTCATTCTCCAGAGCAACAGTGCTGAGAACCACGTGTCACCACAGCCTGAGCATGATGAATTGGTAATCAGTTGAAAGCCAGTCAAGAAAGCTCCACAAAATGCAAAATTTACGCACTTGTTTGCCCTTGCATTAACCATTTGCAATCAAATCACAATTTATTGTTGGCTCGGTCAGCCATGTTTTATGAGCCCGCGTTGTCATGTATACGCAGGAGAGACAACGGCAGTGCCGCTTTTATTGGGGGCAGCGTTGAATTCTGGGTGAAAGACAGAAACGTGTGCCTGTCCTGTAATTTCAAACAGCTAGTTTGCTCGCCCCTAAAGCTCGAAATGTTGGTTGTGATTCATTTTTAATCGCCCTCTTAAATTATTCACAATTTCCTTAATGAAAACATAGCGGTGTGTGCAGCAAATCAATGTTTAGCCACACTGAAAAACAGGAAAAGGGCAGGAAATAATAACCTGCCTACTCCTTAATCAACCTTACAACACATTTAAAACAAAGCTACGCTGTCATTTACACTCATGCATACTACATACTGCAAGCTTACACAAATCCTCAACATAGATTCAGCAAAACTGGCCGCGATGAGCAGCTCTGAGTTTGGTGAATAACTTGGCCACCCCTGGAGAGAGAGAAAGCTTAAGTGAAATCAATACAGTGACAGCTGTGGCCCAGAAAACCCAGACTGTATCCTAATTAGGGGTCAGCTTGCTCCAAGAATTTCTCCCTCCCACCTAATTGTGCTTTAAATTTCAGGCCCCGGCGAGTGGCTGGATAGCATAGTTAAGAGTGTCCAGGGTGGTCAGCCTATGGGGGTACCCTACTGTATATGCAACCTGTTACGTTTTTCGAAAGTTAATGAGAGACCCGAGTTAAAAGCAGCATTAGCCAAAGGCTAGGTGGAGTTGAGCTACGTGGATTAACTTTTCATTACCTCCTCATTAGGCGAGCCTGGGGATTAGAGAGACCCCTGTAAGAAATGTAGCATGAAAATACTCAAGTGGGCCTTCTTAAGCCAGCTTGGATCGGGGGTAGGCTAGGAGAGTTAAAGAAAGAGATTGAGCTTTGAGCCTCCCTCCCCCTCACCGAGGAGGATCCCTCCGCAGTCAAGCTGTCTATTAGCCAATCAGAAGGTCTGTAGGGGGGCGGCAGGTCTGCCTTACCTACAGTATTCCTGAGGAGGTGACTTTGAAAACTGGATTGGGTCATTAAAAGTAGAATAAGGAGGCCATTATAATCCTCACGTGGAGTTCTCCATTTATTTGCGTTGTGGAGTCCCCGGCGCTGTAGTTAAATGTCACTCGCCAACTTTAATGAGAGTAAAGTTGGATGATGTGGCCAGGGCCGATTAGAACGGCTGCTAGAGCAACTTCCCCTCATGTCCCACGGAGTAGCCTCTACCAACACCTGTTTCTAAGCCAGTACACAGGGCTGGGCAGTTAACTGAAAATGGACACAAAACAATTCTAATATTATAATTCTTTGTTTAACTTTTTCTCTGCCATTTTAAACATAGCTGTAGTAAGCAGCTGCCAAATTGTCCTTACCTTTTAGCGTGGGCACGCGCACGCATCGTGCACAATCTGTGCGCGACTCATCTAGTAGACGTGTAGACTTGGTGACAAGCTTTCGAATACAAAAAACCCCATTGAAAAAGACATATCCGTTGCCACGCTGTATCTCTGCTTATCAGCCAGTGTTTACATGAAAAAGCATTGAAAAAAGCCAACTGTGCGCTATGGTAACACGTGGACACGTTCGCGCACAAAACGCACGATATGTGCGGGGATCATAATCCAGGCGTATAGAGACTGGATCAAAGTTTCCAAACGCAAAAATCCGATTGAAAAACGAGCGTTCCGTCGCCCAGTAGCTTCCACTTCTGTTACACAGTAAACCAATGGAGGCGGGACTATGGCCCAGGCTCAGACTGGATACGGAAAGCTGGATCCGGTCCAGACCGGAAATGACCGGATACAGTTAGGGGGGCGGGCCTAAAGAGCCAGAATCAGCGAAAATCTGCGCTAATACTTTTAATCCTTTCATAATGATTAAAGCTAATTAAACTTTACGGGCTCTACGGGCATGGCAGCGCGGTACAGCGGGAAATCTACGGTCTCTACGGGGATCGCGAGGTATGAGTTAAGCTGACTAATGATTCATCTCAATAGCCACTTAAGCCCTGCATTATACTTTGTTTGTTGTACAATGGTGGTGTACAAAAGTAGCTAAAACAGCCGACCTACAAGCTCACAACGTGTCACGATGCGCAGCGTTGTGAGCTTGTAGATCTGCTACAGTATGTATGTTCACAATACAGTGTATGTGTGTGCTGTGCGTGTGTATATATATTATTAAATCATTAATTAATCGTAATAGAGGCAAACATTTGATGATGTCATGCTATTGATTTGAAGTCATATTGCAACACACACAATATTTTAAAATCCCATTCACACACACGCACGCACGCACGCACGCACGCGGCTGTTTAGCATTATTGGTGATAGAATGTTGAGAGGAACCAAAACCAAAAGAATTTACTCTGACTTGCTGGAAGTGATTTGTGATTAATATACTGTGGTGTGTCAGTATGTGTGTCAAGTGTGTGCGAGGACATGTGCATCGTCTAATCTGTCTACAGTCTACAATTAATTGGAACCCCCCCGGTTCCAATGGTTTTGGTTAAAATTGCTGGTGAAATTTGTAGCTAATTGCTGCTAACTGTTATTTAATCAAGAATGCACTCAAGGCCATGATAGATTATTTTATATCACTGCTATGGATGAGGTATTCCACTTCATGCCAACATCACCCATAGCCGTGGTTTAATCACTAAATCATTGCTGAAAAGTAACTGTACATGTACTCAGTAAGCTACAATTTTGAGTATCAATATTTTCAATTTTCAGTACTTTTACTTCTACCCCACTACATCTCAGAGGAAAATGTTGTACTTTACTCCACTACAGTTATATAAAAACTTGAGTTAATGTTATAATTATACTATTATTACCAGTAAGACGCCCTAAGGACGAAAAGCCCTGAAGGGCGAGGTCGCACATGACACAATTCGTGTCATGTGTGACGGAATTCATTTGCAAGTGTGATTCGAGTTGCGGTTGGTTGTTTAAGTTGGACAAAATGTGGACAAAACAGTTTCCCAAATATGGATATGACTGACGTCTGACATCGTAGATGTCTTATGTTATAGACCATATGAGACTAATATGTCCATATATGGGCATCCCAGGCTATGGGCTTAATACTGATGACATCAGGGATATGGTCAGGTCAGCTATAGACACGGAGGCATTGTAAATGGATTCTGTCTTGGCCATACTGTATATGGACCGTCCATATATGGGATTTGCCAAATACGGGTCAACAATGTGATGTCACAACAGGTCAGCTATAGACATTGAGGCGTTACCCATGCACTCACTGACTGACTAGACAGGATCTGCCGGGTTTGATAGTAAATTCTCCCTACTGTCGCAATTACAAAACACACTAACCACATCAGCCCTATACTGTACATTTCGTCCATTTGAAAATAGCCAATCTACAAGCCCACCATGTGTCTGCTTGTAGATCGGATATTTAAAAAAGATATTATATATATATATATATATATTTTTTTTTAGCTAATCCAGAAACCACTAAATCACTTAATTGCAGTAGCCTACTATTCGGATTCATTTACAGCATATTTATGCACAATACTCAGACACAAGCACAACTAATCTCTACAGTGTGTGCATGTAACCAGCCTTAAGAAAATAACGCAAGACCGTGTGAATAGCAATAATTACCTATGCAAAATGACTTAAACGCAAAACAAGATTCAAGACAGTTATTGGATTGGACTATAATTGACGTACGCAAGAGTAATTAATCATTTGATTTATTGAGGCATACGGCCAATTTTTGTCCATTATGTGTGACAACATTTTCTATCACCATTTTACGGCAGAAGGCCATAAAACTCGTCAAATTATTAGCGTCTGTCTTGCAACTCGCACAGTAGCATCCATCTGGGAATCACCTCAAAGACATGCATAGTTTGAATTGTGGGCACGTACAGTTATTGTCACTTGCTGATTTTGCTCTCTCTGTAACAGCTCATGGTTATTATAATATACTGTAATGATCAACTACAATCAACACCTCTATGCGACACGTGTATTCAAAGAAAATACCATTATCTACAATTCTGCAGGAAATGTATTGGCATTTCCTATTTGTACATCCTTGTGAACAAAGGAAATAAGGGGTGTAGAAAACATGTTAACAACCCTGAGAGGAGTGAACATAATCTGAATTAATCAGTTTAGTTACTGCGTCTGAATTCATACCATTCAGATAATTAAGGAAACGTATTTTGACATTCGACATACATTTGTCAGATTTGACATTGATGATGACTGACAACTGACATTGTGGCTTGCCTCAGTGACAGCGTCACTGGTATGATCATACTTTGCTTTGTTAATGTCTATTCTGTCCATATCATCCCTGACATATATCTGTATATATGGTATATCTATATATATCTGGAACTGCTACTTTTCAGAAAATTGAAAAAAAATAAAAAAAATAAAATAACCTGTGTTCTAATGGATTCAATGTAATTAGCCTATTAATTAGTAGTCACATGCTCATGTTAATGCTTTTTATTGGCTCAATATCAGACAGACATAATCACTTTAAATCCCTAATTTTGAGCATGTTTATAGGCAAGTAGATTTCTTCAAAAACAAAACAAACAGAAATAGTGAATAGCCAATATACAAGCTCACAACGCTGCGATTTGACACTTGTAGATTTCGCCAACTTTTGAAATATGGAAGGCAAAATATGTAGATACAAGGTTTCTGCCCGACAGCGACAATGCACTGCATCTCTGGTACTGCCACTAACTAGTCTATAACATTATGCTAAATTGAACCCAAGCCACCCTGTGTATTCTGTACGCAGCAGCCTTGATGTATATTTTGTGATTATTATGCCGGATGAGGTACAGTATGGTAACACATTTGCGGCCTTCATTGTCACTGCCATTTGCTGTGAATTTCCATTGGGATAGAAAGGGAATAGTTTCCTGAGCGTGTTGCTAATGCTGGTCCCTGACAAGTTCCCCCAAACACCAGCTCACTGGGACAGCACACCATTTCTGTGACACCATTTCAATGGCTGATTTCCCTTGCTGGCCAATTAAGGAGCAACACAAAGGAAGTTAGTTATAGTCACACTCCTTTTCTCTTCCTCTAAGTGAATTGAAATGATCACTCATGGGCAACATGAAACAAAACGAGCGCATTCCACAAAAACAGTCCTTTTCTGCAATATTGTCGACGCACCGACTCGTTTGAAGTATATTGGCCACGGCAGTTGTTTTCTTTGCGGAGTAGATTTGCCGAACGTGTTGAGAGCGGAGATGAGTGAGCTGAAATGCCTAGGTGAATGCATCGCGTCTGTGACGCAAGATGAGGAGCCAAAATGCAAGTAATGTGAATGAAAAAGTCTGACGGTTCGTGTGACAAAACTGCAAAAGCCAATTATCGATCTACATGCATGTGGGGCATTTATCATGCATTGTAAACCCCAGGGTAATTAAATACAAGCGCTATGCTTATGATGGCCATCATCAGCCTCTTTGCCAGAGCGGTCAATCATTCTATTAAGGAGCCTTGCAGGTATGCTCTGAAGGCCGGCGGCTAGGCACCGCCTCAGGCTAAAAGAACTAATTAGAAGGTAGCCCAGTGGAATTCATACACCACCAAGCCCAATCCTCCCAGCCCATTTATGCTTTTCGTCCCAATTTTCTGCTTAATTTCAACATGCTGTATGTCTCTGTTTCTCTTAATTCCCCCTCCTATCTCCCCAGGGCCATCCATCATAGTTATTTGATATGAAGATTGAAAATTGTGATGCCACCTCACAATTCAACTGGGAGGATTGCCGCTAGGAGTGAAGTTTGTCGAATTCCAACTATTCCCTCCTGACATGGATGGATAGATAGAATGATATATTTTGTTCCGCTATTTCCAACGGTTCTTTTAAACACTGACAATTCCCCACTGCAACCGGGATTGCTTTTTAGGCTGTTTTTCTTGAGTGCAAAAATCACGAGACCGGAAGACAACCTCCTCTGAATCTCAAAAGCCATCTCTCTCAGTAGAAAGCATGTGAAGGATTTTCATGAATATTAAAAAAATGTTAGTTTCTTTACACAAGACTCAGCTACATCTTACCTCATATCTAATAGATGTTAGACAATGAGACTCCTTGTGGGTGTAGCGGAACTTATCAGATGCATGCAGAGGACTAAAGCCCTTTGCAAACGGCATTGATTCATTCATTAAAATGCAGTACAGCCTGGAAATGAGGGCTTGGAGATATGTGAACACATTACCACAAAGCACACTGGAGTATAGGCCCTAGCAAGACTTAATATGGAAATAATTCATTATAATGCACATAAAGACTTTTGTCCTGGGGTGAATACTCGTTTTTCTGATGGGCTGGAGGGTGTCCATTATCCTCAAAATAAAACATGAAGTGTGCTACAGTGGCACTCCTGTATCGCAGGCACAGACACCAGAGGCCACTAAACAGCATCATGACCTATGACCATGGCATACAGTATGTGGGACTATACAGTGTGACTAGAGGTGTGCATTGGCAATTCCATCACGATTCAATTCGATTATGATTCACCAGGAAACGTTACGATTCGATTCTGCGATGCATCATTGTATCACATTTATATTACTAAATTACTTTTCTATATTACTGCACAACATGGCAAATCACCTAAGTTTGCAAGCTATGTTTTTTTGTATGCTGGATGGCGCCGTTCAGTAGCCTGTGGGTCTTATTTCTGGGGTTACCTGGACGTCACCTGACACGCCGATGACGTAACCGGAAGACAAAAAAAAAGGCTTTCCTCTGATTATTTTTTGACTCCCCAACACCCATGTGCATCTTTTGAGGGCTCCCGTGAGCCCCTCAAATGGCTCACTTCGCACAGGTGTGATTTTTCAAAGGTTAGTGAAAAACACTCATTAACCGCCAGAGAGATGTTTTAATTCCGGCAGTCAATGAGTAAAACATTTGAGTACTTTTTCTACCACTGTCTATGACCCATCACCAATCACTGACACTGACAAAGCGAATGCGTACATTGATAGGCTTATAATATCACTGCCCATCATTAGGCCACGAGTAGATCTGAATCTGAATATAATTACATTTGTGTATTCCATTGAATTAGATACATTCTTATGGCATGTATGACACTTTTAGTGTCATTCCTTAAGCCGCAACCCTGATGGTATGAAAACACACATGGGAGCAAATAATCATACTGTATATAAAAAAAAATATAGCCTAATTCAAGTGCCAAGTAGGCTTATGTTCAAATATCTAATAAATACAAATAGTAAAAGGATAAAAAAAGAATAACTACATTCCGTCAAATAGCAATAGAAGCTCACAACTGTGAACTTTTAGATCTGCTATTTATGCCAAATGTTAACCTACTTCTGTCGAATGTTTGACTATGGGGGGCGCCGGGGTTCATGTGGTTAATGCTTCGACCAGTCTCTGTTGGAGGATGATATTGGTACAAAAGCACAATGAAATGGCTTTCATATTGCTCTGAGCCACCAGCGCACGGCTCAAGAAGCTGACACAGATAACTCACTCCGGCTGACATCTATACCTCTCTTATGAAAAAAAGAAACGTCAGGGAAAGCCAAAGGGTTTTCCTGGTCTCTGAAAAACTCTTGGCCCTCCTAAGAGACCATCTCACGATCCATGCACGGAGCGAGCTGCACGGGATCTTCAATAAATGGTGAGATGCCGAGATAATTGATTGGTCAGAAGTGGAGCTTTCATACGTGTTGTGGATCCGTTATCCAGAGGTACTTTTACTGCATGGAGTATTTCTAGTTTTCTGTACTTTTACTTCTACTCCACTACATCTCAAGAGGCAAATATTGTACTTTTTACTCCACTACAATTATATGAAAACCTTAGTTACTTGTTACTTTGTAGGTTTTGATCTTTATTACAAAACATGCATTACCTACATCAGCATTACGTTCATTGTATCATATGAGTTTATATGCGATGTGACGGTCGCTTATCTCCCGATTAGGGAGTCTTACTGGTACTTAAAGGGGTACTGTCACCTAAAGGGGTACTGTCACTTTAAAAAGTAATCTTAAAATATGAGTTAATATTTGTATGATGTCATTGTGGGAATGCGTATAAGCCAATCAAATTAATTGACTGTACTTAGACTACTTTCTGTACTGGTCAGCTGTTGTTGGGGGGCGAGGGGCAGATTACACTGTGACATGAGTTTCACACTATTTCAGACCGTTTTCAGAGAGACCATGTGACCTACAGTACTGTATCATACTATTATAATTTCGGGGGGTGTCAGCGGGCCTTTAAGTAAAACTATTTTGTTTTACTTTTTCCACCACTGTCTTTATCTGAAACATAACCTGCTCCACAGCAGGGTCCTGCAGTCTACTGGAGTGTTGCCAGATTTTTCTGAGAGAAATAAGCAACCAGCAGGTCTATGAAAACAACCCCGGAAGAAGCGACAAGACCACATGAGCAAAAACTTTATGTGGCTATTTGAAAAGCGCATCTTGAGCTTGTAGATCTGATATTTAAAAAAAAAATCTTGACCTAATATTTGGAAGATTTCTGAAACATTTTAACAATATAGGTGTCCCTGGCACTAAATATTTTCGGATGGGGATTAGGGACAAATACATTGGGGGTCCATTACATGAAAATATTTGAGAACAACTGGTTTCAATAATAATAATTAAAATTAAGCAGTTACACTTTAGGAATTAGCTATCAAATATCATAATATGATAAGAGCCTAGATGTCTCCATTAGGCCTGACAGATATTGTCTCTGTAACAGCCTGTATGTTGTTATGGTTCAGCTTGTCCTTGAAGCAGCTACAGCACAACAATGCTCTGAACACTGTACTCTTAGCAGAACCACTGTACCACTGACCCGAGTGCTACTGTATTTATTTATCCCAGTGATATCATGTACATTAAATCATAACCATCACCACCTATTGCCTCATCAATCGCTGATTGATCCAGAATTCCACAACAGTTCAAGGAGGGGTGCAACAGGTAATGAAACTAATCAACTTAATCATAAAGAAGAAAAAAATCAAATACATTTTGGGTCAAATTATTATTTGATTATTCATTTATAGATTTTCCATACATAGCCCAGGTATATCGTCTATTTTCAATATTTCTTGGTGCAACACCATTGTACGATGAAGTATAGAGCTTAAGTGAATAATTAGTCTAATAATCAATTAGAACCTTTGTCCCTCCTTATTGACCAAGGGGTCTATTGATTTTTTTTTTTTTAACATTCTATCAATTGATGAATCCATGTATTTATTGAATTTTCGTACAGCTTTGTTAGCATAAAAGTGTCATGAATGTATATAGATGGTGTCTATTTAAAAGCCTGTCAGTCTATACTTTAAGCTGCAAGTAAGGTGACATCACCACATCACGCACATAGTTCACTCTCTCTGATCTCCCACACACACACACACACAGGTGCACACATAGACATCAAAGGGGGCTTGAGCTCCTGCCCTTTTATCCTTCTGTAAAAAAAAAGTGCCCTCTCCATGAATGCAGTTCTTACTATGGTGAAAGAAATGCAAATGTCCTCTTTCCATGCCATAACTGAAGGCAGCATTCAAGAGAATTGCCTTGTCCAAACTCTCCTGAACTTGAATGCAGCATAATTATGTTGAAAGATTTGCCCTTTCGCTGTAGAAATCTATACACCACATCTCTTGTATTGACTTGATTATTTTTAGTTCAGTGTGGTTTAACGCTCAGAAAATAGCCGACGTCCAAGCTCACAACGCATTCGCAGCGCGACGCGTTGTGAGCTTGGAGGTCTGCTATTTTGGATATTTCCACCAAATGCCCTGTTTAGAAATGTCAGCCCCTGCCTCTCTAACATTCTCTGCACGTCCCTGCTCTGCAGGAGTTAACCACTAACCAGCATAGTCTTTGTTTAATTTACAACCGTGACAATCTATCAAAGTACAATAATAATGACTGTGATGTGTGAAGGACATAGGGTACACATAATCTGTGGCAAAGATACTTACATGGAAATATGGTACGTTATTTGTTTAACCTACTTGCGACTGGCTGCTAGTTAATTGTTTTATTGTACTTTGCCTTTTATTTTGTGTTATTTCACACACACATTTACACCTGTTTATTATCTCTGCAATACATGTATGCTCAACCCAGTTCCTTTAAATAAGCCTCTGGTACAAATGATACATATAAACCAGTATCATTTTCAGGGGTCATCACCACGATGGCTTGTGGTGGATATTTTTGTAAATTTTTTTTTTTTTGCCACAGACAATGAGTGCTGAGTGGACAATAATATTACCAGAAACACATGCATTTATCATTATTAGTACCTTTATTAAACGGATAAACCCCTTGAGATGCACCTTCTCATTTTCGAGGGGGACCTTCAAAACAAAAAGGAAAAAAAGGGGGAAAAAAGGAAAAGAAAAATAGCTAGCCCTGAATGACCATAAGAAAGAGTCTGAGTGCTTTCAAATGGAGTTCCATTTGTACACTCTCAGAGTTAAGGGGGTCATTGCAAATAAATAGTTTGAGACTAGCACTAGTTGGACTCCTAATATTCCATAGTGTTGTAGGAAATAAGTGTCATACATATTCTGAAAAAAAGAACTGGAGGTTCTTATGATCAAAATAAGAACATTATAATGGTGTCTTTGCAGCGTACACATTTGTCCGCTTACGGACATATTGATGATGACCCCATATCATTTCCATAGTGGACCAAAAATGTAGCTAAATGGTATCAACCAACCCATACAATACATTATAAAGAGGTTATACTGTTGACTGAGGCTAAAATGGCCTAAAGGCTCACTGTCTGTCAACATCTGTCTATCAAAGGCTTGCACTACACTGGAGCCGACAAACCATCAGATCCACTCAGCTGTGCGTCCATCTAGAACAGTGGTTCTCAACCTGTGGGTCCCTACAGGTTTTGGGGTGGTCCCCAGATAACAGTGAAGTGACAATTTAAGGACTTTTAAGACAAGTAGTGAAAATAGACGATCTACAAGCTCGCAAACACAGTGCGAAGCGACACGCTTGTAGATGTGCTATTTTCCAGGGCAAATGTCTAATCTCTCTATTGGGTCTGGACCTGAAAAGCTTGGGAACCACTGATCTAGAACAAGGGGTCTTCAACAGGGGGTCCGGGAACCCTAGGGGGTCCTCAGAGTTACTACAGGAGGTCCTCCAAATCTTTGCGTGATAGAAGATTTGTTTTCTCCTTTTTTATATTAACCAATTTAACCCTAGCGTCCATATTCTGGTAACTTTAGCCAAAAATAGCAGATCTACAAGCTCACAACGCCTCGCAGCACGAGGCGTTGTGAGCTTGTAGATCTGCTATTTTCGGCAAAGAGCTTTGCAGGGGGAAAAAAGCAGACTGTGTACAGTGAAAGGTCAAGTTGACCGTACAAGTGGTTAAATATCTGAAAACACACATTAACATGAATTCAAAATACACTGATGATCGAGCTGTCAAACAATGAAACTATATCTATGAACAGGTTGTGGGGGTCCCTGCTTCATCTCTCTCTCAACTAAGGGGTCCTTGGCCTGAAAACGTTGAAGACCCCTGATCTAGAAGATAAACGTAACCCAGTAAGGCAGCATTCAGATGAATCTTTGTTCAGTCCTCTAAACTCTGATCCTGATACTATATGGAATCTTCTACTGCCTTTATGGTATACACAGTATGTCTCCTCACAAAACACTGCACACTATACAGTATTTACAGTTTTCTGTATCGTTATGTGCTGCACTCGCTGTGAATTAATAATTTAGCAGTGACGAAGGTTGACTCCTGAGTCCCTGCATTTTGACTCAGATGCAATCTGCGGAACATCAGAGGAGATCAGAATAGATCCATCTGTCGACACTAAGAGGGTTAAGCGTATTCTTTGCATCTGGCAGAGAAGCACACCCATATCATCCAGACAAGACGATCTACAGACAGGAGGCGGCTGCCGAAATAGAGGCTATATTCCCAAGGTATGTTGTTTACTCGAGGTTGAGCTGCGGCAGCTGAGCTTTGTTCATGAAATTACTCAAAATAACCAATTATCCGTCTTTTGGCAGCGTTCGAGAACCATCCAGCAACCCCCAGAGGATGCCTGTAGTCCTGACACTGACAGAAACAACTCATGTCATAAAGTCTAAATATAGACAACACCCCCCCCCCCCCCCCCCCCCACACACACACACACACACACACACACACACACACACCACACAACCCCCCCACAACTCACTCTTCCATCTCTGTTCCAGTGCTGTCTTCTCTTATTCAGTATGTGTCTGTGTGTCTGTAATTCTGTCTCTCTGTTTGTCTGCCTGCCTGTCGCTCAGTCTGTCTATGTGTCAGTTTGTCTGTTAAAAACCATTGTGCTGGCTCTGTTTGTCTGTCTGTCTGTCTGTCCGTCTCTCTGTCTGCCTGTCTTTCTCAGACAGATGCGGGCTGTTAGGAGGGGGGGGGGGGGGGGGGGGGATGTGTGCTGTGCACGGCACGTTGTGCACACACCTGCACTGCAGCAAAACACAAAATGTGAATTTTGCTGTTTTCATATTTTTCATATTAACTTCACATTAACCTTCACATTTCACATTAATTGACTGCTAATTTATACAAATCAGAAAGTCTCGCTTGGCTGGGTTTTTCGGTCTGAAAATCACACTCGCTGCGCTGAAAGGGGTTTTGCATTTCTGCACACTACTAGGTCAGGGGTTTTCAAATGAGGCCTGCACTTCCCTAACAGGAGGCAGACGGGGACATTGTTCAATGTGGAAATGTTGATCAGACAGTCAGTGGTGTGTGTAGTGTGTGCATGTATGTCAGTGTTGTTTTTGACTACAAATGTTGATTTAGTTTTAGTCATAGTCTTTTTGGAGCGGTGAAAGCGCTCCCAATAGACAGGTATGTCCGTGGGTATGTGGGTGGGTGGGTGGGTGGCTGGCTGGGTGGCCGTGTCCGTAGCCTGGCAATACCTTGAGTGGCCACACACAACACACTAGTTAAAGGAGGGGCGCTGTTTTGTGCAGGCCAGGCACACTCACCACTCACTCACAGGCACAGTTTACTTACTCACTCACTCACTCACTCACTCACTCACTCACTCACTCACTCACTCACTCACTCACTCACTCACTCACTCACTCACTCACTCACTCACTCACTCACTCACTCACTCACTCACTCACATAGGGTACAGCTGCTCAAATTCACCGCTCCACTTCGAACCGAGGTTTGATTTTTAATAAAATGTTCATTTACTTTTATTCATAATTTAGTCACCTGAAAAGTTTTAGTTTTAGTCTAATTTTAGTCAACTAAATATCACAAGATTTTAGGCGACTAAATCTACAGTTGATTTAGTCAACTGAAATGTATTTTGGCAGGCCTTGATGGCATCGTAATGACTGATTTTTACAATTGGTTGTGTGCTGAAAATAGCAGATCTACAAGCTCACAACGTGGCGCGACGCGTTGTGAGCTTGTAGATCGGCTATTTTCAGCATGCAACACTGGAGAGCAACCAAAATGACTCTCTTCTCTACTAGTCCCTCCCTAACGTTTTTTAGTTTCTATTTTTTTTTATTTTGTTGACGAAATTGTCAATATATTTAGTCTTAGTTTTAATCATCACAGCTTAGTTTTTATTTCGTTTTTATTTCATTTTCGTCAGTGAAAAAAAACGCAGTCGTCAAGACGACAAACATTCTTTGTCATAGTTTTAGTCGACGAAATCAACACTGGTGTGTGTATGTGATTGTGCATGTCGTCGAGAGTGCGCATTAGTGTGCATTAGCATGTGTGCATGCATAAGTGTCTATTTTATGTAAGGTGCATGGAAATTACTTGGCCACCTTTACATCTGTTGCAGATTTAAGATCAGATGTTATTATAGAACAGAATACACTATTATGTGGTGGATAGTGCAGTGTAATTATAATCCATTTAGATAAAGTGGCGGTGTGTAACGTTAGCTGACTCGTTGCTTTATTATGTCTGCAGCATAATGCATCACCTAAAGTGAGGATCAGTGTTTTTTAGGGATCTTTGTAGAAAAAAAGGAAAAAGGTGAATGTGCCGTGTGAGAATATGTGTCTTGTATAACAGTGGTAACCAAAAAGTGGGTCGGGACCCCTCTTTGGGTCACGGACCAATCTTTATTGGTCAAGTAAATATATAATTTATTTATACCTTCATTTAAAACAACATTACATTACATACAATATTCAAATAATTGTAGTGGAGTAAAAGTACAATATTTACCTAAGGTAGTGGAGTAATTTGTACTTAAGCAGGCATGTACACACGTAGACATCAAAGGGGGCTTGAGCATCTGTAAAAAGTGCCCTCTCCAGACCATGAATGCTGTTTTTACTATGGTGAAAGAAATGCAAATGCCCTCTTTCCATGCCATATAGCTGAAGGCAGCATTCAAGAGAAGTGCATTGTCCAAACTCTCCAGAACTTGAATGCAGCATCTTATGTTGAAAGAATTGCCCTCTCTGTGTAGAAATCCATGCTGTTACGCCACATCTCCAGTATTCACTTGATTGTGCTTGGTTCAGGTTGGTACCATATCAAGCATCAAAAATAGCCCACCTCCAAGCTCACAATGTGTAGCGATGCGACGCGTTGTGAGCTTGGAGGTCGTCTATTTTCAATATTTTCACCTAAAGGCCCTATTAGAAATGTCAGCCCCAGCCCCTCTAACATTCTCTGCACGTCCCTCCCTGTACTTAAGTACAGTACTTGAGTAAATGTACTTTCCACCACTGAATAAAACACACCCTTAAACCTCGAACCCTCAGTTGTGATCAGACCTTTCTTTGAAAGAGACACACAGAGCCAGCAAGTCAATTGGGCTCCCTTGTGCAATTGTGAGCGAACGCCTAATCCGAACGCGGTTGATTGGATGATTGAATTAAAGATTCATGTGTGAGAGACAAATCACAGTGGGAGGAGCAGTACGAAAAAGAAAAAAAAAACGCATAAGCTTATTTGTTATTGAAATGCAGGTCAGACGTAGCCAAGGCTTCGAATCCCCACCGGTATACGCCACACTGTTACCTCTCTCCCCATGAACATCTGTCAGAGCAGATGTTTTCGTCATCCAGGGTTTCACATGACTCTATTCACGTAGGATCCAGACATGAGGGGCCGCGTCGTTACAATCAGTGGCTGAGGGATATTAGTCTTGGCAAAGTGTGTAGACACTGTACCCATTGCCCTAGAAATAGACCTATCATCTCTGTTGGGGGGAAACCTCCTATGTCCAAAAATGTTACTTTTCAGGATAATTCTTTTTTAACTCTCAAATACCTGGAACGCGCCCGAGTCGCGTTAGATTTGAACCACTTTAACCATTATTTTATGCTTTAACTATTGAAAAATAGCAGATATACAAGCTCACAGCGCGGCACCGAGTGCCGCGCTGCGAGCTTGTAGATCTGCTATTTTTGAAAAATCGTCAAAATGTGTGCAAGTCTTTGAATATCTTTGACCCGATCTTTGACCCGACTTCTAAATCCTTCTTCTAAATCATGTTGTTCTCAAACTTTTTCATGTCAAGGACCCCCATCTCAAAATATGTTGTTCCAGGGACCACCCAGAAGCAAATATTTGAGTTACAAATGTTCGCTTTTTAATAGATGTATTCAAAGACTTGCAAAGAAATATCATGATTTTTCAAAAATAGCAGATCTACAAGCTCACAGCGCGGCACTCGGTGCCGCGCTGTGCGCTTGTATATCTGCTATTTTTCAATTGTTAAAGCGGTCAATAATCCTAGGCCTAAATGGGTTAAATAAATAGCAAAAGTATCAGATCTACAATCTCAACACGAGGCACTATACCTTTGAGTCTTTCACTTGAAGCTGTAGTGTGATCAGGTGGGGGCGTTCATTTAAGAAAAAAAACAGACAAAAAGTTGGAATATGGAGATGGGAGGTTTCTGCTGGACACGGCAACGATAGATATACATTATGGTCTATTGGTGATGGCTGTAGACTCAACAGTGATTTCCTTTTGGTCTCAACAGTCATTCTTTTTTGATTGACGACGAACATTTATCAAACTGCTGAGGGGCCGTACATCACAAATCACACGGCATGGGAGGAAAACACAGCTGAGGCATGGACAGACACAACTCCAGGCAGGAGAACGGGACGTGTGTGCTGTGATATATGTGCTGTCACAGTCAATGTTTTATGTTCTGATTTCAGATTTCAGTAAGGATCACAATATTTACATAACTGTCTGGTCACTTCTGCTAATCGCAATTATTTTTGAGCGGTGGTCACACCGTCTCCTTAGCGTGAGTGTGTGTGTAGCTTTGTTACTATCTATGTATGTAGCCTGAGCATGAGCTGCAATACCGCTGGTGACCAAGTGGCACTGTTGCATCACACACACACACACACACACACACACGCACACACACACACACACGCAACCCTGAAATTAACTGCTACACACACACACACAGCCACGCAACACACACAGTCAGGCACCACCGCTCACTTTAAACTGGGTTTGATTTTGCATAATGATTAGAATAGTTTCTACTCATCTGTATAAAAAAACAGCTGGATGAAGCAAACATATGTCATATTTCCATTATTATTTTGAAGTCATTGTCCACCACGGGCACGCTCTTTTTCAACTTGCTAAAATTATTAGTATGACAATTAATTGTCATCTAAAATGTCATTTTGGAGACAGCCGTGGTAAAGGACTGGTACCAAGGGATCCTTGTCATGTGAAAAGAGACACACCATCACCTTGAGCCTTTAGCCACTTTCTGTCAATTTCTAGACAGTTTAAGGCAGAACTATATTCTCCAAGGATTCCAGGAACATTGTAGCTTAGAATCAATGGTTCAGTTATTTCAGCAGGTTGACACACTGCTGTTAAAAATAACCAAATAATTCATAATTTATGACAGGGGTTAACAATCACTTCTATCTTCCATTCAGGTCAGCATTTATTTTCTATTTTAATTTTCTACATGATTTTCTAAATAAAAAGTTGAGGCACTTAATCTTCACACTTTAACACATTTTCTAAAATAGCAAAAATAGACTCTACAAGTTCATAATGCACTGTGACCTGCTATTGTATTGACATTTTATGAAACCATTTTAAACTAAAATAAAAAGCAAAAATGAACATGTTTACCTAATACGTGTATGGCATTCCCAAAATATAAATATATACATACACACAATTACTTTTTAAATGTATTGTCTCCACCAGGCCGAAGGCTGTCAGTCTGTCAGTCAGTCAGTCCGTCACACGTCACGTCACACATTTGCCCTACTCATATCTCCGCCAACGTTGCCCCTATCCATGCCAAACTTTGCACACACACTCCTTTGCTGCCAAACCACAACCCCCACCCCACATGTCCCTCTTCTAGCGCCACCATGAGGCCAATTCTTACAAAACACATTTTTGGACTGCTCCTACAGATTTTGCCCTAAAATCACGCACAGCGGTACACAGTATCTCTAAAGTCATGTCATCAACATGGATCTGTCCCATTTCCCATATTCCCTCCTGATTGGCTACCAATTGCCTTCTAAAGTTTGTGTATGCGACCTGACGGTCGTTTATCTCCCGATTAGGGAGTCTTACTGGTTAAAATGAATCTAAAAAAATGTAGGCTAAATACTGAATCAAGCAAATTGAAAACTTTCCCGGGTGCTCACAAAAAACCTGATTGGAAGATAAAATTACCAAAAGGTTTTTTGAAAGTGTAATATCCCTTTAAGCCTATTCTTGGGGGGAGAAAAACACACAAAGTCATACCAAATGAATGCAAATAATACAATATTTCCATAGAAATGGCATCTATAAACTGTAACTCAGTTTAGTTGACTTTCTGTCCTCTGGGATATTAGAGGTTGGAGGGCCATGAATGACTGTCATAGTTTGAAGACAATCTGGATGTGTTTGAGAGAAGTGACAGCGTGACCTCTCTCAAGGTTCTGGCGTTGGATGCAGACTGGCAATCAATCTGCCATATGAGAGGTGACAAAATCACAACAGCATTTTTATTGATGAGCTCAGTAATGTGAAGTGTCTTTGAGTCCCTGCTACTCTCTGCCTGCCTTGAAACAGTGCCCTTCCTCAACTAAGAAGCAAGCCGCCTTACTTTGTCTTACAGTTATTCACTACTAGTATCTCATGGCAGATGGTGTTGGGCTTCAACAGTTTTTGAGTGTTTCCGCCTAAAACTTCAGAATTATTATTACCAGTAAGACGCCTAAGGGCGAAAAGTGACCTCGCCCAAAAGGTGAGGTTGCCCTAACAGGGCATCATCTGGAAATCAGATGTAGAGGTCAGCTCCATATATGGAGATCTAGGTGATGATCCAGTCGTCTCCATGTATGGATATCCAGGGTTTGATCCTTGATGAGGTGTTGTCACGTGTTGTCGCAATGTCAACAAAATTGAGGCGTTACGGACGGGCGTACGGACAAGATGTGCCGGTTTTCATAGTTAATTGCGACAGGTGTTAATATTGATGACATCAGGGATCTCCATATATGGGCATAAAAGGGACAAGGACGGCCATATATGGAGCGTGACATGAGGCATGACTGACTGACAGACAGACATGAGGTGGAGGTTTCGCGTGACATGAGGCTCTTGGCCATATATGGAGCGTGAAATGAGGCCTGACTGACTGACTGACTGACTGACTGACTGACTGACGCACATGAGCTGCAGGCTTTCATAGTATATGCGACCTACGGTTGGTGGTCGAAACTAACTGCTCCCTACGGTAGCAACAAGACATCCAGCAAGGGTTGAATACAATGAAAAGCTACACCGGCTATCTGTCCGTCTGTCCATCTGTCACATCACACGTCACATGTCACACTTTTGCCCTACTCTTATCTCCGGCACCGTTGCCCCTATCCATGCCAAACGTTGCAAACACACACTCCTTGGATGGCCACTCACAACCTCCTCATTTCTCACATGGCCCTCTTCTAGCGCCACCATCAGGCCAAATTTTGCAAAACACTTTTTTGGACACTGCTCCTACAGATTTTGGCCTAAAATCACGCATAGCGGTACACATCATCTCTAAAGTCATGTCATCAACATGGATCTGTCCCATTTCCCATATTCCCTCCTGATTGGCTACGATTGCCTTCTAAAGTGCCTTCTCCTGTTGAAGAAATCTTCCTTCTTTCACCCTCTGTGGTTAAAAAAGCATAAAGTAAAAAAGTACGTCAAGCACTGACCCAACTGCTATGTGCTTCGTCACAGCCCTCTTCCTTCTCAGACTACTGTCACAGTCTGCAGTGTACAGCAATGTGAATTTAATTTAGTAATAAGCTCACTGATTTGAGACTGCATCCCAAAACTAGACAGCTTACTGCAAGTGTGGTAATCACGTCACACTTTAAGTAACACATTTGTCGTAACATGCAGTACAAATTGATGACAACGATGTGACATTGGCAGATGTAGTTTCACATCCTAAATTGTAAAACATGTACTAGCCTTGATATTAAATAGATCCACATATTTCATTTAAATATAAGCTGTCATGATGACTACCTCTCACCCCTTCCCAATTTCCACCCTGTCCGTTCTTATTAACCAAAATATGTGACTGAATATCCCAGAGGGGATATATCAATCATCCGATGGAAATTTCCAATCTAGAAAATGTGTTTCCCATATTTATATTCAAGGAAACTTTTTCCTTTCTCTCTCCCCCCTGTTCTGTGAATGAATCAACTGGTTTGATTGGCCTAAACGCTATCAGAAGGGTTAATAGCACATCGGACACAATTTATTCAAAATACCATCAGGGTGTCATTGGCCTATATTAGTTGCAGTGACACACTAGCCTGGGGCCAGCCTATATGCAGCTAACTAGTAACTGCAGTATCTTTACCTCCTTGTTTTAACATGTGTGGGGATGTCTAGCTGGCTAGGCTAGTGACACACATACGTTGCCAGCGTAAGATCATATCAGCCTTTCACTACATGCAATCTGAACCATGTGAACACTATAGCATCCCTTATTATGCGCAAGTCATAACAGACAAACATTAGGCGAAAGTATAGGTGAACCTTCAGTGGTGGTAAAGTAAAAGTACTCAAACGTTTTACTTATAGGGATACTGTTTTTACTATCAATTACTCACCCCATGCAGTGAGGCGAAAGGATTCAAATATACTGTATTTTTGGTGTATAGAATGTGCCTCTGCATTGGGGAATGAGTGCACACAGAATCCAGCCTATAGGGATGGTTCAGGTACGGAGGGCAGGAGGTGTACTCTCCCAGCCTCACTTTCCCCAGGACCCCCTCCTCCCCTCCATTCTCATTCGCTAACAAGTTAATACACCACGACACCCACGTCAGTCTGTCTCTCCACGTTTAACCAATAGGGCTGTCACAATTATTACATAATCGTCTAATCACAATTATTTGACATAATCTATGTTTTTGTGATAATCGTCATAATCGCTTACAGGTTGAAAAAAAAAGTTTACTGTATATATGTTCAATTTTTTTTTGGGATATAGCAGATCTACAAGCTCACAACGCGTTGCAATGCGACGCGTTGTGAGCTTGTAGATCTGCTATTTATACTATCAATGTTATTTTTAAAGTGTAAAACTGTCAAACATGTCCTTAATTTCATTGTATATTTAGATTATGCGTCATGTCTGCCATGTGCAACTTCAAAGCCTACAAGCCAAACAGAAATGTAATTGTCAACGACAAAAACACAATTAAATCGTTAATCGCAATTATTTGAGTGACGATTAATCGTCATGTAAAATGTCATAATTGTGACAGCCCTATTAACCACACTCTCATTCCCTCATTCTCATTCGCTAACACGCTAACTCACACACTCCCTCATCATTCCCACAGTTCAGGTGATCTTTTGAAGCAGGCCAACACTGGTTCATTCTACTGTACATGCTCAACATAGTCAGCTACTTTCTGCAACCTGTCAGTGTTCAAACTCCCTCCACATATCCCCGGCCTCCTCCCTGTGGCATTTAGTTTCATATGTTAATGGTTGATTCTGTGGATTGTACTGTGATTATGTGGCATCTTTGCTATGCAATTTAAAGGTTCAATGTTTTGGCTCCCTTTTCAAACAGCGAACGTTACAAGGAATGATCTGGTAACTATACAGCAAAATCCTCAGGAATTTGCTCTGCAGCTTATGGCATTTTATGCAGTCCTAATGCAGGAAAGATTCAGTTCAACTTTTTAAGTTGAACTGAATCTTCTACACCGCTGTTACAAAACAACATGAAGGTTATCACCACAGAATGTTAGACAGCAGGACCAACAGGGGGAAAAAGTTAATAAAACTTACTACATACTTTGTGAAATTCCAGTCAATACTTAATGAAAAGGTGTTGTGGAAAGATTTGCTGTAAGAGATTTGTGTGGGGGACATATACTGCCGAATCTAAGCCAATAAACTGGGGGTTTGTCTGAACATTCTTACAGAGGCAGATGTATCCCTTCAAACTTTTAGAATATCAATCTGACTTGAAAGAAGATCGGCTTTCTTCTTGTTGGAGCACAGCGTAATGATGTACAAAGACATGTCAATCATCACTCCCCAGGAGATGAAGATGAGACATTGTCTCAGACGCAATAAGTGGCAGGTTTTGACCTAAAAAAAAAAAACATTCCATCACTTTCACAGAATATCCAGTCTTTCTGGTAATGTGAGGTCTCTGACTATGAGACCCACAGTTTGAGAGTAAAGCGATGATCAATAGATAGACTTAAGCCACACACACGCACACACACACACACGTACACAAACGCATACAGACTATGTTAGATAGAGCTAGACAGCACCCTGAAGGCACAATCCAAAAAGGCTGATAACGGAGCAATTCAATACATCGATACAACACTGACGTACTTCACTGACTGACTTTAAGATTGAGTTAAAACGCAAGTCTGCTGACCTTTACTGTACTCTTAACTCAGCATTGATGTTGAAAAATCGAAGAGGCGGCAGATAGTTGTTTAATGTATTCATCTCCAATTTTGCTGGTTGTCAATCTTAAGGGATTTCCATGTCAGTTATGCCCAAAGACAAATCTCTTAAAAATGTTGACTTTCTAATGTGACTTTCCAATGCCTGGACAGTGCTTATTGAGTTAACAGAACCAAGGACGTCTCAGAGGGCAGAGACGCCTTCTATATTCGGCACAAGTCGCCTATACTGTATATACCCTTAGTGAATATTTTTGCATAGATGGGGAAAACACGTTTCATTGCAATTTACCCTATTCACATTTTCTCCTGTCACACTAACACTAGTGGTTCCCAAACCTTTCAGGTCGAGACCAAGGGCCCGGTTTCCGGCTTGCAAGATGATATGCGTTTTGTTAAATTAATGTATGGATCGGCTATAGTTTCATTACTTTTTAACCATTATATATATTTGTATTTATGGAATTTCTTAAATTTCTTGGTTTGTTGGTTTAAAAAACTAACATGACCCACAAATGGTTAACACATATTTCCTTATGTCCTTAAGTGTGACATAAGGACTTTGCTAAATTGCTGATGTGTGATAGTAAATGGTAAACAATGCATTGAGGTATTGAAAACCACCATACAGTAGTGGTTTTCAACCCTTTTCATATCAAGGTCCATTCTTTATTTGGCATTTGAGCCACGTACCAATGTTTGATGAATTTTAGCCTCTCAGACCCCAAACATCAATACAGCATGGAATTGCCAACAAAATCGTATCTAAAACGTTTTCTAGCAGTACCCTTGCTAACCCTATTTAGTATCACTTAAAGTTGATATAAGAGCATACAACACAATCTTGGTGGCTGTCAGGCAGAAACCTAATGTGTTCCAATGGATTCATTGTACTTATTATTTAGTCACAAGGTCTTGTTAATACTTTTCATTGGTTAACTCTCAAATACCTGGAACGCGCCCGAGTCGCGTTAGATTTTAACCACTTTAACCATTATTTTATGCTTTAACTATTGAAAAATAGCAGATATACAAGCTCACAGCGCGGCACCGAGTGTCGCGCTGCGAGCTTGTAGATCTGCTATTTTTGAAAAATCGTGAAAGTGTGTGCAAGTCTTTGAATATCTGACCCGATCTTTGACCCGACTTCTAAATCCTTTTTCTCAAACTTTTTCATGTCAAGTACCCCCAAAATTACATGTATTTGGCCACGGACCCCCATCTCAAAATAATTATGTTGTTCCAGCGACCACCCAGAAGCAAATATTTGAGTTACAAATGTTCGCTTTTAAATAGATATATTCAAAGACTTGCAAAAAAAAAATCATGATTTTTCAAAAATAGCAGATCTACAAGCTCGCAGCGCGGCACCGAGTGCCGTGCTGCGAGCTTGTATATCTGCTATTTTTCAATAGTTAAAGCGGGTAGTTAAATGGGTTAAATATTTATAAAACACACAAGAGACTTTCAACCTGGTGTCCCTATTTTGGGTGTGTCCTTGTGCTTATAGGCGAAGATTTCCTCGCAAAAATAGCCAACCTGCAAGCTCACAACGCACCTCCTCCACCCCCGTGGTCCATCCCTGTTGCTCTCTATCCAACAGCCCAGCTATTACACAGACAGCAAAATAGAGAAAACCTTGTACGCCTGTTGGTTGCCAAAGTGTCAAGATGGCTTCGAGGAGTGCCAGACACGATTGCTGTTTACAAGTGTTTTCCACAAGCCTGACTTTTCTTTTAGCTTAGAATCAGACGCAGGCAAAACTTGGATTTCTGGATGCATCTACAGAGACAGATCAGTCTTGAAAGTTGTTCATCTATCTGATATTCAGTCACTTTGTTTTTGCGAGATTGGCAATTTTCGTATTTTGAACAAATCTGTAAGTGTTCTGCAAATTATGGCCATTAATCTATCTGTCTGAGCACAGCATCAGTAGCAGCTCTTCTTAAGTCGCTTCTTTTTAATTATTTGATTAGTCATAGACACTGATTGCAAATTAAATACAAAACACTGAGAGGCACTCAAAAAACTAATTCTAGACACAGATCAAAATCTCGGTGGTATGTTTGAGAATCACAATTAATTTCATTGCATGTTGTTCTCTGAGATCAATGAGTTACCATACTATTCCGGGGGCTAGGGCTCCGGGTGGGTCTGGGGGGTTTGCACCGGGGCTTGCGACTCATGTGGGCCAGAGACAAATATTGAGTGGGCCAATGATATGTACTGAATGGAATTCTATGATTTGCATGGCCTTTCGGCAGTGGTGGAGAAATGTTACTGTATCACGTTTTACTTAAATAAAAGTATCAATACTGCAATGTAGAACTACTCTGTTACAAGTAGAAGTCCGGAAATTCAACATTTACTTTTACGCACGCGCGCGCACACACGCACGCACGCACGCACGCACGCACGCACGCACACACACACACACACACACACACACACACACACACACACACACACACACACACACACACACACACACACACACACACACACACACACACACACACACACACACACACACACACACACACACACACACAGTGGTGGGGCTATGTGAGCCTGATTCATTAATAAACTATCAGGGAAATGATGAAGTCGTCATGGTGGGCAAAGTGATGACATTAAATATAGCTGAATGTTGAATTTGCCGTGTTATGCAAATGCTATCATATTAAGACATCAATTTTAGAAATCAAAGTAAAGCAACTCCATTTGTGATCCTACTGTTTGCATCCTGATGGAATAATGAACCATTCTAATCAAATGTTAATGGCAAGGGATGACATTGATCATTTCTGCCACTGGCAGCAATTTCTTAGAACATATTTTCCTGCGCTCTAATTTACACATTTATTAGAAAACTGACAGGTCTCTTTTCCCCGCTCATGTTGGAGCGACTATTATGTACAACTTTATTTTTCTCCAACACCCACAACCACACATGTCCTTTCACACCACCACACACAGCAAGAGAAACTGTAAAAGAAAATATGACTTCTGTTCCTTAATGCCTACGGCACTATATTTATTCCTGCTGCTGTTGCCTTGACATTGGTACTATAGCTGCTTACCCTCAAACTCCCTCTGTTACTTCTGGACATTTCACCTATAATACATCTGAACTCTGGGCGGTGGTTGCACAATCGTTGCTACTTCTACAAGGAATGCTTGGTGAGACCTGACACACTAAAAGAAAAAGAAAAAAAAATATCTTATCGTCACTGCCCGGTGAAAACCTTGTATGTCCCAAACCGTTCGTTTTGCATTTTTCATTTTCAAAATGATTTAAACTAGACAAAACAGCCGATCTACAAGCACACAACGCCTCGCACCGCGAGGCGTTGTGTGCTTGTAGATCTGCTGTTTTCACTACTTTTCTGCGACGGCCTTGTACGATGAAGCAGGGCTTTACGTTGCGAAAGAACATACACATTTGAAACTTGGAGATACGAGGTTTCCACCCGACAACGACGTTATAACAGCTCACGTCTGCTTTCATCTTGATGTGATCGTTATATCATTTGCCAAATCGCAGTAGAAGAGTGTGTCGATTTACTGGAGAGAAAACTAAAATAAAAGCTCAGAGAAACTGCTATTTTAAGCATGCCGGGCGGGTTGGTCACAGAATTGTTCAGAAACATACTGTATTTTCAGACACTATATTGTCGTTGTCGGGTGGAAACCTTGTATGTCCAAAACTGTTTGCTTTTATCATTTAAAAAAAATTAACTAAACTATAGTGAAAACGGCTGATCTACAAGCACACAAGGCCTCGCACCGCGAGGCGTTGTGTGCTTGTAGATCAGCTGTTTTCACTACTTTTGTGCAATGAAGCAGGGCTTTACTTGGCAAGAAAAAACGTACAAATGTGAAACTTGGAGATACAAGGTTTCTGCCCGACAGTGACGATATGTCGTTAGATTTAGCCCTGCTATGTATGGGGGCATCTTTAAACACGGTGGATTAATAGCTTAACGAGGCAGTTATTTCTGAGAACGTCTATGTAACATCTGTGGTAGAAAATCAAAAACAAGTAATTCGAATGATTTAATGAAATAATTAGAAAATAAACTGAGCTTAATGAGGCTTAATGAGGTCAGATCAAAATGGAAAAATCACAACATTTAATTAGGCATTGAAGAGGTTTGAAAAATAAAACCTTTGAGCGAATGATGTTTAAAGAACAGTGGCTCTCTTTTCTTCCTCCTTCATAAGATGTTGTTCCATCAAAGTAATCCATCATTGTCAAAGCATGGACAATCATTCTAAGAAAACAACTTTATATTGTCTAAAAAAAGATAAATATACTGTACTGTAGCGTTGCATTAAAGTGGACACACTGTACTTCTGTGTTGTTAGACAAACTCTGCTATTATCTCAGTTGGTTTTAACAAGTCGTGCTGATGACAAACAATTCTGCACCATTTCCCCCATTGTGTTAAAGGTGATACACCATGCATTTAAAAAGTATTTATGTCATATTGTTTATGTCCCAAAAAGTTTTTCAAAAGGTTTGAGGCCACTCCTGAATAGAGAGCCTCTCTCATTTTTGAATGGCTCTCAGAGCATTTCAGCTGCAGTACCACCTTTGGCCTGAACTGCGCCACCCCCCCAAAATCCTTTTGAAAAAAAATAATAATAATTTTGAAAAAAAAGTTTGTTTTGAAAAAAAAAAGTTTTTTGATTTATTTTTCGGCAGGTGACGTCACAATCGGCAGCAAATCTGGATAGCCTGTTTTGAGAACCCGTGGGATACTTTTAACCTTCGCCTTCTCAAAACCAGAGAAAGACACAACGGTCAGAAATGGGACTTTGTGAGGATAGAAGGTGCTAGTGGGACCCCAAAAGAAGGTTTTAAAATAGGAAAAGTGAAATTTCATGGTGTATCACCTTTAAGTATTGCACGTCTCCGTGACACAGCATGTGAGAAACTTTCCTGGCATGGTAGTTATATTACCATGTCACAAAAGTTCAACAAAAGCTGAACTTCAAACTACATTAAGTCAGTGGTTCTCAAACTGTTTAATGTCAAGGACCCCCAAATCGATTTATTATATTTTGCCTCGGACCCCCCCATCTGAAAATGTTTTGTTCCAGGGACATCCAGAAGCAAATATTTGAGTAAAACATTCTCGCTTTAAAAATATATACATATTCAAAGATTTAAACACATTTTCATAGTTTTTTGCAAAAACAGCTGATCTACAAGCTCATGTCGCAGAGATTTATAATATTTTGTTCTACAGCTGAGCGCTATATGGAGAACACGGAAGAAAAGAACGCTTCCCCGTCAGTGGAAGGCTGACTGAATTTAGCCATTTGCAACAATAATGAGTAATAACCTAAAGCAATGGGGACTGACTGGGGTTGAGGATATGCGACGTTGCAGCGCTAGGCTTAAAACATTTCCCCTGTTCACTACAAAGTAATGAACTCCACTAGTGGCACGGCACCATAGCAGCAGCATTCTGTGAAGTGGAATGCCTTCGCTTCCTAGAAAAATCTTCATCAGCCGGAGATGGACAGCAGCAATTAACCTTTTGAGAAAGCTGGCATGGAGGGCCGCTCTAATAATGAAGAGCCTGGGTGCTTCTGGTGTCGGAGGAGCACACTGGTTTAAGGGCCAAGGTAGGTGGACGGACTAAATGGCCTGAAAGGGAAACTTTGGGATAATAGAGACATGTGCTCAGTCCACTGACAACACAGTCTAGCAGACATCTCATTAGCGGCAATTAGTAATGACACAAAACCCGAGACATGCGAGCACTAAGTACACGCGGCGCTCACGCCCACAAAAACACACGGTTAACACACCAAACACCGTCAAAAAGGAGAGGAAAAAGAAGTCCAGAGTGACTCTCTCATTCCCACAGTGAAATAAGAAGGTTATCCCCCCCTTACTAATTATGAGACTCATTCATTATGAGAGAGAATCAGACCGAAATGCCTCGGCCACTGCTGGCAGCCCAAACTCCAATCAGGCCGTAAATGAGGCAGAAACAAAATGGGCTGAACCCGGTAATGGAGGACGATCGCTCCCGACATGCAAATTCCAAGCATCCTTACAGAACATCAGTGACCGCCTCAAGTGCTCTCCTCACAGAGAAGATTGAGTGAAAACTAGATATACGCTGGCGTAGAGAATGAGGGTGGGGCCGACCTGTGCAGTCTCTTGCGATCCATGCATGATCAAATGGAAATGACAATCTTTATGAATTCTTCACTGACAAATATGTGCTCTGGAGAACAATCAGGGTTTCATTTGTGTGAAACAAAACGTAGAGCGCCAGCTTCTTACCAACTTCTTCGCAAGACAAATATAGCTAAAATGTGCAGATACAGTACAGCGTGATAACGATACAACGCATCACCATTTTTTTCAAATTGAGAGGCCAGGGTTAAGCAGCCTGGATACAACATATCCCCACCTGGGGGGGGGGGGGGGGGGGGGGACGACTGAGTTACTAGGGCCCAAGGTGGAGGGGCCTTAATTATGTTATACTTTAGCTATTGAAGAATAGCAGATATACAAGCTCACAGCGTGGCACAGAGTGCCGCACTGCGAGCTTGTAGATCTGCTATTTTTCAATAGTTAAAGCACAAAATGATGCGTTCCCAGTCTACATGGGTTAAACCCCCTCTCCCTATGAAGAACATTCATGGGGGGCCCGCAGTGAATCCTTGTACCCAGGGCCCAGAAGTTGGTGTGACACCCCTGTGCAAGATATTCATTGCAGGCTAACGGTAACTATTCTGTGCAGGTAGCATTTTGCAATGGTCAGGTGTATGACTTTACACAGAGGCCCGACTGTGCTTTCCCAGCCATCTTGGGCACTCCAACAAACACAAACTGGCTGTGTCATACAAAGTGGAAAGTCTGGCAAGGCATTGTAGTGTCCTTGTTGCAGCACACACTAGCAAAAATCTTACCGGTTGTTTGGGGACGTTTGTTGTTCAGCAGGGCGGGTAACGGGGGAAGATAGCGTGAACCTCCCCACGTCCAGCTCTCCCAGTGAAACTCCTCACAGTCAGGTGAGAAGTAAGCATCTGGCGACTCTGTGTGTATTTGGAGGAGGTACGTGGCTGTCTGCTCCCTCCCCGGGACAACAGGCGAGGTTGGCAGCGTCAGGAACCGCGGGACACGTGAGGGTAATTGGCAAGATCTAAATTGGGAAGAAAATGGACAAGAAAGGGTCTAACAACAGCGTGGCTCCCGTGTGGTTCTTGGCCATCGCGTGGCCAGTCAGCCCGTCTATGACGCACAACTCCATCATTTGGGCAAGGTTTCGTCCGTATCCGACTCCCATTGACTTCCGTTATAAAATAAATGCACATGTACAGTATGATTGTTATTTTAATTAATTAAATAAAATATATGTGAACGTATGTCCTTGGTCTACTGGCAGTGTGAAAAATAATAGTGCACTCTTTTTCAGGCCAGTGGTTTAGCAGATTAACCCAAGACAAAGAGACAGACAAACAAAACAAGTGGCGCGCATTGGAGCCTCTAAATCGGCTATTTTCACTATTCGTCGTATAGTATAAGTGTTTAAGAAAATGTCAATGGTTAAAAAAACATAATGAGAGCTGCATTGCACTGCAAGGTGGCAACACATGTACTGTATGATGAAAGAGCAGATTATGTTTCTATTAAAATGTTTTAGCCTCACTCTTGAGGTTTATTATGCACGTTGATGGTGTGAAAAAGCAGTTGCACTGTAGTTTGCACAGATGTTTTGACATTTAATACAGTTATTGTAAATTACTTGGGCGTATAGCTTATTGTTGCTGTCAGGCAGAAACCTCTCATCTTCATATTAAAAAAAGCCTGATGACAAAACAATGCCTGTAATTATCTTGATGCCAGTCTGACACAGTGAAAAACATATTACTTGAAAATAATATATTCTTCTTCTTAAAGTATGTACACATATTTGTTTTTATTTCCAAGCATCTATTACATGTTGATGAATGAACGTTTCAGAACATATCGGCAATGCACTTTGTTTGGTGGTGGCAAGGTTTTATATTTAGCAATTACGCAGTGTTCGTAACTCAGTTCTCCGTGTATGCCTATTTCTCTTCCGTTATGTGATTTTAAACTATATTTCCAAGGTATGAACTCAAAAACACCTTCAGAACATAACATGATCCGTTTATAACCCAAGGATTGTGCACATAACAAAAAAAAAAAAAAGATACCCCTCTTTCACGTGATTTCACGCGCATCTCATTTCACTAATCTTGTGATACGTTCTGTATACCACACACATGGACCTGGAGTGATGAAACCTGGAATGATGAAATTCAATCAAACCTTCTCGTGGATCCGGCGTGATTGATGACTTTGTGATGGTTTTCCTGTCCAGGGCAATTACAATTGCAATCAGATAGGCACGGCCCGCAGACGTTCTGGAAGAGCCGCCGCCATGCAGAGCAACAGGAGGAGACGCCACAGCGCTGGGAGTTTCCACAGTTTGACACACCGAAGACGCAGTGCGGGACTTCTGTGAAGATATGGACAGGCATTATTAAGCACTTAACGGACTTGAGTGCACTGTAAGCAGGATTTAAAAAAAAAAAGCTGATCTTGGTATGTTGAACCTCAAAATGATTTAATTCATGGTTCTTCAACAGGGGGTCCGGGACCCCTAGGGGGTCCTCAGAGTTACTAAAGGGGGTCCTCCAAATATTTGAGTGATAGAAAGTTTTTTTCTCCTTTCTTTATATTAACCACTTGAACCCTAGCGTCCATATTCTGAGAACTTTAGCTAAAAATAGCAGATCTACAAGCTCACAACGCCTCGCGCTGCGAGGCGTTGTGAGCTTGTAGATCTGCTATTTTTTAGCAAAGAGGTTTTGTGTAGCGGGGGAAAAGAGCAGACTAAGGACAGAGTGAAAGGTCAAGTTTAAGTATTGACGGTTCAAGTGCTTAAATCTGAAAACACAAATTGACCTGAATCCAAAATACACTGATGATTGTGCTGTCAAACGATGAAACTATATGGAATCTATGATAGGATTGTTGGGGTCCCTGCTTCATCTCTCTCTCAACTAAGGGGTCCTTGGCCTGAAAACGTTGAAGACCCCTGATTTAATTCTTTAGGTAATTATTTTTATTTCAATACTTTAACAAGCTCACAAATCTTCAAAAATAGCACGCCTACATAAACACAACACATTGCATTGAGGTGTTGTGAGCTTGCAGATTTTTGTTTTGTTTTTAGTTGTACATTTAACTTTCCTCTCGAAATGTGTTCCGTTCCAAGTGCCAATGGCATTCCTAAGATAAAACTTTCAAAGTGACTTTCAGTCAAGGCTACCTCCGAATGGCATTTCAGATTTGGCAGTGGAGTTTTCTGACAGACTGTGCCCCCCAATGCCCTGGTTGCTGCCTGGCCCTCCTCTGCTCTACTGTACAGTGTAGGTGGCGAGATGAGAGGACAGCACTGGCATGCCTGTGGAGCAGGTGGAGTATGGAGGTGAGCCTGTGTGTGTGTGTGTGTGTGTGTGTGTGTGTGTGTGTGTGTGTGTGTGTGTGTGTGTGTGTGTGTGTGTGTGTGTGTGTGTGTGTGTGTGTGTGTGTGTGTGTGGCAGGCGGGTGTCACTTGGCCCACAGCGCATGGAACCACAGGCGTGATCTGCATTGGTTCAAAGAGTTCCCATTCTACTACACTATAGTCTCTGGCTGCATAGCCTTGGAAACCCAGGCGTTACTGCCTGCATGAAGTTTGGATTTACTGTAAAGGCAATGGACGTGCGTGAGGAAGAAGTATGTTCCTCATTGAAACCATATGACCGTCCACTTACTGTGCAAATAATATGTCTGAAGCCAATTCACCCTTTGTCAGCCTTCTGATTGGTCCCCGACTGTCCAACCCGTAAGCTCTTTCTGCCATGTCCCGCCATGGTTCCGCCTTTTTATGTTGAATTTGCTAAAACATAATTTTTGGAGTAATAAAAACATTTTAAAACATGGCCAGTCACTATACTGCGCCTGCGAGGCTCCTTTTTTACTGAAACCAAGTTTAAAATGAGAATTGAACACACAAAATAACAATAAGAAGCAACTGAATTTCAATGGTAGTGGATGGAGAGAAAGGACTTTTGTCCCACCAAGACAAAGCAACCAATGGGTGCGAAGAGGGGCGGGACAACGGGCGGGACTTGACAAAGAGTGAATTACAGGGTATGGAGAATCAAAACCCTGTTTGAGGCATGACTCATAAGACAATTTGTACATTCTACACATTTAGGAAGCCAATCATAGCCAATCAGAATCTGACTGATACATTTTTGATCAGATGCCTCCAGAGATCATGTGCATCAATTTGTTTTGGATACGATCTTTAGGAGTACCAGTGGTTCAATGTGCATTTTGAAGAACTCCTTGAAACTGATCGCAGCTTCTTCTCAAATGGCCCTTTGACCATACTTCACAACACACATGTCACAACAGAGGGACATAATATGGGCTAATTCCTTGTGCTTTTGCTGCTGTTATAATGAGAAAAATATGATAAAATTACAGTTCCAATTCAATTTGTAAAGAAAATATTGTCAAATTGCCAGAGGGATTTGTTATGTTGCCTTCATTCCTTCCATAAAATAGTACTGTCTGCTATTAATATTATTTATAGTCTACTTAGTCTAAAGTAGTTTTGACAGCATACGGTAGCTCCAAAAGTTGCTATAGCAATGTACCTTTTGTTGTAACAAAAATATTAACAGCAGACAAAAATACATGAATTAAATAGATGTAATAAGTTCTTAGTTAAGCTAATATGCAGAGTTATTAAAGTAAATAGCTATGAGCACACGATTATAAGACTTTAAAAAGATTTACATTTTGAGACAGATGTAAATATGTCAAAATGTAAAGAGATCTCAGTATCTTAGGCAGTAGAAGGTGGTCATAATGAGCTATACTAGTTCATTGTCCCCCATCCTGATGAAATCTTAAGGGGGACTACTCTATGCGCAGCCAGCAGAAGGTAGAAGGGCTTGTCGGTGCTCATCACGGACAACTTGCATCAGAGAAAATAATACCTGGTCACTTCAGGAGAGACTAATAATATAGATAATGGAACATTCGACTGGTCTGCACATTCTTTATTTTGCAGGGGTGACTGATGTTTCGACTTTCACTTCCTCAGTGTCAAAAAAAGAAAGTGAAAAATGGGACCCACTCAGAGTCAGCACAATGTCTGCCACAAGGGGCTTTAAATGGCAACAATGCAGAGCATTCTCGCACCAAGGCTAAATTCTCCCAACACACATTTCTGTGTTGTCACTGCTGTTGTAGCCTATACTGACTCACCTGCCAGTGAGGAGCCCCCACAGGGAGGACGTACTGTGGGGCCTTCGCCCTACTCCTCCCACCCAACACTCCCTGCTGACAGGTGCCGACCCCCAGCCCGTAGGAATATGTGCGATGACCAATATCACCCTCCCCGCCCCAGCTTCCTTCACCTGAACACAGGCCAATTACCTGTTTGCATAGACGCCCGACAAAGCTGGATGCACCACAATGGATTCTTATTCTTATTATCCTATCCGGTATTATTGTCATGTTGCTGTTATCACAGTATGTGGACCTTGACACACTTGCATTTTGCTGCTTATAGTATTATTCTTGATTCATTGTTTTTATTCGTTTTTTTATTGTGTCTCTAGTAGATGTCCTTTTTTGCAGAGAAATGTATTGTTTCTTATAGACTGCAATGCAGTATATTTTTGGCAGGGAGACATTTTTCAGTCCAACTGCATCAGTGGTGGTGGGGTGGGAATGTTTACTATTTGCTTGTTGAGCTAACTACTGTGTCTAATTCTAATTCAGTGTTTCTGTACACGAATTTCTGTATTTACAGCAAATACAACATTTGTTTTAAATTTGTTTGTTGCCTTGACGGATAAGAAACTTTGTTCATTGCCTCAGAACACCTCAAACCAGTATGGAACTAAGTCTCGCTGGAATGCCCTCTCCCAGGATCCTTGATACATCTTCCCCAATATATTTTCTATCCGTTTCTGCTAGAATCTGCCTTCAAACAGAAGCTGGTTATTTCCATCTATGGAACCACTTGTACTCAACTCAGCCAAGAGGAAAGCCAGGAGATGCTTTGGCGGAAGATGCAACAGTTCTTGGTACCCAGCACTCGCACCACCTGAGGAGGAGGCTTGTCTTCTCCTCCCTCTGGTTCCACCTCCTTCGCCTCCATCTCCTTGAAACCATTTAAGAGGCACCGCATACAGATATATTCACATGAAAACTTAAAATAACTATATCCACAATACATGGTAATACATGGTAATATATCCTCACTGTCGGGCAGAAACCTCATATCTCCAAGTTTCAAATGTGTAATTATTTTGGTAAAGCAAAGCCCTGCTTCATCATACAAGACCGGCACACAAAACTAGTGAAAACAGCAGATCTACGAGCACACAACGCCTCGCGATGTGAGGCGTTGTGTGCTTGTAGATCGGCTATTTTCACTAGTTTAGTTAATTTTTTAGATGAAAAATACAAAACGAACGGTTTTGGACATACAAGGTTTCCACCCGACAACGACGATATGTATTTAATAAAACCATGCATATGATGAGCACAGCAGAGACTGCCCTGACATCAAATATAGGCAGCGCACTCTCCATTGCCAATAAAGCTCAGACCGAGCGGTACTAGTAACCTATTTTCGAAACCATACTCGGGCCTCCTTGAAATCACTATAAATCTCACCTAAAATAACCTACTTCTTGCACCGAGTTTACAGGGCTGGAGCCTGTCATCTTTCTCTCTATTTTCCTCTACGTCTTGACCCTGGAGATATCAAATGGAATTCAGTGTTTTGATAACTGAAACTCGTGATAGTGCAAGTATAATCATAAGATTGACACAGCTCTCCTTTAGCAATACTAAATAGGACGCTACGCTATCGCGAGTCACAAGGAGCTAGGGGGAGCCAGAAGGATAAACAACTGGATGGAGGTTGTTTAGCCAACTATCTGGCAAAGCAAACTATGCCGATTATTTCCTCAAATGCAATTAATTCTGCATAACTAATTGCATTTAATTTTCATCCGTTCTGGGAAAAAAAATTATGAAAATAAAGAAATAGATTGATGCTTTAGGCTCTGTGTGACTTTTTGAGGTATTATGTATGGCATAATTAGAAGAACAAGTTTGATTCATAATATAAAAGGAACTGCCGGACACATAAAATAATAGTAGTCAAATTAAATATTAAAAACATCAAAATATCAATCTATTGGAGCATGTGTGCCGCCCCAGCTTAAATGGGCATGCTGCTGATATACAGTATATATATTTTTTAGATCTTTGTGGTTGCCATTTTAATGCTTTATTCAGATAGTTTTAGTGAGTGAGAGAGAGACAGGAAAACAAGGTGGGAGAGATGGGGAAGGATATGAAGCCAAGAGCCTCAGGTTGGATTCAAACCCATGCAGCTGTGCAAGGACTGAGCCTATATGGAATGTACTCTGCCAGGTGAGCTACCTGTGCTCCTACTGCTGAAAGTGCTCAAAGCAAAGTCTTCCAGTGCGCAAAGTGAGCTCATGCTTCCTTCAATGCATTAGGATTGAGCACGGCCTTTCTTATCACCTGACAGGGGGAGTTTCCCCAGTAGGACATAGCGCGTGGAAGGAACACGTTATTCCAACCGGTTGGTTTCTCCTCCATCAGGCTGGCCAGGGGGAAGAAGTATAGAGAGCAGCATTACTGCATCAGTGCAAACCGCTCCTACGTTTGACTTATGCCTAGAGATTACATTGAATTACCAAGCAAACCATTATTAGCTTGGCTTCTCTCAGTGTGAATGCAGCATTAGTGTGTATAGGTCCTTATGTCCTATATGTCCCTCCCTACGTATGCATTATACCTACTTTACAGCTCACACGAGACTAACGTCATATTTGTGAGGTTACCTACCCTAGGGGAGACGGGGAGAACATGCAAACTCCACACAGAAAGGCCCTTTCGCCAACCCCACCTAGGGTATGGGCACTGATGACGCGGAGGAGAGAACACGCCCCCAGCGTCTACAGCGCCCCCCCCCCTGGCGGGAACTGAACCACTGTTGAAGACCACTGTTCTAAAATCCACAGAGTTTTCTGAAAAACATTATGTTGCTAAATATATAGCTACAATTTTAAATGACACAGGTGCTTTCCTGGTTTTAATGGGTTAAAACTTCATACACCAGGTTCGGGGCTATACTTAGGTCCTGGCAAGGTTATGAGTGGGGTTAACCATGTCCATGACCAATAACATAATATCATCATCATTTGAGGTGATGATGTAACTGTAGTTAATCACAAGTCGTATTATGAAGTCCATGTAGTATGTACAGAATGTCTGATTTCTACTGAAGCTGTCTTGATGAGATAACATGAGGACAGAAGGACTGGACAAAAAAAGCAAGATTTTGGCTTAATTTCATTTTTACGATGTGCAAACCAGGAACTGTGGAAGTGACTAATTTATCTCATGCTGGCTATGGTGTGAGTGTGAGTGTGTGTGTGTGTGTGTGTGTGTGTGTGTGTGTGTGTGTGTGTGTGTGTGTGTGTGTGTGTGTGTGTGTGTGTGTGTGTGTGTGCACGTGTGTATGTGCTTGTGTGGATATACCGGAGCCAACCTATGAAAAATTTAGTTCATTTAGTTACATTTGTAGTTAGATTTACACTGAATATTTCATTATTGTGTAGCCTATATATACCCATATTAATGTATGCTACTACTTAAGCTGATATTCTGCCTAATTTAAGGGAAAGAAATTATTTAACTCAACGTTCCGAGACCTCTCTGGAACAGGGGCGTCAATTGGGTATGGCAGGGGTATGCAGCTGCCATACCCTGGGTCCAGGGGGGAAAATAAAAGTTACTTTAAATATAAATCCATGAATGTCTCTTTGTCTATCTGTTCTAGTTATTATGTTGTTAAATTACTGTAAAATAACTACAAATGCAAAAATTTACAAAATGGTCACTTTAACAAGGTATTGTGGCACGTTTACTAACATGCCAAGTTTAGCTGCACTTGAGCAACCGTTCCAGGCTGCCATATCCAGCCCAAGAAACCTTAGAAATGGGGGGAAAATAGAATGTACTTCTTAAAATAAATGTATCATGCCTGTTGCTAAGGTATGGCAACATGACTGGTGTCTTCGCGCGCGTGCAAGACACCAGTCATGTTGCCATACCTTAGCTGTTTCTGAACTGACGCCACTGCTCTGGAAAGAGGTTCCGCTGTGGCCTGAAGACTCACCTCTTCAGACTCCACCTAAGTCTGTAGCACTTGCCTACCCCCCAATGACCATACATAGATACCAGATAGCATTTTCTTTTTTTTTTATATATATATAGCACTTTTACTGATTAGGTGCTCGACTGCTCGGTCTACCCATGTTATTTTTGTCTAGGTTGATATTTCTATGCATTCGATGCATTGATGTATTACCTTGTTTATTGTATTGATGTATTACCTTGTTTATTGTATTGATATATTACCTTGCTTATTGTAAATCGCTCTGGATTAAGAGCGTCTGCTACAGTAAATGCCTAAATTGTAAATTGTTAGTGTTTTTTTTTCTTTTTTTTTCTTTCACAGGCTTCTATGAACTGTTCAAGGTTTCTTCCGGCTAAAGGGGAGTTTTGCCTTGCCACAGTCACCCAATGCATGCTCACTCAGGGGGAACATGTTGGGTCTTTGCTGTTCATACATTTAGCTCTATGACATTTTATTTAACTGTTACCTCAACAGTAAACATTGAAATATTTCATCGCTACAATGTGCAAATTCAAAAAGACAACTAAAGTAGCCTAACCTTTCTCCCAGCGCCCCCAAAGTTTAGAATTTCTACTCTAGAATCTTCTATGAAAACGTAAAACTATATATCATTTATGTATATTTCAAGTTTCATCGCTACAATGTGCAAATTCAAAAGGACAACTAATGTAGCCTAACTTTTCTCAAAGAGAAACTTTAGAAAACAATGTTTAGAGATCCTACTTTTGTCCTGTTGTAATCAGCACATCTTCTATGAAAACATAAAACTATATATTATTTATGTATTTCAAGTTTTTGATAAACAAAATGGTTCAGCTGAGACGACTTGCTTTGTCAGGATTCAATAAAGCTGTAGCAGAACATTACATTACTTTATTCATATTTTGTTTCCACAACAAGAGAGAGAAGTAAGTGACACAGCAGTATCAGCCATCTCAGCTTTCAGCAGGTTTCCTAAGAGGTAATGCAGAATTACACCTCCTCTTCAGAGGGGCAGAAAGTTAAATGCAAAACTATAGCCGTCACAATGTAGATACTGTAGATAGATTCTGTAAATAGATAGATAGCTTTATTATTCCAAGGGGGAAAATCAGTCGCCCAGAGGCAGCACAGCAGTAAGAGGTTAAAAAGTTACAGAGAATTATGAAAAAGAAAAGAAAGTACTGTTGTTTACAGTGAAAAGAGCAAAGCAGAAAAAAAAGAAGAATATATACATAAAGTGTCAAAAGCAGTCAACGGTCATATCGTCGTTGTCGGGTGGAAACCTTGAATGTCCAAAATCGTTTGTTTTGTATTTATCATTTTTAAAATGATTTAAACTAGTGAAAACAGCCGATCTACAAGCACACAACGCCTCGCACCGCGAGGCGTTGTGTGCTTGTAGATCAGCTGTTTTCACTACTTTTGTGCGATGGCCATATGATGAAGCAGTGCGAAATAATTTAAACATTTGAAACTTGTAGATACGAGGTTTCTGCCCGACAGTGACGATATACACTTATACAGTATAGCCTAAATGATCAATATCAAAACCTATTCGATTTCAATGATTCTTTCACAGAATATATGGTCATGATTCACCAAGATCCTGGATGGCTTGATAATAGGCTTGAAATATTTTATGTCAATATTATTTTTGTAAATCTCTATGGAAAAAAAATAATGTTATTCTTTTTCAGAGTGGAAATTATAAAATCCCTTCCCTTTAGATAAGCAAAATGCATCACATCTGCACCTAATGAAATCTAGCTCATTATGTCAAAAGTGCACGGAAACACTTGAGGGATATTTGATTTTCAACCATTCAAGCTGCTGTATCAACAGTGCTCATTAATAACTTTGATAACAGTTGGTACATTTGGACCTTTTTTCCGGAGAAAATAATTTGACCAGAGGCACAGCAGCAGCCCAAGACAATTCCTTTCTCTTTTAGCACAATGTGGCCACACAGAACTATTAATCAAATCCTCAGCTTTGAACTGAAGAAATGATAAAATACAGTAGCAATGCAGACACAAACTGAAAACTGTTGACAGTGATTTAGATACAGTTTTATGAGATTCTGTTGAACACACTAAAGCTAAACAGTGATTGAGTGAGTCTTTGAACAAAGGAAATTATATAGTCTATATTCCAAATTGCCAAATTCTCTCTCTCTCTCTCTCGCTCTCTCTCTCTCTCTCTCTCTCTCTCCTCAATATAACATGTTGAACGTTATTCTGTATTATATATTATACAGCATTGTAGATTACATTAAGCACATACATTTTCAAATGAACCCTGCATTTACCACAACTCCACATGAATTCACCACATTATCAACACCATCCGGGTTTTGAGACGCACATGGTTAATGTAAACAGAAGTGGAAGAACACACACACGCGCACGCACGCCCGACTGAGCACCTGCTGAGAATGTCTGTGGGCCTGGACATGACCCTGTCAAGAGTGTTCGGGAGATTAATTTCCCCCGCCTGTTTTCACAGATAAAAATTGAATGAACTGAGAAATCTGAGCTGCAAGGAACGAATGAGGAATTGATATACGTTTCTGGGGGATTAAGTAAATCAGCACATTTCTCCAACCCCTTCATTTGTCCTTTGTTTCAATCCGTCACTGCTGTATGAAGACACTAGCTGGCTTACGTCAGCAGGTGTATGGATCGCCATAAAGGGTTTCCACTGGTAGACCATTACAGACGCCAAGAAGAACCCAGGGCCCCACGTGAAGATAATCAGTCTGTCAAAATACAAAAAAATAAAAAACCCAAATGCCCTCCTGAGTCGTTTATCCCACAAAGCAATTTCAGTATTTATGGGATTCACCTTCAAGATGTAATGTGGCATGCAGGTTAGGGAAAGAGAGAAAACAGACGCACACGCGCCCACACACACATGCACACACACACACACACATACTAGGGATGGGACGATATGAAAATTTCATATCACGATTATTGTGACACAAGAAATCGCGATTTACGATATTATCGCGATAATCAAAATTCATTATCCCGGGGCGGAAAGTGATCTGCCAAAAAATAGCAGATCTACAAGCTCACAACGCGTTGTAACGCAACGTGTTGTGAGCTTGTAGATCGGCTATTTTTTGGCAAAGACATTTGATATAGAGTGAAAAAAAGACTGTATCAAGTATGCATATTATAAGTACCTTTTACCAATTATAGAGAGTTTAAGTGGTACCGGATATGCAGTTCGGCAAATAAAAGGTGAATTGATCCCAGTGCGTGACGGAGGACGATATCACGATGAATTAAATCTCCACCATACGATTATTGTGAGTGTTTTTTATCACGATAAACGATAATATCGCGTATCGTCCCATCCCTAACGCGCGCACACACACACACACACACACACACCACATGAGATTAGAAATCCAGAGAGAGAGAGACAGACAGAAAGGAATCCCTAGAGGAACTCATAAAGCAAGTCATCTCTCCGGTCTGCCATCCAGACAGGTCTACTGTGAACACCCCCCACCCTCCTCCACCTCCTCCTCCTCCTCCACCTCCTCCACCCGTCCTTCACATCTGACAAAGTTAAGGGGACGCGCCCGACGAATTACGAGGTCGTCTCGGCCACCGGCATATTTGAATGCACTTATTGCCCGTCTCCGTCTGGCTAAGAGCATCTGTTAAACGACTGAATTATAAATTGCGTGCTGAGGACAGCAAACTATGGCGGCACAGGGCAAATAAAGGAGCTTTGTCTTAGTTACACTGCTGCAGGTAGCAGCGTGGCAAACACTGCCAGGGACGTGCTGGCCATTGGGAAAAGCGGGACAACTCCCGAACGGCCGGTTCATTCCCGGCCGGTCCAGGCCGGCCATTAGGAAAAAAATGAAAATAAAAATGTCGGCCTTCGTTCCATTTTGGGGGCTGGGCGGTCAACAAAGTAAATCGTCACTGTCGGGCAGAAACCTCGTATCTCCAAGTTTCAAATTTTTTTTTTTTTTTCGCAAAGCAAAGCCCTGCTTCATCACACATGGCCGTTGCACAAAAGTAGTGAAAACAGCAGATCTACAAGCACACAACGCCTCGCGGTGCGAGGCGTTGTGTGCTTGTAGATCGTCTGTTTTCACTAGTTTAAATCATTTTTATAATGATAAATACAAAACAAACAGGTTTTGGACATACACGGTTTCCACCCGGCAACGACGAAATATAACTCATGTACAGTAATTGGCCCACTGGCTTGTCACTTGTCATGATCTGAAATGGCAAATCTTTGAGTAGCAGCAGCTCTATAGCACGCAATGAGGGCCTCTCCAACTCTTTTTCCCGGGCTGAATCAGGGGCCCAGCACGTCCCTGTCCACTGCCAACAGGTTTTTTTTTTGCTACTGTGCAAGCCTAATGGAGGATGACTAGAGGGGAGGGGAGAGAGTCACCGCGGGAAGACATGTGATTTTCCACTTGTCAAGGCATTTCTCCTTTCTGAGGAATCATTCTTTGGACCGGGGGAGGGGTGTGGATTCCTGCCAGCGTTCAGGTGCTAATGCCTTGCTAAATGAGACATGAGCAGTCTTTAAAAAGACCGGCGAGGTTCTAGCGCGTGGAGACATAATGCCGTATTTCAGACTTTAGGAATGTACAGTCCATATGAAGCAATGCCATTCATTCAACCCAAAGAATGGATGTCACATAATTAAACGGCACATTCCTTCAGTCATTTTTTCTTTTGCACTTGTTCACATTTCTTCATTATCGCCTGACAAGAAAAGGCAGAGTGGTAGCTAGCAGGAGAAGAAGCCTGCAGTAAATCTTGTATTGGGAAAGAGTGAGATGAGACCGGCACCTCATTTGATATTACAAGTGTCAGCCTTCCTTGTGCAATACAGGGAAGAATGTGAAATTGGGAAGGACAAGGTTTGTCCTCCAGCAAAAAGTGAGAATAGAAGTGGAGCAGGAGTTTTAAGCATGGCTTTGTTGGTGGTGGTGTTGAGACAGTGGTGAGGGAGTCTGCCGCTTAAACACAAGGTGTGTTTTCTTCCAAACTTTATATTAAAATTCTCAATATTGCACAGCCTTCCATAATCTCTTATTGACCAAGTAAATGCAAGTGACATTTGGATGCTATATTGGACATTATGAGAGTATAGGGTGATATACAAAGTTTGCAGTCAGCATTGACTGCGGTAGCCAGGGAAACAACATTAGTGGCTTATATTTTAAAGCAGTATATAACTCCATCTTATAGCTTTTTCAGGATTGTCCGTTAGAATTTGCATTTTGCAAAGGTATTCGGAGAAATTGCAATGGATCAGAATTCATGGCTTGCCTTTCTGTGGCTTTAAACCTTCAATTTAAGGATCTCACCCCCCTCTGAGTTATTGTACAGCAGCACCAATGTCACAGTGAATCAATCACAGCACACGCACACAGACACAGTCTGTATTTGTGGTTAGCAGAGTCCCGTCCAATGCTTTTGTGGACCTAAACCATCAAGACTACAGCCAAATTGCCCTCGACAAGGACACATGTTGCCTTATTTTAGACTATAGGGCACTGCCAGAATGTCAGATTATTTGGAGCTTGCAGGGTGGCAGCAACTGCATGATGGAGGTAGACTGCAGTATTCAGAGTTGAAACAGAGAGCATCTCCGTCATTAGTTGCCAACTCCTGGAGTGAAAAATGCAGAAGATCGCACATTATTTCTACAGACACAAACCAAATTTCCTTTCAATGATAGTGTACAGTAGGCTATAAGTCTACTGAACTTTAAAGCGACAAAGTTTTGAGGTTATACAAAAATGCCATCTTGCCATGCGTTTAATGCAGTTGTTCTCAACTTTTTTCAGTCTTGTGAAAAATAATCATATTTGAACTGGGGACCCTAATAAGCACTTGGAATTGTAGGACTCAGTTACACAGTTAAATATTGTAAAAAAAAAATAGCCAATCTACAAGCTTCTAGAATCGTCTATTTTCTTTATTTTTTACCTCTTAAAGTGATCCCTGGCTAATACGACAAATGTGCCTTAATACATTATAATTGTCCTCTATAACTACAATGTAAAATTAAAAACACCTTAAATATTTTATTTCTTCTAGAAATAGCTAATCTTTCACTCAATAGGGGAAATGCCTGTCGCAAGTTGATGATGTCATAAATGTCATGTGTGATCTATCCCTATGGAATTTATGGCATGCATGTGCAAAAAACACATTTGAAATATTGATTTGATGCTCATATTAACCATAGGAAGTATAAGTTTGTTTTTATTTGCACTTGCATGCTATAAATTCCATAGGGATAGATCACACATGACATTTATGACATCATCAACTTGCGACGGGCATTTCCCCTGTTGACTGAAAGATTAGCTATTTCTAGAAGAAATAAAATAATTAAGGTGTTTTTAATTTTACATTGTAGTTATAGAGGACAATTATAATGTATTAAGGCATATTTGTCGTATTAGCCAGGGATCACTTTAAATGTATTTGACAATAATTTGTCCAATGTTTTATTGTATGAGAAACGGCACATCTTGTCTCGTGCTTGTCACGTTTTTTTTTTTACAGTCCATGGGTTTGAAGCTCTGACATCACTGTGATGTCAGGGGAACCACACTAACAGAATCCCTTTTATGCCCATATTGAGATCCCTGATGTCATCAATATTAAGCCCATATGTACCAAAGTGTAACTGTTTTAAGATTTTTTGGGAATGCCCATATGGAGGCTACATCGATCGGCCACATACCACATTAACAGAATCCATATATGGCCAAGATAGCCCATATCTGTGTGGCTGGTTCTACAGATAGGGATCTCCATATATGGGCATAAAAGGGATTGTATGTTTGATTTCAGATGTCATAGACGTCATAGAGCTTTCACATAACGAATAACAGAGTTATGTTTGGGGTCTCACAGCATATTTCCATATACAGTACATGGAACTCCATATATGGATACCAGGGGTCTCCATATAATCGGACCAGTTAACCATATTATGGTTAACTGGTCCGATATACATCACTGGCAAGATGGCCATGGGCGAGGTTGCTTGTCGCCCTTAGGCGTCTTAATGGTATTATAGTTTATTGATCCTATGTTTGATGCATTTATGATGATGGGGACCCCGACCCACAAGTTGAGAACCACTGGTATAATGTATCATAATTATGTACAGCTTAGATAATGCCAGGAAATAAATGTAATAATGACATCCAGTTTACAACAAAAAAAAAAAAAGAAAGAAAAAAGTAAAGTAACCTGCTTTACAGACCAAAGATTTGTTTCATGCTTTCATGTGGCCCAATTTGGAAGTTGTACATCTCAACACCCCCCCCAACCCCCCCCCCCCCCCCCTTTAAAATCTGAGAAGAAAGTTTCAGCTCCCGGGTAAGATATATCCACATCAAAAGCAGTAGAAAAGGGAAAACGATGGTAAGATATTATACCTACATCAAAAGCAGAAAAGTGAAATAAATAATGGCACACATATTCCCCAGCACAATACTGATATGATGATTACCACAGTCCATTTGAAAACACCACTACAGAGACAGCACTTTCCTATACCTGTGGAGTTAAAACTCAGTGGAGATGTCAACCTTGTGCCATACATGGGTCAAGAACTACAAATCCCAGAATGCCCCAGCAAGATGGCTTCCGATTGCTGATTGAGGGCAGCTGAAAAGGAATGGAGATCTCATTCATTCAGTCACCTAACAAACTGCAGGAAGAACACCAAGCAAGAACAACAGAAAGATCCACTAAGCGGTTACTCCAACACACCAATGGTCGGTGAATATGCCTGTTCTTTTGATGTCGGCCTTAGCTTGAAATGTTTTGTACTAAATGCTCTTAAGTTGCTTATTTAACTTGCTTATTTAACTATTATGTTGTTTAACTGCTTGGGTTCAAGGTGAACCACTGCATTTTAGTTTGAGCATTGGTTGCATAGTGTTAAAGCACAAGTTGTCAAAAGTTTAAAGTTCAAATGTTAAAAGTCAAATGGGTTAAAGTTAAGGTTTCAAGTTAAAAGCTTAAGTTATACTAAAAGTTATGCTTGAATTTAAGATGTTAAGTTACAGAAAAGAGCTGATCTGCAAGCTCATTTGACCTGCTTGTAAAGGTGATTCTTTAATTCATTTGAACTGTTAATTCGTTTAGTTTAAATGTTTAACCAAATTGAACCTTTAATACTAAAATGATTAGTTAATTAGTTGTTAAAATGTTTTCCATTTAAAAGATTTACTTAATTTAATTCATTTACATGTATTTAATTAAAATCTGTACATTTTTTATGCCAAGTAATGTATTTGTTAAACATTATTTAAAGGTTAAAACTTGGGGGTTAAAAGGTTACAAATTTAAGTTTAAAATGATTCTTTAAAACATGTTTGAGTTTAAATGTTTAGAAACCTTAAACAACAAATTGAAAGTCTAAAATTATTCAGACGTTTAAAAGCATTTGTAAAACCATTTGGAAATATGTTACATTGTTAACATCTGTTTCTGTATTTAGTAGTTTGTTAGAGAATTACTTACTTCTGAAAACACAAACCTGAAAACATGTAATTGGTGAAATGTCTTGTCACTTAAATGATTGACTACTTTACTTACCTTATTACCTTTAAAATACTTTACTTAACTACTTACCTCTAGATACTTACCTTAATTACTTTAAATGTAATTACCTGGTTCCATGCTCTGTATTTAGAAGAGATGCTTTATTTGAATTACAATGTTGTTAACCCTTTTTCTTTTCTGTGTTTTGAAGGTTTACAACCTATTCCTAATTTCTGATGAAATTGAAGATCAACTACATGCCCAACAAAGTTTGGAAAATAAAGTTGATCAAATTGGAAAGAGTTGTCCCGTGTGTCCTTTGGAGTATTGAGTGGAACCTTACAGTTGTAAACCAGCGGAACAGCCCTGGGACTGAAGATTAAGGGCTTCAAAAAACCAGAAGAGCTGTGGACGCCGGAAGGAAGGAAATAAAGATGGCTGAAGAAGCACTGGGGAAGTCAGTCAAGTTACTGAAGCAGGAAAGGACGACTGCAAAGAGCAACTTCACCAAACTGGCCAACTTTATCTCAAGAGGAGCAGACGGCATGCTGCAATCCGAATTAAAGGAGGAATTCGCAAAATTTGCGGACCGTTTCAGGTCAGTGCTGGACACAAATGAGGATTACAGGATTGGCCTGGAGGCTGACGCCAGGAAGGATGATTCAGAAGCGGAGCTCGAAGAGCAGCAAGTGGACGAAATCCAAACAACTATGAAAGAAGCCGAAGTTAAAATGGAGGAGATCAAGGACATTGTTCAAACCAGCCTGTGGGGAAGATATGGCAAAAATGAGCTGAAAACTGCAATTGCTAAGGCAGAAGACACCATTGAAAAAGCTGTCAATGTTCCAGTTGAAAGCAACAACATGGAGGGCTATGACGTTCACCTCACCTTATTGAACGAGAAGTTAAATGCGGCCATCCATGCCATGTCTGTTTGGGAGAAGTGGATCCCTCAGGCATCCAAAGACGAGTTGGAAGACAGACTTAACAAACTAATAGCAGCTCATGACAAGCTCAAGCTAAGAAAGGCTGAATTTGCCACATCCAGAAGGCTGGCTGATCAAGGTGCAAGCAGCAAACCTGTCCAACCAACACCTCTCCCCATTGTCAGAATAAAACCTACTTCCCTACCCATCTTCCATGGAGGTAAAAGAGACTATCACAGGTGGAGGAAGGATTGGGAGAGCCTGCAGAAGCAAGGGGAGCCCACCGGATCACCAGAAGTCAAGAAGATTCAGCTGTTGGAGAGTGTAAATGAATCCATTGCCAAAGACCTAAGACTGTCCACTTACACAACAGCTGTGGATATCTTCAGAGTCCTTGAAAACAGATACGGGAACAAGTCCACAATCACAATTGAAATCCTGGAAGAACTGGACAGGATGGCTCAAATCAAGGGGAACCAGCCGAGGAAGGTCATTGATCTAATTCAATCAGTGGAGAAGGCCCTAGCTGACCTGACAGAGTTGGGAAACTCAGGAGCCATAAGAAACCCCCTGGTCATCAAGTCCATTGAAAGTAAGCTTCCAGATTTCATAAAGAGAGATTGGCTGATGTTTATGGTTGAGCCCACCAACAACGTAACCCCAGATAATCATTTTGATATGCTCCTGAAGTTCCTGAAGAATCAAGAGGAAATTCTGGAAAGGCTTGAACAGCTGAAGAGTGGGGACAAAGTGGACAAGCCTGACAGGAGGCAAGAAAAGAAGTTTGCTTCTACCAGAGCCACAAAGAAAGATGCTGATGAAGTATGTGGCATCTGTGGTGATGGTGGACACACCAACAAGATATTCTTCTGCAAGAAGTTTAAAAGCTTGAAGCTGCCCAAGAAGAAAACCGCCTTGAAGAAGATGGGAGCATGCATGAAATGTCTGGGACATCATGATGCAGATGGCTACTGCAGAGACAATTTCCTGTGCAGAAATGCAGACTGCAAAAGGGAAGGCAGTGCATCTGACCACCATTACTTCCTATGCCCAAAAGCAGAGGCCAGAAGAGGAGAAGAGGCCAGAAGAGGAGAAGGGAAAGGTGGAAAAGACGGAAGAATAAAAGCAAAGTTCACAGAGGAACAGGAGGTGTTCTTGTCAGAACTTTCCCCAGAGCTGGCAGAGAAATTCAGAAAGGCATTCACAAACAGAGCCTCAGTGACACTCAAATCAGCAGGCCAGTCTGAACTCCTGGAGGAAAATGGGCTGACTGAATTGCCTGTAATCATGATGCTGATGTTGGTCACAGCAAATGCAGGTCAGAAGATCGGCACCCTAATAGACCTAGCATCAGACACAAATTATATAACCCACAAAGCTGCCGAAAGACTGGGCCTGAGAAGTGAAGACATAACGCTGGTCGTACATGGAGTTGGAGGAATGACCATGAAAGTCAAGACGAAGAGGTACCTCCTAAAAGTAAGAGTGAAGACTCCAAAAGGAACTGAACGAGCGCATCAACTGGTCTGCTATGGCCTGAAGGAAATTGCAAAGGTCCATCGAGCAATTCAACCTGAACAGTTAAAAAGCTTCTTCCCAGATGTCCAGCTCGAAGATTTGAAAAGACCAGAAGAAGTCGAACTTCTCATAAGCCATCGCGAGGGAAGACTCGCACCCCAAAGACTCAAAGTCATTGGAGACCTTGTGCTATGGGAAAGCCCACTGGGCAAGACAGTAGGCGGAGCACACCCTGACTTGCTCGAAGAAGTGGCAGTTGCAGCATACGAGTCAAGAACCCACTTCGCTCGCTCCATGAGAACCGCTGCAGTCCGATATCAGGAAATCACAGTTCCAGCAACTGAGCCAGCCTGGCTGCAGCAAGAGGATGTGGCCCACAAAAATACATCTGCCAGTAACCGTGAGTTCCTTAAGTGGTGGCACTGGGACAGCATCGGAGCTGCATGTGAGCCAAGATGTGGAGGATGCCGATGTGGAACCTGTCCTCCAGGAGGAAAGGACATGACCCTGGCAGAGGAGAGAGAGTTTGAGATCATTAAAGGAGGCCTCACCTACAAGGAAGAGGATGCTCACACACCAACTCCACACTGGGATGCCAAGTACCCCTGGACTGAATATCCAGCCTCTCTTCCCAACAACAAAAGAGCAGTCCAAGCTTGCCTCTTAAGGATGGAAAAGCAACTGAGCAAAGAGCCAGACTGGAAAGTCGCATATACAACCCAGATCCATGAAATGGTCGAAAGAGGCGCAGCCATAAAGCTCACCAGTGAAGTCATGGAGAAGTGGGAAGGACCAGTTTGGTATGTCAGCCACTTGGTGGCGCCAAACCCTCATTCAGTGACTACACCAGTTCGTATTGTCTGGAATAGCAGCCAGAAATACAAAGGTGTGAGCATGAATGATCTTCTCCTCAAGGGACCAGATTGTCTCAACCCCATTAGAGCTGTCCTGCTCAGATTCAGAGAAGGTATGCATGCAGCTCTGGGAGACATAAAAAAGATGTACAACTCTGTCTGGCTGGAAGAGCGAGAGATGCATCTGCACAGATTCCTGTGGAGAGACAGTCCAGAAGAGGAAATAAGTGAATATGCAATCACCAGAGTCAATATCGGCGACAAACCTGCTGGATGCATTGCCCAGTTGGCTATGAGGGAAACAGCAAGCCTGCCCAACTTCGCTCACCTGCAGGATGAGCGCAGAGTCATTGAAGAGGACAGTTATGTGGACGACCTCTTGACCTCCCACAATGACCTGAACAGACTTGACCAAATCACAGCAGGAGTTGAAGAAATCTTGAAGGCTGGAGGTTTCTTCCTCAAACCCTGGGTCCGGTCAGGGCAAAGTGGGAGGAAAGGAACTGAAGCAGATGTCCTACAACTGGAGCAAGAGAAGACCCTAATTCTTCCAAATCAAATGAGGGAAGGAGAGAACAAAGCCCTGGGCATCGGCTACAAAGTGGAAGAAGACAAGCTGTACATGCTGACCGCAGTGAACTTTTCCAAGCGAAAGAAAAAGATGCGAGTTGGCAAAGATCTGCTTGAAGAGGAGGTGAGAACTGAGACACCTAACCCACTGACGAGAAGGGCTCTCTTAAGCCAAGTTGCTGCACTGTACGACCCAATTGGCCTAGTTGCACCGGTCAAGCAGAAGGGAGCAATTCTTGTCCGCAAAGCATTCCAAGAAGGAGGGGGTGGCAAGCTGACCCAAGAAACCTGGGACCAACCTCTCTCAGAAAGTCTCAGAGAAGAAGCCATACAGCTTTTTGAAGAGTATGCCCAGCTTGGACAAGTAAAATTCCACAGGAGCCTCACACCACCTGACTGGAAAGGAAAACCTTACGGCATCACATTTTCTGACGGAAGTGACAAGACTTATGGAGCTGTGATGTACTTAAGATGGGAGACAAGTCAAGGAACTGAAGTTCGATTTGTGGAAGCAAAAGCCAAGCTGACGCCCCTGGAGCAAAAGGGAGATGCTGTAAAAGCAGAAATCTGTGGCGCAGTCTTTGCAGCCAGGATAAGGAAGTATGTGGAGAAACATGCTCGCATGAAGATTGAGAGATGGTTCCATCTGTTGGACAGTCAAACAGTCCTCGGCGCCATCCAACGAGAAAGTTATGGATACCAAACCTTCTTCGCCAACAGAGTGGGTGAAATCCAGATGGCCGGACCAGTGCAAGACTGGTGGTGGATCCGTGGAGATCTGAACATAGCAGACATCATAACAAGAGGAGGCACTCCTGAAGATTTAAAAGAAAATTCCACATGGCAAAGAGGACCAGAGTTCCTGAAGTGGCCAGTGGAGGAGTGGCCTATTCAATCAGCTGGAGAAGTTGCAGCCCATGCCAGGGAGAGTGTAAACAAGCTTCAAAGGAAGGCATTCTCAGCTGCATTGACTAGAGCTCAAGCTAAAATGAGTCTGCAGAAAGAAGACCCACTTGCCACTCAGGAAAAGGGAAGTCCTTGTCAAGAGGCAAAACTCACTCTGCCAAGAAGAAAGCCCACTGGCTGGGTTAAACATCTTGTGGATGTTAAAAGGTTCAGTAGCCTGACCAAACTGATCAGAGTTATTGCCTGGACACGACGAGCTGCCGAGAAGTGGCTGAAGAGGAAGTCAAACCCAGAACAGTCGAAGTGGGAGGCAAGAGCACCCACGCAGGCTGGGTTGACTGGCACAGAACTTGAAGGTGCACGTGAAGACCTCTTCCTCGCAGCTCAAGATGGTGTAACCTATCCAGACACAACTCTCAGCAGATTGGCAGTATACAAAGATGTGAACTCTGGACTCCTAGTTTGTGGAGGCAGAATCCAGATGTTCAATGAAGATGAGACTGCCGTGCCAGTTTTACCATTTGAAGCATGGGTGTCTACATTGCTGGCACAAGAATCCCATGAAGCTAACCATGAGGGGGTAGCAGGAACCCTTCTCCGGATGAGGAAGACAGCTTGGGTGTTAAAAGGCAGAAGAATTGCCAAGAAGATGGTTGACAGCTGCATAGTTTGCAGGAAGAACAGAGCAAAGCAGTGTCAACAAATCATGGCAGACTTACCTCCAGAGCGAACAGGCCCAGCTGCACCTTTCGAATTCACCACCATGGACCTGTTCGGCCCTTATGAAGTAAAGGATGAAGTCAAGAAAAGAACCAGACTGAAAGTGTGGGGAATCGTCTTCTGTTGCATGGCCTCCCGTGCCATACACACTGACCTGGTGAGTGACCAGTCTTCTGAAGGCTTCCTGCTGGCCTATCAAAGGTTCACTTCACTCAGAGGACACCCCAGGAAGCTCTGGTCAGACCCTGGCACTAATTTCGTGGGAGCCAAACCTGCTCTGGAAAAGATGTACAAATTCCTTGACCAACTGGACAAGGCTCAAGTTGAAGACACAACTGCCAAGCATGGAACGGAATGGTCTTGGAAGATCCACCCCGCAGACTCTCCCCACAGAAATGGGGCAGCAGAGGCTGCTGTCAAAGTGGTCAAGCGGGCCTTGAGCAATGTTGGTGGAGACGGCGTCTTCACCTGGGGTGAATTCCAAACCTTCCTCTTCATGGCAGCCAACCTTGCTAATGAGAGACCCATTGATGCAAGAACTCAAAGCAGGGAAGACTGTGTGGAGTACATCACCCCGAATTCTCTGCTCCTAGGGCGTGCCAACCCTAAGGGAGACCCTGGAGGCTTCCAGTTTGATGGCTATCCATACAAAAGACTGCAAAGTATTCAAGCTGAGGTCAGCAAGTTCTGGAAGAAATGGAGCCAATTGGCTGGACCTAATCTATTTATAAGGAACAAATGGCACACCAAAGAACGAAATGTTGCTGTCGGAGATGTGGTCTGGTTGGCTGACCAAAATGCCCTGAGAGGACAATACAAACTGGCCAGAGTAGTCAGTGTCAACACTGACAGCAAAGGCATCGTAAGAGATGTGCTTGTGAAGACCTTTCCCAGCTATCCTGTCCCCATCAGGAAGGAAACCGACAAGGAGAAACCGACTTCAAGAACCAAGAGGCTCAAACACAAAATCCCGGCCACACTACTTCATAGAGATGTCCGACGCCTTGTCATTCTGGTTCCGACTGAAGAACAAGGGAGTGAAGGACCTGTGTGACCTCTCTGGGTTAAAAACCCATGAGCTCAAGTGGGAGGTGTGGAGTTAAAACTCAGTGGAGATGTCAACCTTGTGCCATACATGGGTCAAGAACTACAAATCCCAGAATGCCCCAGCAAGATGGCTTCCGATTGCTGATTGAGGGCAGCTGAAAAGGAATGGAGATCTCATTCATTCAGTCACCTAACAAACTGCAGGAAGAACACCAAGCAAGAACAACAGAAAGATCCACTAAGCGGTTACTCCAACACACCAATGGTCGGTGAATATGCCTGTTCTTTTGATGTCGGCCTTAGCTTGAAATGTTTTGTACTAAATGCTCTTAACTCTTATACTGCTTTGAACGTTCCTGTTCGCCCCAATCCGCAAGAAGCTCCCATGCCGATACGGCCGTTCGTTCGTTTGATGTTTTTTATGGATTATGATAAAAGCGGTCCTTGCGCAACTTGTGAATCTATAATCGGTCGTCGGGGTCTTTTGAGGACAGCCGGAAACCGTTCATAAAAAAAAAAGTAAACAGACTGTCCTGGCTCCGCCTGCCCAGAGCGACCAGAGCGCCTAGCTGCCAGGGGCGTCAATTGGGTATGGCAGGGGTATGCAGCTGCCATACCTTGACAGGGGGAAATAATAAAAATGTACTTTTCATCGTGCCTGTTGCTAAGGTATGGCAACATGACTGGTGTCTTCACCAGACACCAGTCATGTTGCCATACCTTAGCTTGTTCTGAACTGACGCCACTGCTAGCTGCTAGCAGCCTTGAGCTGAGGGACTATATTGTTTTATGCATCGCCGTTAGTAGAGAAAGAGAGAGAGAAACGTTGGTACAAGCGATCATTTTGTCGGAAATCAGTTGTTTTATAGTATTAGTAGTATAGTAATTGTAGTAGGTAGTAGTATTTAGCAGTACTAGAATATTGAGATGTATTAGGCCAAGTACTAGGACCTGCTCAGCCTCTGCTTGTTTGTATCATTCCGCCGAAGCAAAGCGACCATCCCCCACCACCCCGGGGCCGGGGAGGTGCCAAATGGCCGGGGTCAGCAGCAGACCCACGGAAGGAAAGTTTCGACAACAAACTTTAGGATTACAACCTGAACCTACCCGCGTTGGTGACCCAGCAGCGCCCACGAATGGTGGTGGTGGTCGTGATGATGATGATGATGATGATGAAGAAGAAGAGAAAAAGATTCCTGTAGTGTAGGCGTTGGCTTTGAAGAGAAACATATTCCATTTCTTGGCGCCGTTGGTCGCGAAGAACCGGGTCAAAAAGTGGATCAATAGCCTCCTGATATCCCGATATGGACTCGGAGACCCCCGCCATACTTGACACTCCTGAGAGTGAGACCCCCGTGCTGGATGGATCCCTATAACACCACATCTTCGGCGCAGCAAGAGACCACCGCCCGCCGTGACCGCCGCCCATTCAACAACCAGACGTACAGAGGCAGAGACTCACTGGACGATGGCCATGATTCTACTGTCCAAACTAAAGTGGTAAGAATCCAGTGCATCTGCATGTATGTATACTGTATGTGATAGCATCGCTTCAGGCGTTCTTTCCACTGCATCCGTGATGAAGCCTGCTAGTTTACTAGGCTAGAAGCCTGCAGGCTCAAGCCTCAAGCCGAGGCGTGTCAATCAAACCATGGTCTGAGTGGTCTCTATTGCGAATAAACCAGTGGGATCCGGCTAGAGCCCGCCTACTGCATCCGGCTATTTACACGTACACATACATGCAAGAAATGTTTCCGTATCCGGACCGGATCAGCAATTTGATCCAAGCATAGAGTTAGGATCCAAGTGTATGCGTTTGTTTTTGTCGCTATACAGGACACGTGGAGTTCCTATCACGCGCGTGCACGTACTGCGTGTAGTGTACGGTGCATTGCACAGCTACTAGGATTTTTTATTTGATGGGAATTTAGGATTTATTGGCTTAGTTTGTGTGTGCGTGCCTACGATGCGTGTGTGTGTGAGAGAGGGAGAGGTTTCTTTTTACGTGTGGTGCACGTGGGGCACGTGCACGTACTATGCACGTACGGTGGACGCCCCGCAATGTCGTCGTCGTCGTCATCATCATCATCATCATCATCAGTAGCTGATGTAACAACATCATGATGTAACATCAGTAACACCGCTGATGATGATGAATGATGTAGCCTTTCAATTCTATTCAAAGAAGCTTTATTGGCATGAGAAAACAGTTATAAATAAAAACAGTTGAAAATGGGGAAGATAGCCTATATACAGTTGGAGTACAGCTTTGTGTAAACAGAGCTATGTTGCATTGTGACATTATATATACAGGGTATAAAGGGCATTTCACTGTGACAGTAAATGCATGGTAACTATTTACTATATCTGCATTTTATGTATTACATATGAACTTATTGTAAGTCATTTGCTAAATGTCAAAATTGTAAATTGATTTGTTTACATATAAACTTTTTGATATTTTCCTGGCTATAATTTTAGATGATGAGTCAACGATGATGAGCCTACTTCTTCATTGCCAGCTAGTCGTCCAAGGACAAGGACAAAAACACAAAGAACAAAACACTTTTTTCTGTAAATCAGACTTAGCACCAGGCACATGCTCACATAGACATCAAAGGGGGCTTGAGCCCCTGACTTTTATCCATCTGTAAAAAGTGCCCTCTCCAGACCATGAATGCTGTTTTTACATAATTACTATATATATTTTTATATATATTTGTGTGGTAAGCAGGGAAGTGCATAGAATGAGAGGCAGGGGTTGAAATTTCTAAAACGGCCTTCTGATGAAAATAGTAGGCTCCTCCACGCATTCTGCTGTGACGCGTTGTGAGCTTGGAGGTGTACTACTTTTCATGTATTTTATAGTAATTATGTATTTGTATAATTTACAGATCGACCATGGGCTCGTGTACGTGGTAGGGGTGCAGAGTTCAGCAGACCCGGCGGAGCCCTTCCGGAGGAGCCTGGCTGGAGTGAAACAGAATGGAGCCCCACACACACACACACACACACACACACACACACACCCACACACGCACACACGCGCGCACGTGCACACACACACACACACACTCTGTAGACATGTAGTGGTTGAGGCCTGTGTAAGGACAGGTAGGCCCCAACCTTTTTCCATTTGCAGTATTACAATTGAGTTCTAGTGTCTAAAATGTTGTGTTATATTTTATTTTTTTATTTTCATCAATCATTTGTACTGTACTTCAACCTAAAAAGTGTGAGATAAAGAAAACCCTGAAAGCTGAAGCAGAATTCAGGCTGAAAAGCTCATGTCACTGTCAATGTTCTGCACTGCGCTTACTGCTCTTACACACTAAAAGTGTGTAAAAAAAAAACACTTTCTTGTTTTTATTTTTTTGAATTTGTTTGTAAACAACCACTGATCATACGTGTGATGTTACTGAAGCCAGCAATAAAAGGCTAAAGAGAGATTTCTGCCTGAAAATGTCTCCTTCACAAATATGCATTTTTCTCAGCTTTATGTTCTCAAAGAGCTGTTTTTTAGGCCATATTCTGCAGCCTCTAGCTAATGAATAGAACATGATAAAAACACAAAATCTTTTTCTGTTGCAAAGTAGACATTCTATTCTTCGTTGCCATATAATTGTTGTCTTTATAGTCAAAGCCAATTTTCTCCAGTAGGCCTTCAAAGATGAGCGACAATTCTCAAATTTAGCTGGCAGTGGATGGAGCTTTTTGTTAAATTCTGTGGCAGTAAGAGAGTTAAGTTGCTTATTTAACTTGCTTATTTAACTATTATGTTGTTTAACTGCTTGGGTTCAAGGTGAACCACTGCATTTTAGTTTGAGCATTGGTTGCATAGTGTTAAAGCACAAGTTGTCAAAAGTTTAAAGTTCAAATGTTAAAAGTCAAATGGGTTAAAGTTAAGGTTTCAAGTTAAAAGCTTAAGTTATACTAAAAGTTATGCTTGAATTTAAGATGTTAAGTTACAGAAAAGAGCTGATCTGCAAGCTCATTTGACCTGCTTGTAAAGGTGATTCTTTAATTCATTTGAACTGTTAATTCGTTTAGTTTAAATGTTTAACCAAATTGAACCTTTAATACTAAAATGATTAGTTAATTAGTTGTTAAAATGTTTTCCATTTAAAAGATTTACTTAATTTAATTCATTTACATGTATTTAATTAAAATCTGTACATTTTTTATGCCAAGTAATGTATTTGTTAAACATTATTTAAAGGTTAAAACTTGGGGGTTAAAAGGTTACAAATTTAAGTTTAAAATGATTCTTTAAAACATGTTTGAGTTTAAATGTTTAGAAACCTTAAACAACAAATTGAAAGTCTAAAATTATTCAGACGTTTAAAAGCATTTGTAAAACCATTTGGAAATATGTTACATTGTTAACATCTGTTTCTGTATTTAGTAGTTTGTTAGAGAATTACTTACTTCTGAAAACACAAACCTGAAAACATGTAATTGGTGAAATGTCTTGTCACTTAAATGATTGACTACTTTACTTACCTTATTACCTTTAAAATACTTTACTTAACTACTTACCTCTAGATACTTACCTTAATTACTTTAAATGTAATTACCTGGTTCCATGCTCTGTATTTAGAAGAGATGCTTTATTTGAATTACAATGTTGTTAACCCTTTTTCTTTTCTGTGTTTTGAAGGTTTACAACCTATTCCTAATTTCTGATGAAATTGAAGATCAACTACATGCCCAACAAAGTTTGGAAAATAAAGTTGATCAAATTGGAAAGAGTTGTCCCGTGTGTCCTTTGGAGTATTGAGTGGAACCTTACAATACCCTCAATGACCATACATGCACTTTTGATAGGATTTATTTTTCACAGAATAGGTGCGTGGTCTACCTATGTTTTTCTTAGACTACTACAGTATATCTATGCATTTGATGTATTGATGTTGATGTGTTAATGTATTACCTTGCTTATTGTAAGTCACTCTAGGCCTAGAATTATTGAATGCTTTAACCAGTGAAAAATAGCAGATATACAAGCTCGCAGCGCGGCACCGAGTGCCGCGCTGCGAGCTTGTAGATCTGCTATTTTTTGAAAAAGTCGTGAAAATGGGTGCAAATCTTTGAATAATATGTATTTTCAAAGCGAACGTTTGTAACTAAATTTTTGCTTCTGGGTGGTCCCTGGAACTAGATATTTTGAGATGGGGTCTGTGGCCAAATACATATCATGTGGGGGTTTGAGAACCACTGACATGGTAGTCTCTCAAGAGTCAAGAACAGACCAACTGAGCTCCATTTAAGTGAAAAGGACCTTTTCTTTGACGATGGCTGGCCAGATTGCTGACATAGAAACAAAGGTTTTTTTTTTTAAATCTTAGAAGGATTCAAAAGACACTTATAGAATCGGGTCAAAATTCAAATTTTCACGATTTTTCAAAAATAGCAGATCTACAAGCTCGCAGCGCGGCACTCGGTGCCGCGCTGTGAGCTTGTATATCTGCTATTTTTCAATAGTTAAAGCATAAAATAATAATACACTATAATGTGTACCCGTTCTGAATGGGTTGAGCGTCTGCTAAATGCTTAAATTGTAAATTGTAAAGCCAAGTGTGTGCTAAGAAGGTACCTTTATCAGTATCACGGGGATCTTGTTGCTAGGCTGGCTCGTGAGTGACCATTAAATGATTGCAAACGCGTTATTGGTTTGTTTATGAATGTTCAGTAGATGGATGGATGGATGTCAATGCTGTCGTTTTATTCTATTATGCGGTGCTAACCACAGATATCCATTCATCAGTAATCAGAGTTATTGGTTTATGTTGGTAAGCAATACATCATCTGTAAACTGATCAATTAACCGCTTTCAAACTGGCACTACTATTCTGGAGCATGTGACATTAAAGGGGCCACACCATGCTTTTAAAGATATAAATGTTATATAAATATTGGTCCATAATATGGTTTTATACAGGTTTTAGCCTAAACAACCACTCGAATATTGAAATTTCATATTCAAATTCCAAGCTGTTTCAGATGCAATACCAAAATGCCCTTTGTTGGCAACGGGGCGCTGTCTTTGGGCTAAAATTGGAACGATACAATTGTATCGTTCCAATTTTAGCGTGGTACCATGCTAATCTTCCCTGGATCGTTCCAATTTTAGCACCACTTTACGCCGCCCACCCTAGTCTCAATGGAATCCACCCCAATAGTACCCGCCCCCTTCTCTTCAGTTGCCAGGAAACTGAAGTGGAGGGGCGGTACTATTGAAATGGGTCCTGGTGTGACATCACACCAGTCCCCTTTTCAGGAGAGAACCATTCGGACACACCCACTCAGAAAATCACAGAAATGAAAACCAAGGCTTAGAGTTAATGAATGTGGGTGGAAAAATAGATTTTTTTTAATGTTATGGTGTTGTCCCTTTAAAGACGAAAATGTTCCACGATGTTATACAAGGTCACAACGCGTCTCATCGCAATGTGTTCTGAGCTTGTAGAGCTATTTTTGCCATGCGACAAAGTACACAGGGCTTAAAGTGGTTAAAGATCAAATTATATTAACGCACATTTGCCCACAAATCAGACTGAATAAATTGTACGTTTAGAATAGGTATAGGATCGTGTGCACGCACATTTTCATATTCATGTCTCAATGCGTTTATGTAGAGGCATTTTGTTTAGTGCAAACCTCCCCCACTGTTCTGGATAAAGTGACATTAGGTTCTGCTTTGTCGTATTAAGATATACTATCAACAGACATTTGAAATACTAATTTCCATACGCACGGTTCCATTATCTGAACGAGGCATGCATGCGGGGCTATCCGTTGTCGCCTCCTATACGTTCGGCTTCAATCATCCCGTATCAACATTATACGGAGAGCAGCGGAGGGAAAGGAAGAAAGACTAATCGTTCATACCAACATTGCAGCCTTCAACATCTCCGTACACATTCAGTACATGTAGGTGATAAGCAGGAACGTGCTGGCCATTGGGAAAAGCGGGACAACTCCCGAACGGCCGGTTCATTCCCGGCCGGTCCAGGCCGGCCATTAGGAAAAAAATAAAAATAAAATGTCGGCCTTCGTTCCATTTTGGGGTGTGGGCGGCCAACAAAGTAAATCGTCACTGTCGGGCAGAAACCTCGCATCTCCAAGTTTCAAATTTATACATTTTTTCGCAAAGCAAAGCCCTGCTTCATCATACAGGGCCATTGCACAAAAGTAGTGAAAAAAGCAGATCTACAAGCACACAACGCCTCGCACCGCGATTTTTAAAATGATAAATACAAAACAAACGGTTTTGGACATACAAGGTTTCCATCCGACAACGACAAAATATAACTCATGTAATTGGCCCACTGGCTTGTCACTTTGTCACAAATCTTTGAGTAGCAGCAGCGCTATAGAGAGAGATCTCTCTCTCTATAGCGCGCAATGAGGGCCTCTCCAACTCTTTTTCCCGGGCTGAATCAGGGGCCCAGCACGTCCCTGACATACAGTACATGTAGGTGATAAGAGGGAAGCGTTCCAAGGGTCCGCTTTGTATGGCAAGGACTGACACGTGCAGGGGGGAAAAGAGAAAGAATTGCTGGCACGCATGCAGCCGAGCAAACAGAGAGAAGAGCTCAACGCAGGCATGTGCACGGCACACTGTAAATCAAAGATCACCATAGAAATATGTCAGGGGAGTGTCACTCTGCATGGGTTCCACGTGAACTGGGTTATTATGTATAGCTGTTATGTATAGATGTGGAGACAGGCAAGGTGAAAGCTGGGGCGTCACAAGGGGGGGAAACAACGTGGGACTGAGTTACTAGGGCCCAAGGAGGTGGAGGGGCCTTAATTATTTTATACTTTAGCTATTGAAAAATAGCAGACATACAAGCTCACAGCACGGCACCAAGTGCCGCACTGCGAGCTTGTAGTGCCGCACTGCGAGCTTGTAGATCTGCTATTTTTGAAAAGTCATGAAAATGTGTGCAAATCTTTGAATATATGTGTTTTTTAAGCGAACATTTGTAACTTACGTTTTGCTTCTGGGGGGGGGGGGGGGGGGGTCCCTGGAACTAAATATTTTGAGATGGGGGTCCGTGGCCAAATACATGTTTGAGCACCACTGACATAGAAACATAGTAAAAAAAAAAAAACCTTAGAAGGATTTGAAATATTCAAAGACTTATTCAAAGAAATATTCAAACATTCACGATTTTTCAAAAAATAGCAGATATACAAGCTATCTGCTATTTTTCAATAGTTAAAGCACACAAATAATGCATAATAATGCATTCCCAATCTAAATGGGCTAATACCCCTCTCCAATTCAATTCAATTCAAGAAAATTCATGGGGGGCCCGCAGTGAATCCTTGTACCCAGGGCCCAGAATTTTGTGTGACACCCCAGGGTGAAAGTAATGGAAGAAAACCAACCACCATCCCAAAAGACCATAAAAACTTTGATCAAGAAAGAAAGAAAAAGAGTTGAATAGTTCACGTGCATCGGGGTGCACAGTTCTGGCAGAAACGGCAGTATTGTTGAAAAGATCACTGGCACTCATTTGATCATTTTGGATCTTGTTTATTATGTAGCCGCAGCAGCAGATCACTCACTGGCATTTCGGCCAACAGCCTTCGAAGAGATCCTAAAATGACCAAGTGAGTGCTGGTGATATCATACAAAAATAGTTTCTATTATAGTTACTATATCAGCAACCTTGGCTATACAGTATAGGCCAATGTAATATGTGTATTAACGTGAAAGGCGAAATTCTGGGAAATTGCAAGTGTGGTTGCACTGACGCGAGTCGCGAGGAATCCACTGGGAAATGAAGTCCATCTTACCATTTATATCAGGGGTCTTCAACAGGGGATCCGGGACCCCTAGGGTGTCCCCAGAACAGGGGGACCTCCAAATCTTTGAGTGATAGATAGAAACTTTTTTTCTCTTCTCTTTTTTATATTAACAACTTGAACCCTAACGTCCATATTCTGAGAACTTAAGCCAAAAATAGCAGATCTACAAGCTCACAGCGCCTCACGCTGCGAGGCGTTGTGAGCTTGTAGATCTGCTATTCTCATCAAATAGATTGGTGTAGAGGTAAAAAAAAAAGAGTAGAGTGAAAGGTCAAATTTACTTAGTATGGACAATTTAAGTAGCAAAATGTCTGAAAAAACACATTAACACAAATCCAACATGGACTGATGACAGTGCTGTCAAACAAGTCTATGAATCTATCAGTATGAAATCGATGAAAATCTGCAACACAATTTTATACAATATGTAGAGGGGGTCCCTGCTGTACCTCTCTCTCAGCTAAGGGGTCCTTGGCCTGAAAACGTTGAAGACCCCTGTTGTACAGGATATCTGGCCTTACAACCCAGATTCAGTCAGAAGGTTAAGAAGGTTAACTTTAGCTGGCATAAAATTTCTCCGACCTAGAACAATAGCCTCAATTTATACTATAGTTGTGCACGGGCGCCGTGCACCGAAAACAGCCAATCTACAAGCTTTACAACACGTACAGTAGCAGTTGTGACCCAGCATGAAACCAAGTAAAAATCAATGTGTGTGTGCACGTGTGTGCGTGTGCGTGCATGCGTGCGTGTGTGTCATCACGGACGCCATCATGCAACCTGCCATTAAGCGCTCAGCATTTGTAATGACGCTGATTAGCTCCGAGGGGGGACGTTCGTTGCTATGGCGATTCTCTGAAAAAAACGCTCACATAACTTTTCGCCTGGCTTGAATGATCCTCCATTAAATTCTGCGCGCGTCTCACGCACGAAACGGGGCTTCTCATAAAGACCTATAAGCCATTATATTTCCTCACGTGTCCCGAACACAACAGAAGATTTTAACCTTCGAATACCTGGAACGCACGCGAGTCGCGTTCGATTTTAACCACTTTAACCATTATTGTATGCTTTAACTATTGAAAAATAGCAGATATACAAGCTCACAGCGCGGCACCGAGTGCCGCGCTGCGAGCTTGTAGATCTGCTATTTTTGAAAGATCTTGAAAATGTGTGCAAGTCTTTGAATATCTTTGACCCGATCTTTGACCCGACTTCTAAATCCTTCCTCTAAATCAGTGGTACTCAAACTTTTTTTTTTTTTTTTTTCATGTCAAGGACCCCTCAAAATATGTTGTTCCAGGGACCCCCCAGAAGCAGAGATTTGAGTTACAAAAGTTTGCTTTGAAAAATATATAGTGAAAAATGTGCACACATTTTCACGACTTTTCAAAAATAGCAGATCTACAAGCTTGCAGCGCGGCACTCGGTGCCGCGCTGTGAGCTTGTATATCTGCTATTTTTCAACAGTTAAAGCATTAAATAATTCTAGGCCTAAACAGGTTAATAGGCGACTGTGAATGTGCCCGAGGGAGGACAGCGTGTTTACTGCGGCCTCGTGCCAGGGTGGATCTCGACAATTAAACACTGCCTTGAATCTCAATGATCCAACATGCATCTGTACCACTGGGCAATTAGCCAAAATATATGGAAACCCATAACAATGACTGACTCACTCTCGCTGTAGGTTAATCGAATAACAGAGAAGCGTTTTTTTTAACATATATATTGAAGAATATACACAGACACACACATTCTTATATTTTCCATTTATCGACTTGACCTAAAAACGCCTTCTAAATCCTAACTTTTCGAAGTTTTCTGAAACACTTTCAAAAGAAAATATGTTGCTAGTAGCAACATATTTTTTGCTACGTATATAGAAACAGCTTATGTTAATGATAATGATAATACATTTAGATTTTTATAGCACCTTTCAAAACAAAGTTACAAAGTGCTGCACAGAGCAAGGTTAAAACCAACATAGCAAAAACACACAAGGTTACAAATAACACAATCAATTTGATTCACAGAAAACAACAAAATAGTGTGTAGGCCTACCATCACATCAAAGAAAAAAAAAGAAAAACGGTTATGAAAAACATTTGGTGTGGAGGTGTGTTTTAAGAAGTGACTTAAACAGAGGCAGGGATGAATCTATAGCCTAAGGTGCACTGACAGTGCATTCCACAATCTGGCTGCCCAGGAGGCAAAGGCCCAATCGCCCCGGGTAACCAGGTTTGTATTCAAGTGGGCCTTATCTGAGGTTTTTAATAGACCTACGTATTACACAAAGGTGTTCCCAGATTGAAAGGTATAGCATATAGGTTGCAGATCTAAATGGGTTAACCAACCAAAAAAAATGGATGAAAATAGCCGATCTACTAACTCGCAACGTGTCACAATGCAATACATTGTGTGCGTGTAGATTCAGACTGTCTGTCTATTTGGTAGCCTCCTCTTTCTCTCTTTGTTGAAAATAGAAGATCTACAAGCTCACAACGCATCGCAACATTGAACGGTTGCACCATAATAGGGACCCTTTGGGTCATGTTATCTCTTTCAAAGAATAGTATTATAATTACTATTAAATTAAACATGAGATGTGTGTGCACACCCTCCCACACACACACACATCAATTCCAGACATGTCACTGACGCGATAACTAAATTTGACACCTACAGTATAGGAATTGCTAGTCTGCAAACACACAATTACAAATAACACATGAAGGTGTAGGCCTATATTTTGATAATGCAATAATGAAACATTCATAACCCGAGTACCAATCTCCTCATATGCTGGATGCGTGTTTTGTTGGTACATTACTGTATATATCATCATGGACATACTGATTTGACATTTCCATACCCTGTGAAGGCATACCGTAATGCAATATTGAATAAAACACGAAAAGCTCCAAACAAAATCCAAAACAAAGCCTTTAAAATGCTATCTTTCTGTCCTATTGCCCAACATATTTCAAATCTCTTGCTTTGAGAATCCAGAGTAGGTGACCATCAGTGTCTCTCTCTTCATGTTTTTCTTGATCAAAGCAAAAGGAAAATGACAAAAAGAAAAGTATAAAAGTATCAACACAGCGTCATTGGGGAAATGGGAGTTCATTTTAGAACTCTGACCTGGAGGACTACTTGCAGAATGGATATGTATTTACTATTTACAGTGCATTAAAGCTGTTTTGGACTATGAATGCTGCAAAGTAAATATATCGTCATTGTCGGGTGGAAACCTTGTCAGTATGTCCAAAACCGTTTGTTTTGAATTTATCATTTTAAAAATGATTTAAACTAGTGAAACCTGCTGATCTACAAGCACACAACGCCTCGCACCGCGAGGCGTTTCTGCCCGACAGTGACGATATATTCTGGATACTGAAATGAATACTACTTTAAAACCTGCAGCTATAACTCATGTGCAATTCCCCGCCGCCGGACGGGACCGCACACATCGCGTTGCGGTAAAATGCGATAAAATGCGATCGTATCAATCTCGCTATGAAACATCAGTAGCAGACATGTTGTGATGTGTTTTATTACTAATTTGTTGTGCTCCTATTCCTGTTGTTTCTTTGGTTAGCAAGTAGCACTAGCAAGCAACAGGCTAGCCACTAGCCAGCCACACATAACAACACTACATCATCTGCTTTGATACTGTTGTGTTGGTCAGACGGTGAACCAATCGCAGAAGACTGCCTCTTTGGCAACGCCCATCCCAGAAACAGCTCTGGAGGGAAGCACTTTCAGACTGAATAATGGAGTGAAACGAAATGTCAATTCAGGCCGAGTGTCAGGCTAGCCAGCATCAAGCCCTTAAAAGTAGCAGAGCATCCAGTATAGCGTGCATGGAGGTGCAGGTAGGAGGTTGACGGGTGGATATAGTGGTGGTTGCATGGGGTGTTGTGTGTGTGGGAGTGGGGGTCTGGAGGGGGGGGATGTCTAGATAGCTGGTGGCGGGGTTGTAGCAATTAAACCAGTTTGTGTTTCGATGGAGAACCGTACAAATGCACGTCCGATAGATGACAATAAATAAATGGAAAACACAGCAGCTGAGACCAGTTCCCTGCACCAGAGGCTTACCAACGGGGAGGAGAGGAGAAAGAGGCCCCGTGCCTGGAACACTAACACAACAGATGCCTCGGCGAAAGCCTCCGCTTGGGCTGACGCATCCCACGGAAAACATCGTTTAATCACTGACCCCATGGCACTAAGAGAGAGTGGAAGAGGGACCGAGGGGGAGAGACAAGAGGGAGACAAGGAGATGGAGGCAGGGAGAGACTTAAATAGAATCCCCCCACCACCACCCCAAAAAAAAGGAAAAAAATAATTTGAATCCTTGCGATGTCATGTGCGCAGCTTTAATTTCAGACTCATGAAGCGAAATGACCAAATGGATTACCAGCCAACATTCTAATCCTTTTTATATAAACCCCTACATTCCCTCCCTTTATCTGCTTCCGAGAGGCGCAGTGTGTGTCTATTAGATGCCACTGGACTTTTGTTTCCACGTTCAATTCGCCAGCGCGGGGGCCCATAGTGTACCCCCACCTCCTTATAATACCGACTAAAAATAGCCGATCTATAAGCTCCGAGCGGCTTGCATCTTCAACGCGTCGCAAGCTTATAGAATCTAGATCTTGCAACACCGTCGTATGGTGGAGTGTAAATTAGGCTCAAGAAGAGAGGCATCAAAATATCCCATGGGAGACAAGCCCATCCATCATGATCAACGTCTCTGTGTGACTCTCATATCAGTGACGAGCGTGGACCCATTCACTCTGCTGCAACGCCCAGCAAAGCACCACATGGGGGCCAAAACAATGGTCTGAACCACTGTGGTTCTCAAACGTTTTCATGTCAAGGACCCCCACATTGAGATGCATTTGGCTGCGGAGCCCCTCCATGCTCCATTGCTGAAATATTTTGTGGCAGGGACCTTCAGAAGCAAAGATTTGTGGCGGCATAGCTCAGGGGTAGAGAAACCGTTACTAGAGCACGAAGGGTTCCCAGTTCGAATCCGGGCTCCCCCTGAGTTAATGTCGAAGAGTCCTTGAGCAAGACTCTGAACCCCTAATTGCTCCCGGTGAGTAGGTTGGTGCCTTGCATGGTTTCCTCCGCCACCGGTGTATGAATGTGTGCGTGAATGGGTGAATGTAATGCACAATCTATGTAAAGCGCCTTGGAATAAAAGCGATATATAAATGCACCATTTACCAATGTCAAAAACAAGTTATTAAGAATGATTTTTCAAAAAGTGGTTAAAAAGATTTTGATGCTATTAAACCATTTAGCTGGGGACCCCACTTTGAGAACCAATGGTCTGAAAATGACCAAAAATATAATACTTGTACTGTATTACCACCCCACAATGATTGTGGGGTGGGGATGTTGCTCAACAACTGAAACAATGAACGTCAACAAAACAGACGGCACATCTAATGGCCTTGTTCATAAAACACGTGAACATCCCCTTGGGTAATTCACTGCTCCCGGGACCCTGCACCTTGCATGCTACGGAACATGTCGCCTATTTTAAATTCAATCACATTCTTTTTCTTCTTCTTTTTGAGTCGGGGGAAGGGGGCAAAAGTAAGATAAAGTGATTCCAGATCAGTGTTTTTTCTGAGAGGACTTCACAGAATGCACACCAATGTTAATTTCGTTGAATGTCTACAAAAATGTTCGACTAAATTTGTTCACTGATAAAAACTAAATAAAAACTAAATACAAATAAGTCTAAAATATTAGTGAGGGATTAGTGGAGAAGAGATCCAATAGAACTAAGTCAATTTCATCAACAAATTAAAAATAGACTAAAATGTTAAGGAAGGACTAGTGGAGAAGAGATCAAGTTTATGTTTGGTTGCGCTCGGTTGTTGCACTGCCAAAATAAATTTGACAACAAAATCAACTTTAGATTAAGTCGACTAAAACTAGATTCAAATTAAGACTTTTCAGATGACTAAAACTAAATAAAATCTTAAGTAGGACTAAAACTAAATCAAAATGTGCTGATGCACACAGCCCTGTGAGGAGGGGGAAGAATATTAATGCGGCACGAGGATCAATCTCAGCCATAACAACATATTATTATTGAGGACTGTCTAATGAAAAGCAAATCTCACAAATACACTGTAATCTCCAATAAGTCTGGCTGGTAATAGAATCACCATTACCACCATCCATCTCTTTGTTCAGCTGTCAAGAGGGAGAAATTTAAGCTTTGACAAATGCTGCGGTTGGACATCGTGGGCATGGTATGCAGCATGCAGTGGTGGAAAAAGTACTCACATGTTTTACTTGAATAAAAGTATCAAAACTGCAATGTAGAAATACTCCATTACAAGTAAAAGTCCAGAATTCAAAATGTACTTGAGTAAAAGTACGAAAGTATTGGCATCAAAATGTACTTAAAGTACCAAAAGTAAAAGTACAAAATGCTTGAAAATAGCCACGGTGTAGAATATAGGGCTAAAGTGCATTAATGTTTGTTTTATAATTTAATCATTTATATCTGCAAAGTAGTAACTAAAGTTTTCAAATAATTGTAAAAGTACAATATTTGGATCTGAGATGTAGTAGAGTAGAAGTAAAAGTACTGAAAACTGGAAATACTCCATTAAAGTACAAATACCTCAAGACTGTACTTAAGTAAATGTATTTAGTTACTTTACACCACTGCATGCATGGCTATCGCCAGTGGTGGAAAAAGTATTCAAATGTTTTACTTGAGTAAAAGTATCGGTAACATGCTATGCATCTTATGTCTATAATGCATTAGAATCGTTCTAATAAAAGTATCAATACTGCAATAGAAATATAGTAAAAGTCCGGAATTCAAAACGTACACTCACACACATGCAAGTGGCTGAAGTGGTTAATGTATGTGTGTGTTTTGTAATAGTAATTAAAATCTACAAAGTAATTAGTAAGTAAAGTGTTCAAATAAATGTAGTGGAGTACAATATTTGCCAGTAGAAATACCTCAAAAGTGTACTTAAAGGGGTACTGTCACCTAAAGGGGTACTGTCACTTTAAAAAGTCATCTTGAAATATGACTTAATATTTTTATGTCATTGTGGGAATGCGCAATTATAAGCCAATCAAATGAATTGACTGTACTTAGACTACTTACTGTACTGGTCAGCTGTTGTTGGGGGGCGAGGGGCAGATTACACTGACATGAGTTTCAGATTATTTCAGACAGCTTTCAGAGAGACCATGTGACCTACTGTATCATACTATTATAACTTTGGGGCGTGTCAGCGGGCCTTTAAGTACATTACTTGTGTGATCATGTACTCATGTGCTCATTATCACATTTTGCTTCTTGTATGTGCCATGATATGAAACCCAGCAGCGCATCCCTATGCTGGCCTCATCAAAATTCCATAAACATTCTGACCAAAATAGACGATCTACAAGCATACAAAACGGTGTGTTGCTCACGGTGAGCTTGTATACTGTTTAGATCGGCTATTCTCGGGGAAGCGATATTACATGTACAGTATGTAGAGGGGGAAAAGAGGAAGGGGCCCCAAGTACAGACCCCCTTGGGGGGACCCCGAGGTCAGCCTAGTTAGATTTCAACTAAGTATATTAGGTTTAAGTGGCCAATACCCCCTGCACAGAATGGCACACACACACACACACACACACACACACACACACACACACACACACACACACACACACACACACACACACACACACACACACACACACACACACACACACACACACACACACACACACACACACACACACACACACACACACACACACACACACACACACACACACACACACACACACACAGCTGTCCCTCATTAAGCCCCCTTGTGCACACATGTGTGTAACTTAACCCCTGGGAAGCCCCCGATGTTATGACAGGAGTTTATGACTTAATGGTTTAATCTGGACACATTCGATACTTGTGTCTCCATATCCATATGGAGCAGCCACCCGATCACCCAGTCTATGGGGCTGGGAGGTCACTGTAGCCTATGGAAAGCAAGTCCTGCCGCAGGGGCGTCACACCAAATTCTGGGCCCTGGGTACAAGGATTCACTGTGGGCCCCCCATGAATGTTAACTATTGAAAAATAGCAGATATACAAGCTCACAGCGCGGCACCGAGTGCCGCACTGCGAGCTTGTAGATCTGCTATTTTTGAAAAATCGTGAAAATGTGTGCAAGAAACCTATGGTTCCACGTCAGTGGTGCTCAAACCTTTTCATGTCAAGGACCCCCAAGATGATATGTATTTGGTCACGGACCCCCATCTCAAAATATTTAGTTCCAGGGACACATTTTCACGACTTTTCAAAAATAGCAGATATACAAGCTCACAGCGCGGCACTCGGTGCCGCGCTGTGAGCTTGTATATCTGCTATTTTTCAATAGCTAAAGTTACTAGGGCCCCTCCACCTTGGGCCCTAGTAACTCAGTCCCACTTTCCTACCCCTTGTGACGCCCCTGCCTGCCGTACTGTACTGGGAGAGGAGAGGGGGGCAATAACCCCCAGTGGCCTTTTGAACTGTGCAGTCCAGTAAGATTGGATTTCACATTTTGGCTCATAATCTCATCATCCGCTGCTGGACTTCTTTCCATATTTTTTTTCAAGTTGCGGACGTGCCGTTAATCAAAATAGGCAGACGAAATCAGCCCTGACAGATTCAGTCAGAGCATGCTACGTGACCCGTTTGTCACAGGACATACCTGCCACTCAAACGGCAACAGAGAGAAGAGAGGAAAACAAAAAGGAGAATTTTGAAATATCTTCAAATATACATGAAAGGAGTCACTTTCTGCCTCCACAATATTTGACAACTTTGGTTGCTAGTTGATTAGATTTTTCTTACCCACTTCATCCCTATACATTTGGGCCTTTTGAGAATAGCTACTGTACAAGCTCACAATGCGATGCATTGTGACCTTGTAGATCGGCTATTTTCAAAATAATTTTATATATATTATATTTTTGTAATATTATAAAACTTGTGAAATTGGACATTCTGCCTAATGATGTACTTTCTACTTTTGGTCCTTTAAATACATGTTGATGCCAAGACCTTTGTAATTTTTCATTCAAAAGTACATTTTGAATGACTTGAGTAAACATTTGAGAACTTTTTCCACCACTGCCCCTCAGTCAGGACTGCAGACTCACTCCTCATTGCCCGCCACAGTCTGAGAACTCACCTCTTCAGAATCTACCTCACCCCTGGCTGGCACTCTTCATTCAGAATCTACCTCACCCCCTGGCACTCTTCCTTCTTGTTGCCTATATATCGTCGTTGTCGGGTGAAAACCTTGTTTGTCCAAAACCGTTCGTTTTGCATTTTTTGTTTTAAAATGATTTAAACTAGTGAAAACAGCCGATCTACAAGCACACAACGGCTCACACCGCGAGGCGTTGTGTGCTTGTAGATCTGCTGTTTTCACTACTTTTGAAACTTGGAGATACAAGGTTTCCACCTGACAACGACGATATACTGCATACAGTACAGTTTGCCTGTCCACAATGCTAAATAGATAGCATGCTGTTTGGACAGATGCTAGGTTTGATGTTGACTAGTTTCCGTAATTATTTTTCTTTGCATTGATTCCATTTATGTGGCCATTCAATGCATTTGTGAGTTGACTACAGAGTTCATGTACTGCCACTTACACTCTAGAGAAGAGCATCTGCTAAACAATTAAATTGAAACAAGTACAACAGTGAACGCAATGTTTGTATGGATAGATGGACAAGGAGGTTTAACAATACAATATGAAGAGTGAAATGTCAAAACAAAACACAAAACAACAGAAAATAGACTGAAATGGTGTGGGAAGATGTTTAGTATAGATGCTGAAGCCATGTACAGTAAAACAGAACTTTATGGCCATGATGTTGGGGCCACTCGAGACATATTGTATCTATTTAACTGCATTCGACGCCGCCTTTGACAATGAACACAATACTGAGCCATATTGATTAAGTCTGCTTGAGAAATAAAACATAAAATAAAATAAAAACAGTTGTGAAGTCTCAGCTGTAAATCAGGAGAATACTGCAGTGGACTGGTGGTGGTGGATACATTTACTATTGAACGTTTTGTTGAATTTCTCTATCCACAGCACAGAAGGTTGATAACTCGCGTATGAATGATTGACATGACGGTAGGCCTGACTGCCCACACGCACACATATTAAGACACACGTACACAAATGTATTCTTACATCGTCGATGACGGGTGAAAACCTTGTATGTTCAAAACCGTTCATTTTGCATTTATCATTTTAAAAATGATTTACTGTAAACTAGTGAAAACAGGCGATCTACAAGCACACAAGGCCTCGCACCGCGAGGCGTTGTGTGCTTGTAGATCGGCTGTTTTCACTACTTTTGTGCGACGGCCTTGTATGATGAAGCAGGGTTTTACTTTGCGAAAGAACGTACACATTTGTAACTTGGAGATACGAGGTTTCCACCTGACAAAGACGATATGCTCTGCAGTGTGCAAAACATACTGTACATACATGGATAATATATTTAGAAGCTTGATCCATGCACACAGTAACTCAAGCACCTATATGTGCTTGCTACTGTATGATGAATGTAGTTTGCTATTTTAGTTGATCTTCTACTCATTACCGTCGTTACAATAAAACTCTTGAATCTATTATATGGGTGCACGTGGACATTCATGCGCATGCATAAACCCCCAATCAAAATTCATTGTTTACATTGTATATTAGCTTCTTTTATTTTAACTTTTCTATCAGCATCCAATCAATTGTGGCGTTCTTTTGCCATCTTAACCTACAGTATGTATCGTCCCGTTTGTCGTGCAGTTTTTTTTAGTGCTAGAATTTAGAAATAAATAGTAAATAGTGCTGAAATTCAAAGTTTACTTGAATAAAAGAACAAAAGTACTGACATCAAAATGTACTTGAAGTACAAGAAGTAGAAAGTACTCATTATACAGAATGTCCCATTTCAAACGTTTTCAAATGTATGAAAATTTGAAAATGGCTGATCTACAATCTCACAATGCATCACATCGTGACGATTTATACAGGGCTGAAGTGGGTAACGTCAGGGGCGTCAATTGGGTATGGCAGGGGTATGCAGCTGCCATACCCTGCGTCCAGGGGGGAACAAAAAAGTTACTTTTAAATATAAATCCATGAATGTCTCTTTGTCTATCTGTGCTGGTTATTATGTTGTTAAATTACAGTAAAATGGTCACTTTAACAAGGTATTATAATGATATTCTCCACACTTGTATTCTGCCCATCTTGACAAAATGGTACAGGTGCAATTCATTATTGTTAATTGTGGCACGTTTACTATAGCCTATGCCAAGTTTAGCTGCACTTGAACAACCGTTCCGGCTGCCATATCCAGCCCAAGAAACCGTAGAAACGGGGGAAAAAATGTAATGTACTTCTTAAAATAAATGTATCATGCCTGTTGCTATAAGTATGGCAACATGACTGGTGTCTTGCACGCGCGCGAAGGCCTTAGCTTTTTCTGAACTGACGCCACTGGGTAACTTTATGTGATAATGATCAAAATCTAAATTGGACATTGACTTTTTGGATGACATCGGTACTGGCTGATCGTGTCACGATTTATATCCACTGGTGTCACGGTTTTGGGCATATGTCATTATACAGTAGGAGAACTTTTGAATAGAGCTTAAGTGGTTCTCGTTAGAAGATTTAACACCTTTTCCTGTAATAGGTCATTTAAATGTCCTGATAGGAGAATATGTATTTATGTTCTCTTCTTTGCTCTGCTTTGAGTGTGATATTGAGGCTGGGGTTAAGTTACGTATGTGCATTTATTTTTTTATTTCGATTTTAGGTCTCATTTTATTTCTATTTTATTCGTATGCCTGCCGTGCCAAATTGTAAATAGTTCTTGGTTGTTTTTGGCATTGTGGATTTTATTGATGCAGAAAGGCAAATGAACATCTATGTTAAAAAGATTCGTTTTCAGCACCTTTTCACAAAATATCGATCAAAACCTTTTTTTTATGTACCTAGTATACTGTAGGCCTACAAAAAGACATTGGGAGACATCCATTTAAGTTTGAAGCACCTTCTGGCTGGAACAACTTTTCACTTTCTGTATGTTTTGCAAAATGTCTTTGCTTGATTAGCTCAAATCTATTGATTCTTGTTTTATATAACTGATTGAATTTAGATTTTGACAGCTCATTTCATTTTATTTGTTTTGTTAGATGACGTGTAGTAACAGATGTAGAATGGTCTGGGATGGTGTGAGAGCCCTCATGTGTATATAGCCTATCTTGTCGATGTTATTGTTGATTGTCGCGTGATTGTTTGTGCGTTGTGCCCCGAAGACCCCCTTCGAAAACGCGATGATGCATCTCAAGGGGTTTATCCTGCAATCAAAATTCCGAAATAAAAATAAATAAAAATCCCACCGCCTACTAGGACCCAATAAGATCTGGCATCGGTCTGGCTCTATCGCCCTCACTAGTAGAGACTCAGCGCTCATTGGACATGGCCCAGTGGGTCATTGGTCTATTGGCTGACGGGTTGACTGACCACTCCAGAGGTCCATCTGCTGTTCAGATACGGCCTCCTCCAAACAAATAGAGAGAGAGAAGAGAGCAGGAGAAATAAGCCTGGCGCGTGTTGTCTGTTTCTCAATTTCTCTCCACATAATCACCTGCAACAGGATTAGTTCTGGGGCTCAGGGTCTGCCACTAGGTCCTGAATGTGTTTGCCAAGAAGCCCCCGCTGCCCCTCCCCACTATTTGGACTCGGCGCCACGAAAGGTGGAGCCTCCGGCTTCTCCACACACAGTGTCTGTCTTCTCCGTCCATCTATCTATCTATCTATCCGTCCACCCGTGCCTTTCTACACCACTGAATTCTCTCTTAGCCCTTCTCTAAAGCCTCCGACGGTCTGAGAGCATGCCATGTCGTCTCTAGGTGTGTGTGTGTGTGTGTGTGTGTGTGTGTGTGTGTGTGTGTGTGTGTGTGTGTGTGTGTGTGTGTGTGTGTGTGTGTGTGTGTGTGTGTGTGTGTGTGTGCGCAGGGACGTGCTGGCCATTGGGAAAAGCGGGACAACTCCCGAACGGCCGTTTCATTCCCGGCCGGTCCAGGGCGGCCATTAGGAAAAAATGTAAAATAAAATGTCGGCCTTCGTTCCATTTTGGGGGCTGGGCGGCCAACAATGTAAATCGTCAATGTCAGGCAGAAACCTTGTATCTCCAAGTTTCAAATGAATAATTTTTTTCGCAAAGCAAAGCCCTGCTTCATCATACAAGGCAGTTGCACAAAAGTAGTGAAAACAGCAGATCTACAAGCACACAACGCCTCGCGGTGCGAGGCGTTGTGTGCTTGTAGATCGGCTGTTTTCACTAGTTTAAATCATTTTTAAAAAGATAAATACAAAACAAGCGGTTTTGGACATACAACTCATGTACAGTAATTGGCCCACTGGCTTGTCACTTGTCATGATCTGAAATGGCAATTTTTTGAGTAGCAGCAGCGCAATGAGGGCCTCTCCAACTCTTTTTCCCGGGCTGAATCAGGGGCCCAGCACGTCCCTGCGTGTGCGTGTGTGTGTGCGTGGAAAGGTAGTGTATGTATCTGTGTGCACATGCAGTGTTGTACTCAGAAATTATAGCCTATACAGTCAATGGTATCTCATCCATTTTCAATCTGACCTTCCTAACTTGGCCATAATGTCATTGGTGACTTTTCACAAAAACGTTCAAACTCTCAAACAATTGTTCGTCGTAGCCACCACGTTTTTGGATGCTATCGATATTTCCTTGCTTCAGGTTCATAATATGCTGCATGTGGGAGTGTGAAGGAATGTTCCCCCAGCTCTATGATAAACCCAACCCCAATCCCACACTGAGGAAACAGAATGCCTCATTTATCATGTTATCTCTGAAAATAGTAAATCTACAAGCTCACAACGAGTTTGGGCTAATCAATCCAGACCTCATCAGGGACAGGTCAGCCTTCATGGACCCACAGTTTCCGACTAAATATGGAAAAGCAGCTCAGTTTTTAATGTATGTACCTAATTATCTGGAACAAATTCCCAGAAAACTGCAGGTCTACAACTCTGTACTTTTAAAGCAAAGCTGAAGTCTTCTGTTTGCTGTTATATATATTGTATCTATCTTTCTTATTTTCTTCACTCTTTAATAACAATTTTCTTTTATAATGTGTTTCTCTTGCACTTAATGCCCTTGATGTTTTGTGTAAAGCACTTTGCCTTGTTGTTGAAATGTGCTAATACAAATAAACTTTCCTTGCCTTAAGGCAAATACTAATACGGTATCAAGGTAGGGGTCCATGTGCTTTTGCTACGTGCATTTAGATTCTTGCAATGTCATCATTTTCTGATGGAAGGTTTTGGGAAAATTGTACTGTAGTGCTGTGTTGAGCACATTTTGCAAATGAATGCTCTTAGCTAGCAAAACGGTTAGCAGGCGAGCTAATGGTTGCAAAATCACAGCTTGGGGCACCACTGTGCAATTTTTGCACTAAGCGCAAGTTTCCTTTTTTTATGCATGTCTAAAAATAGACATTACTGTCTGGCGGGAGCATATCGATATTTTAACATAACGTTTGTTCTACGTCCCAGTATTTCGAAGCGGGTGAATGTTAACTCTTTGAGCGCCAGCGCCCTCTAGGGGCCAAAGAATGCCAGCGCATCTCTCATAGGCGAGCGCTTTAGCTTCCAGGACTTCAGCTTCCAGGACCTGACGTTCTCACGTTCTTGCACGGCATGGAAATGTCCCGCTAAACCTGCCGACGCTGGTAGTCGAAATAATGGGACATAGAAACAGCGAGATTTCCCCGTTGACAAACAGTGAGCAAAAGCATGCAAAATGGACCTTTCCATTTATAGCGGCATGCCATTCATTTGTAGGCCTATAAAAAGAAGCTGGCCGTACGATTCATTAACCGCTTAAAAACCCCAACACACCAAAAGTTCACTTATAAGTTGAAGTGTTTCAATAGTAAGTGCTTATGGGGCCTTATCAGGGTTACTTATACAGTATGGGTTCCTGGTTCTTTGCCCAATTGCTGTGTCATATTACACACACACGCACGCACGCACACACGCACGCACACACACACACACACGCACACACACACACACAAACCAAATCTTGGTCTTTCAAATATGTGTGTGGCACAGGAGAGTTTCAAGGGAGTTTAAGCATTTAATACAAGTTGTCACTACAATCTGATGTCTGATGTTCTCTCTCTCTCTGTCTCGTTCTCTCTCTTTAGCTCTGTGTGTGTGCGTGTGTGTGTGTGTGTGTGTGTGTGTGTGTGTGTGTGTGTGTGTGTGTGTGTGTGTGTGTGTGTGTGTGTGTGTGTGTGTGTGTGTGTGTGTGTGTGTGTGTGTGTGTGTGTGTGTGCACGCGCGTGCGTGTATTCCTACATTGCCACAGACAAAACAGAGAGGAAACACAGAATGTGTACGCGGATCAAGGAGGTCTGAACAGTAGTACATCATGCACTGCCACTTAATATTACAAGGGCGGCCATAGATGAGTGTGTATTGAGGTTGCATAAGGGTCCCTGAGCAAGGCACTTAAACCCTAACTGCTCCCTGGGCTTGTGTGACCATGTGCACGACATGGTCCGCTCATAAAAAAAAAAGAAAAAAAAAAAAAGAAAAAACAGTAAAATCCATGCCACATTCACTGCAGCAGCACCAGTGTTAAGGCTGGGTGATTTAAGGAAAACCTTCGATATTCGATAACGTCATTGAATACCTCGATATATAGTTAGTTAGTATAGGATATAGTTGTTAATGTTTTTCTGCTTTAGGTCCACTGCCTGCCTAACCCAGATAATGAATATTGCATATCCATGCATGCACACTGCACAATACACGTATAAGGGATTGGTTGGTTTTATTGAAATAACCACACCTGGTTACAGATGGACTGCTTTTTGTATGTGCTACGTGCATGCATAGTGTGTCTGTTAATTAATTTGACACATACTGTACACCAACACCTCATTTCAAGCCGTCTTTGTCGATATGTATACCTTGTTTCATGTTGATACCTCGATATCGATACATTTTCGATATATTGCCTAGCCTTATCCAGCGGTGTCTAACGAGGAAGTGAACGGAGGAGAGACTGACACAGAGGAACATGTTGTTGTCCCTCCCCCCGTTTCCGGCCCCAGCCCGGAACCACTGTTTTTGGATTACATAGGAACCCGATTTCGGCAATTTTCGATTGTTTTGAATTTTAATCTAATTAATCTAATAGCTCTGTAAACTTGGGCGTGGCGGCCTGGAACAACAAGAATAACTCGGGGAACTGGGGATATGGCAGTAAATTAGTTGATGACTATTATTATATTACTCAATAATGAAACTGAAGGCAAAGCCATAGATAGTTACTATACAGTACCACAGCGGAACCTGGCAACAGAGGATAATGTTTTGCCCATGATGTGGGAAAAACTCGCCTGTCAGTCTTCTTGTAAACCTCAAGTTCACCTTGCCTACACGACTATCTGGAGTGTGTGGGTGGGATAAATATGCCATTTTGAAAGAGAAGAGACGGAGGCTAATGTCGTAAAGTATGATGCACACACAAAAAGTTTGCCGCACATTGTTATATGGCTGTGTGTCGTTTGGGAAACGCTGACAGCTTTGAAGCTCATGTATAATTGATATAGCCACTGACAGCCTAACATTAAGGACATATCTTATCGCCGTGGTCGGGTGGAAACCTCGAATCTCCAAGTTTCAAATTTGTATGTTCTTTCGCAAAGTAAAGCCCTGCTTCATCGTACAAGGCCGACCCGCACAAAAGTAGTGAAAACAGCCGATCTACAAGCACACAACGCCTCACACAACGCCGAGGCGTTGTGTGCTTGTAGATCGGCTGTTCTCACTAGTTTAAATCATTTTTAAAATGAAAAAAGCAAAACGAACGGTTTTGGACATACAAGGTTTTCACCCGACAACAACGTTATTTAAACCAAGTGAATGATAAGAATAAGGTATACTATAGGGAGACATCAGAACAAGCAAATTGTGCATATTGCCGTTGTTTGGTTTTGTATGTCCAAAACCGTTTGCTTTGTATTCATCATTTAAAAAGATCATTTAAAATAGTGAAAATAGCCAATATACAATGCCTCGCACCGCAAGGCATTGTGTGCTTATAGATCTGCTATTTTCACTTGTCTTGCGACACTTTACAAAAAATAGCACACATTTGAAATTTGGAGATACGAGGTTTCTGCCTGACAGTGATGATGTGTTAATGCACATTGTGGTTCAACAAATATTTTTCCCAACACATTTTCCGTATGGTGCTGTTTTAGTGAGTTGCTAATATTGCTCATGTTGCCAAACCACGGTCCTGACCTCATGGCTACGCTTCTTCCTACCACAAGGAATTAGTCTCCCCAGAACACACAACTCACAACCTCCGCTCTTCAAACATAACCTCCTCGAAACCTCCATGACCAGCCCATATGACCAGCCTACGTACTAGGGCATTAACGACGCGTGATTTTTGCAAGTCGACTCGACTCAGTAAAAAGTTGAATTGAAGTCGACTTTATTGTTTGATGACGTCATCACATCACACACAACCCCCAGATGATTAACTTGATGTGAAACATTGTTTTCTCACTCAACTATAAACAAACCAACATGAATTTTAAGTGTATAGAGGATATCTGCACATTTCTAAAGTGTAATGAAGTCAACTGAGTCAACTTGTCGACTTTTTCGTTAATGCCCTACTACATACCATGGGCGACCGGCCTTCTGCGCCTTTGTGGAATGCCCACCTTGCTCACCTGAGAGCACTGCAGTCGGTTGACTCTTTTAAGAGAGGTAAAAAGACCTACCTTTTTAACAAAGCATTTGTTTTAGCTATACACTGGTTTTACCATGTTTTTAATGTTTCCGTTTCTTAGATATTTTAAAGTGGATGTGATCGGGGAAATCTCGCTATTTCTACGTGCCATCATTTCGACTAAGGGAGTCGGCAGGTTAGCTACTCACCCGCGTTCACGGTTACTGAGGTTAGGGTTAGGGTTAGGTTTAGGCATAGAGGTTAACATTCACCCGCGTCGGCAGGTTAGCATTTCACCAGGTTAACATTCACCCGTGTCAAAAGAATGAACTGTCGAACAGATGCTATGTCGCAATATCGACACGCTCCCGATGTGATTGCAATGCATATTGACTGTATAGCACTTTGAGATTTACCCAAATTAGTAAAGTAAAATTAGTATTCGTATTCCTTCTATTAATGCATGTTGCACGACACGAGAAGTAGAAGACTGTAGCAGTGTTGATGACTAAAACTATGAGGAAAAATGTCGACTGCGTTTTTTTCACTGACGAAAACGAAATAAAAACGAAATAAAAACTAAGCTGTGATGAATAAAACTAAGACTAAATATCATATTGACAATTTTGTCAACAAAATAAAAACTAGACTAAAACGTTAGGGAGGGACTAGTGGAGAAGAGAGTCATTTTATGTTTGGTTGCTCTCTGGTGTTGCGTGCTGAAAATAGCCAATCTACAAGCTCACAATGCGTCGTGCTGTGACGCGTTGTGAGCTTGTAGATCTATTTTCAGCACGCAACCAAATGTAAAATCAGTCATTACGATGCCATCAAGGCCTGCCAAAATACATTTTAACAACTGTAGATTTAGTCAACTAAAATCTTATGATATTTAGTCGACTAAAATTAGACTAAAACTAAACCTTTTCCGGTGACTAAATTATGACTAAAACTAAAAGACATTTTATTCAAAAGACTATGACTAAAACTAAATCAAAATGTGCTGTCAAAAACAACATTAGACTGTTAGGTCTTCTACTTCTCGTGTCGTGCAGGCTCCCAACACGTCCGCAGTGAGTTATGAGCTTGTAGGGTTGGCTATTTTTGACACACGAAAGACACTGTGGTACGACGAAATATGAACCAGGGTTTTATTAAGACATGAAGCACCCATGGAAGATGCTTGAACACTCTATCGATGCCACTCTACCTTCCAGGTCTATTACAGACAATTTCACGGTTCTTTGTAGTATATTTCTGGAGACATTTCCTGAGAATTACAGTCACGCCGAGAAATATAAGCAACTTGGGTAAATAAATGGGGCACCGGGCGCAATAGAAACTTTGAGGCGTGTGTGTGTGGCGTTCATTAACACCGCCTGAAGTACCAAGATCAAGCGGGCGTGCATGCGCGCACCAATCTCCGGTCACGCATTAAAAAGATTCAGAGATTCTAACACACAAGAATCACCATTTGGAAATCTCTCACGCACTCGTCGGCGCGGAAAAAAGGGCCGGGAAGGAAGAGAGGCTTCCTGCTGTTGCTTATCCCTTCCCCGGCACGGTGGCCATGCCGAGCGGAGAAAGGAGGACACAGGTGGAGACCTGGAATGCTGTCACCACTGATGCTTGGACAGAAAAGAAACAGTCTGGCCCAGGCAACGGGAGACGGATTTCGCCAGGGTGGAAAATGCCAGCCAAATACCTCTCTTTCTCTCTCTCTCTGCTCTCCCAGTTCTTTCCTCGCTCTCATAACTATGAATTTCGGCGGCTGATCTGACAAACCAGAGAGGGGGGAGGGAGGGAGACATGGAGGGGGGAGGGAGACATGGAGAGAGAGAGAGAGAGAGAGAGAGAGAGAAGAGAGAGGAGAGAGAGAGAGAAGGCAAATTATTGAACAGGCGGACCAGACAAATGAGGGGGGAAAAAAAGTGCGTTGAGCCACCTGTGGACCAGCTGGAGAGGAGATAAGCGTAAGATAGCTTTGAGAGTTACGCAAAAATAACAGAAGCACTGGGCCAGGTGTTGCATCGAAAATTATATATATATATATATATAGACCCCTTAATGTGCATAACCGACGTGCCACTCACACGTTGCGTCTCATAGATGTTGTCATGAAAGACGGGCTGAAGATGAAGAAGAGGTTTGTCTATTTATTTATTTCCAAGCAGGGTTTTTTTGGCTTCTCATTTCGACAGGAGCTAGAGACAGGAATCCGTGGGTAGACAGGGGGAACAACTGGTCCACGGTATGTTGCAATTATGTGCTTGATGCACAATCCGGTCAGCTACCGCCGGCATGCCCCCAGGAGAGATGGCTCTACGAGGCACCCTTTAGTCGCTGGGTTTTGTTGTAGCTGTACAGCACATGCATAGAAACACTTCGTCACTGTCGGGCAGAAACCTCATATCTCCAAGTTTCAATTTTGTATGTTTTTCGCGAAGTAGAGCCTTGTTTCATCAGACAGGGCCGTCCAACAAAAGTAGTGAAAACACAAGCACACAACGCCTCGCGGTGCGAGGCGTTGCTTGTAGATCGGCTGTTGTCACTAGTTTAAATCATTTTTAAAATGCTAAATGCAAAACGAACGGTTTTGGACATACAAGGTTTCCACCCCGACAACGACGACTTGCAACATCCGCTGCCTCAAATTCAGCCAAACCACCTGCATCACTTGTGAATTCAAGTGTTTGGCAGGAACACCAAATCCAGTCCCCCGCGACTGATATTTGAAACAGGCATAAGCGCCAAGGATTTTATTTTAAACTAGGCCAAAGTAATTCTGGCTGCATGGGCCTTATAGTGTTTGCACATGTATTTTATGTCATTAAATCACAGAAGGTGTAATCCTACTGTATGTCTCTGTTGTGCCAATTAAGTAGCCTATCGTCGTTGTCGGGTGGAAACCTTGTTTGTCCAAAACGGTTAGTTTTGCATGTATCATTTTAAAAATGATTTAAACTAGTGAATCTACAAGCACACAACGCCTTGCACTGCGAGGCGTTGTGTGCTTGTAGATCTGCTGTTTTCACTACTTTTGTGCGACGGCCTTGTATGATGAAGCAGAGCTTTACTTTGCGAAAGAACGTACAAATTTGAAACTTGGAGATTAGGGGTTTCCACCCGACAACGACGCTATGCTGTATCGTTTGAAACCCTTAAGTGACCAACGCTGTGCTCATCGCAGCAAAGATGAAGATGGCACACGCATGATCCATCACTACGGCAAGAAGAAACAATGGCCATTTCCGTTTTCAAATAAACAGACACATCTGACCGTAATTACTTGAGTAACGCAGGTGAAAGCGTTCACTAACCGACAATCCATACACGGTAACTCACTGTATCCAATTATTGTCCTGCGCTGACATCACTCCACCCCGTGCACCGTGTTAGCACTGATCATTATTAATCTAATCAATTATAGAATCATTTGACGAGCCAAAGGCTAAGCAAATCTTATACCAACGGAGCGCTGTGCAGCGCGTCACGCATCCTAATGAGTGTGCTTGATGATGTATCCCCGTAGACAGAGCCGCTTGCATGGCAACACGGGCAGATCGTTTGAAATATTGAGCATCCGATAGGGGCATCGCACCAAATTCTGGGCCCTGGGTACAAGGATTCACTGCGGGCCCCCCATGAATGTTAACTATTGAAAAAGCACTCTGTGCCGCGCTGTGAGCTTGTATATCTGCTATTTTTTTTAAATCATGAAAATCTTTTAATATTTCAAATCCTTCTGAGGTTTTTGGAAAAAACTATGTTTCGATGTCAGTGGAGCTCAAACCTTTTCATGTGAAGGACCCCCAAAATGATATGTATTTGGCCACGGAACCCCATCTCAAAATATTGAGGTCCAGGGAACCCCCATGAGGCAAAATTTGAGTTACAAATGTTTGCTTAAAAAATACATATATTCAAACATTTGCACATTTTCACGTCATTTTCACAACTTTTAAAAAATAGCAGATCTACAAGCTCGCTGCGCGGCACTCGGTGCCGCGCTGTGAGCTTGTATATCTGCTATTTTTCAATAGCTAAAGTATAAAATAATTAAGGCCCCTCCACCACCTTGGGCCCTAGTAACTCAGTCCCACTTTCCTACCCCTTGTGACGCCCCTGTATAGGAGAAAACCCTTCGTTTTGTTACCAATTACCAGTGATGGTAGAAGTACTCACATGTTTTGCGTGAAAGCATCAGTACTGCAATGTAGATAAACAAATTCTTGTATTGAAAATGTAGGCTACTTGATTAAAAATACAAAAGTATTAGTATCAACATACCTACCTTATTCGAAAAAATGCAAGCCAAAAATCTACCTACCTACCTACCTACTGTAAAGCATCAAAAGTAAAACTACACATTGTGTATTGTAGAATGTCCCATTTCACAAGTTCAAAATGTATGAAAACAATTTAATAAAAAGAAATTGCAGATCTACAAGCTCACAGAGGAGTAAACAGTACAATATTTGCCTCTGGGATGTAGTGGAATGGAAGTAAAACATATTGAAAATACTCCAGTAAAGATTTTACTCAAGTACAGTACTTGAGTAAATAGTTACTTTCCACCACTGCAACAAGGGCAGATGATTTGAAATATTGAGCATCCGATAGGGGGGGGGGAAGAAAACCTTAGCGTTGTTGCTAATTACACATTACAACAGAGGTATAGCCCCCCCATCCTCCCACCCCCACCCCCAGAGAGCTGACTCTCCCCGACCCTAATGCACATGCTCAGAAAAAACAGCACAGCCCTGCTTATAATGGCTGAGCTTTGATTGCATTCCGCCTGATATTCTGCAGTTCATTAACCTATAGCTAAAACTCCCACGACAGTTGGGCCAGATAGAGGGGACAGAGTGCTCTAGCCCCTCTACTCTAACCCACGTAGGCCTAAAATTAGTGGATGCTTTAACTATTAAAAAATAGCAGATCTACAAGCTCACAGCGCGGCACCGAGTGCCGCGCTGCGAGCTTGTAGATCTGCTATTTTTGAAAAAGTCGTGAAAATGGTTGCAAATCTTTGATGTATTTTTTAAGCGGACGTTTGTAACTCAAATTTTGCTTCTGGATTGTCCCTGGAACTAAATATTTTGAGATGGGGGTCCGTGGCCAAATAAATATCAGTTTGGGGGTCCTTCACATGAAAAGGTTTGGTTACCACTGACATAGTAGTCTCTCAAGAACAGACTAACTGAGCTCCATTTAAGTGAAAAGGACCTTTTCTGGCCAGATTGCTGACATAGAAACATAGGGTTTTAAAAAAAAAACCTTAGAAGGATTCAAAAGACACTTATAGAATCAGGTCAAAATTCAAATTTTCATGATTTTTCAAAAATAGCAGATCTACAAGCTTTTGTATATCTGCTATTTTTCAATAGTTAAAGCATCAAATAATAATACACTATAATGTGTACCCGTGCGAAATGGGCTAATAACTGAAGAGCAAAGATAATTAGGGCTCAGTTTAGCAGGAGGAGATGCACATTCACTTTCCCATTGTGCTATAGTTCAATTATAATTTGCTCCCGGCGGGCGCAACATCCTGGGGAATAGTGGCGAGACGTATATATACCTCAGGGGTCACTCACATACATTGGCGCGGGTGACATTTCCACAGGAAAAACTTAGGTATTAAGCCCCCTTGGATACTGCATATCAATAAACTACAATTCAAATGCTGGAATCCCTCATTTAGCCATACACTGAGAGAGCAGCAGCAGTGAAAGTTAGACCTTCTAATAAGAGTGGGGAGGCAACCGCGAGCATAACAATGCAAATGCATAATGGATTAGCCCAGGTTTCTAGACTGAATTTTAAGCAGGCAGTGTAGCATACAGAGGCCACCGGAGCTCCATTACAACAGAGTTGTTAAGGTGGGAATAAGACGCTAGGTGGACGCCCACACTGACACTCGCATTGACACGCATGATATAGATAAATGAAGCATGCTAATGGCCTTTCTAGGGGCTCCCCCACCACCACCACAAATGATAATGTGAGGCCTTGTCCTGCAGGGATTAATTTGATACAATCACAGGAGAGTAGGCAGGCAATATGGGTGACTGGACTGCATTAATAATATTTATAAAAAATAAAAAAAATCTTTTAACTCGCTAGGATGAAAGACGAATAATGTTACGGGCTGTGATGCATTTCCGATGCGGGCAAAAGTACAAGGAAAACATTTTGTTAGACTAGAACGACGCGTTTGAATCTAAGAACAGACGTCCAGAGCGGTGCAGTTAGGCTGCGAGAGCTGATCAGGTGGTGTCACGTAGTTGCTATTCACGTTGACTGCAGCCAAGATGTTCCCATAAATACGCAGATGTTGAATGGGTGGAGGATGTCAGAGTGAAAAGTTGCCGTGACTGGTGCCAAGACACACAGCGCTCGGAGACAGACACAGGTATAGACACACACGTACACGCACGACTCCGCCACGACACACTGGCACATGTTGAAGTGGACTTGGCACTGGAGCCGGCGAACAGATGTTAATCCGGGACAGATAATTACATCAGTGAGCGAGCAGACATTTTTCCACTTAATTTCCGTCTTTTAAAAGTGCGACTACTCCCCAAAGGCGTCTCGCTATAGCGAGGAGCCCCCGCGCCCGGCTTCCTGGGTGGGTGCCTAAAGAAGCGCCGCGGCGGGGTGCTGTGATCACTGGGCCTCAACGTGGCCTGTGGATCAGCAGGGAGCCCATCACTGTGTCTGTGTCTGTCCCACAGGTTGGAGAGCTAGACCAGTGTGGAGACGTATGTACGCGTATAGAGATGTGCCGATTGATCGGTGAGTGATCGCGATCGGCCGATAATGCCTCTATCGGCTTTGATCGGTATCGGCTTTGCCGATCTGCAAGCTAGATCAGCTATTTTCACAATATTTCTCTGTTAGCTGAGGTTAAATTTTAAGGACATGTAACCTCAGCTTCAACTCCTACAAGTTGAATTGGATACTAAAGGACCACAGCCTGCAATCTCCTTAAATACTTAATATACAATGTCAATGTTTTGTAAGAAGAATCATTAAATATATAAATGCTGATTCAGTAACACAATAAAAAGAATAATGTATGGATTTGATGCTGTAATCGGGAATATCGGTATCGGCAGATACTGATTCCAGTTGATCGGTGATCAGTATCAGCCCCAAAAATCGCATCGGAGCATCTCTATACGTGTAAGTGTACGCGTGTGTGTACGTGTGCATATGCTTCCGGCTGTCAGCAAAATAGTTTCTGTTTTGTATGCATGCTAATTAAGGAATTTCAACACAGAGGCTTATCCATTGTTTATTAAATAACAAATCATCTTTTGATAAGTAATTGCACTTTTCATCAAGAGCCAAGCCCAATTATAAAATTTAAAAGAAGAACATGTGGAGGGTGGGGGTGTTAAGAGTAGAAACAGTCCAATCCAAAGACATCTCGACTCCACGCCTAGTTCCTGGATGGGTGCCTAAAGCGCCACAGCGGGCGGGCTGATCACTGGGTCTTAGCTTGGCCTCGAGATCAGCAGGGTGCCCATCACTGTGTCAGCGTCTGTCCCACAGGTTACTGGATGCTTGTTTGTGTATGGCGCGCGTGGCTGTCAGCAGAGTGAATTTGTCTTGTTTTGTAACGCTCGCTAATTAAGCAGTTCCAACGCAGAGGCTTATCCATTGTTTATGAAACAGCAAATCATCTTTTGATAAGTGATTGCACTTTTCATCAAGAGCCAAGCCCAATTATAAATGAAATAGATTTTTTTTTCTTCTTTAGAAAAAGAGGGGAAAGGTACAGTAAAAATCTGTTGACAGTTGCATGTGGATTCCCGGAATCTACCCACCCTGGTTCATCCTCGCTCTGACCTTTTTCTTTTTTTAATAAGAACTCTCTAATGCGATTCCAGCATCCATTCTGCCTGGCCTGCTTAATGAGAGGAGGCCTCTGCACGTTACCAATTTACTCCCAACGGTAACCCAGCGTACTGTGCTCTCCTCCTTTGCAACAGTCAGTATTGGATAATGTAGCAAATAACTTTAGTGTGTGCTCCAGCTCAGCGTCAAATGATTCTTCATTATTGTCTATCTGGAAACCGGTAAGTAGGTTAGACGAGAACAGGACAATTTATCAGCAGCCTTTACTTGTAATTTAGCGACCCAGATCCACAATGGCACGGGGGGTTGAGCATGGGGGACGACGGTTTCTCCCCAGCTCAGACCACAATAAATCTCACCTTAAATTAAGCCTCGAATACCGGGAACGCGCCCGAGCCGCGTTAGATTTGAACCACTTTAACCATTAGTTTGTGCTTTAACTATTGAAGAATAGCAGATATACAAGCTCACAGCGCGGCACCGAGTGCCGCGCTGCGAGCTTGTAGATCTGCTATTCTTGAATAATCGTGAAAATGCGTGCAAGTCTTTGAATATCTTTGACCTCCATCTTTGACCAGACTTCTAAATCCTTCCTCTAAATCAGTGGTTCTCAAACTTTTTCATGTCAAGGACCCCCAAAATAACATTTATTTGGCCGCAGACCCGTCATCTCAAAATATGTTGTTCCCTGGGACCCCCCAGAAGCAGAGATTTGAGTTACAAAAGTTTGCTTTGAAAAATATATATTGAAAAATGTGCACACGATTGTTCAAAAATAGCAGCTCTACAAGCTCGCAGCGCGGCACCCATCTGCTATTTTTCAATAGCTAAAGCATCGAATAAATCTAGGCCTAAATGGATTAAGTTAACATGTTCGGCTACATTGCTTAATGAGCTGAGCTAGTAAACAGTGCGGTGTGGTACTCTCCCTGATTGATCGGCGACAGGGGCCTTTACTGCTCTCGCCGGGGCCTCAAGAAAGGACAGCGCCGCGGTTCCCCGCGGCAGACACTCTCACCACGTCTCCCCTCGCAAACAATTGCGGGTATTTCTTTTCCACTTAACCCTGCAAGGCCCACTGTCGCCTTTTTAACACATTTTTATTTTTATCAAAAAAAGAGTTTAAATAATTTGTTCTCCTGTTCTTTTTTCACATTAACATCACCATTGGATCCTATTGTTTAGTATTACAATGCCATTGGTCACGATATTTGCATATGAATACCCCCCCAGAGAGGCTGACATTCACACAACTTCAAGATCCCTGGAGTCCAGTCTGGACGAACAACATCTCACTTTTTCACTGAAGCTATTCCTCACAAAAACATGAGTAAAATGCCTGTAATATTTGTTGTGGTGATCATTAGAATTTCTAGAACATGCACATATGTTATTATTGTGAAAAATATCCCCAAAATGTAAATTAGAGAATGATTTATGATTTATGAATTATGGCTATAAAACCTTACAAAAACATTTTCTTTTTTTAAAGATAAAAATTTCCTCTGATTAGGACTCCTACAACACCATCTGATAAAAAAAGAAAAATAAGAAATTGGCCAGTTCATTCGGGCCTTTCAGGGTTAATAAAAGAGGTGGGAGTAGTCACCCGAAGGGTGACTTTTAGGGGTATTATACGATTGCGTGTGCGCATGTCCCTGTGTGTGTGTGTGTGCGTGCGTGCGTGCGTGCGTGCGTGCGTGCGTGCGTGCGTGCGTGCGTGCGTGCGTGCGTGCGTGCGTGCGTGCGCGTGTGTGTGTGTGTGTGTGGCGCGATGTGCACGTGTGATTGCTTATGTTTGTAGGAAGGTAGGCAGGAAGGGCGCGAGAACTGCATTAGGGAAATTTACAGTCCATAAGACATTAGATAATTCACGGTGTGGAACCGCGCGATAAATAAAAGCACGGCCGTGAGTAAATAGGCTGCCGCAATGACTGTCACACGTGAAAGAGACCTTCCGTGCCCTTCACAAAGCAAGTGGGCACCAATAACCCCCCCCCCCCCCCCCTCCTGCCCGCAACCTGTCTGCAATTCAAGTGCCCTTCATCCAACCTATGCGTTCAGCTCTCCCTACATTAGATATGGCAGTTTGTGAATAATGAGTTCATCTGCATTCCTGCATATCTGCTAAATAGATACACCGTTTGAACGGTAGCATATCGTCACTGTCGGGCGGAAACCTTGTATCTCCATGTTTCAAATTTGTACGTAAAGTAAAGCCCAGCTTTATCATACAAGGCTGTCGAACAAAAGTAGTGAAAACAGCCGATCTACAAGCACACAACGCCTCGCGGTGCGAGGCGTTGTGTGCTTGTAGATCGTCTGTTTTCACTCGTTTAAATCATTTTTAAAATGATAAATACAAAACAAACGTTTTTGGACATACATACAAGGTTTCCACCCGACAACGACGATATTCTTTCTAGACAGCGGCTCTCAAATTCACACTACCAAATACACCTGTGCAAAATGTATCGGTTACCTAGGTTATGTTCATGCGGGCAGGGCAAATTAGATTTTTGGCCTATCCAGATTGGAATCAGATTGTTTTTTATCGAGTCTGACTCTGAATAGCAAAAAAAAAAGAAAAAAAGAAAAAGAATATGTCTGGACACCAGGACAATGAAGCCTGATTTATTCTTCATCGTATGATGGTGTTGATCCGCCAAAAAATGCCAATTTAACAACCTGAGAACGCGTAGCAGTAGCGTTGTCTGATGTGAAAAGTTAAACATTATTCGTGCTTATTTGGTTATATCATTACCACAGCTATCAGTGATGGATTTTGTGTTGTATATAACAAATAATTGGTACTCACTAATGCTCATGATAAAATGGCACAATCTTTTCCCATCTGTGTCTCAGAGGAGGGCTGTGGACAGTTCAGAAACCCACCTACCAGTGACATCATCAATGGGGAAACTAGCTAATAGAAACTGCAGGCCTTCTATTCCTGGAAAGGTAGCATGCTATATTGGAAGCCATTTTTCTCACATACGTAAATAAAACAGGGCATAAGTGCCCTCCTATGAGACACATACCGAGTAGATATATACATTTTTTTAACAATTTTTTCATGAGCATTAGTGAAGACCAATTATATGAGGATACTGTAGGTTGTTAATGGGTGATGTCGTTCCTTTAAGTAAAATTAGCAATATCACAATATAGAAATAGTCGGTTACAACTACTGTAAGTAATAGGCCTGATTCAAAATGTGTACCTTTTTGAAAACAGCAGATCAACAAGCTCACAACGTGACACACGGTGAACTCGTAAATCAGCCTCAATGTGTTGTCATGGCATCAGGTGCAAACCAAGTCAGTATGGACACAAAAGGGGCATTGGCCGTATATGGGCATACTGTATACTGATGACTTCAGCGACCTCCATATAGACGGGTTTCTTGTTTACAAACTTTGAGACTAAATGCACAGCTGATTGTATCATGTAATCAATTCCGTCCAATCCCCAAACCTGTTGTTTTGGGGAGCGCTGGTTTCATTGGCTAATTTTGGTACGGACCCTGCGCACGCATCTAGTTTTATCAGTGTAGTAAAACAAATGGAACTATGTTGCGTTTATCATTTCTTATATTGAGAAGTTGTTCAAACTGGTCTTAGTCTTGAAATAAGGAAATGTAACCTAGTGCCTCTGCTGGGATATGCATGTAAATCACTGTTGTAGCTTGTTACTGGTTAACTATTGCTCAATATTTGATTAAATTCCCTATTAAGAAAATAGAAGTAATATTTTCCTTAAAACGAGGAGAACATCCTAGTGTGAAACATGCTTGACAAGCAACGTTTTTCTTTTTATGAAAGAAATAAGACTTAAATGCTACAAACAAGGATTTATTTACTATCTTGAAAATCAGTTTTTGCAGTGTAACGCGGACCAGAAACCCGTCTATATAGGCATATAGGTGTCGAGTAGTTCGAAATAGTTGTCCAGAACCGCAGATCCAGCCAATTCAAATATATGGGAATATACTGATGACATCAGGGATCTCCATATGCGGGCATGAAAACAGGTATTCTGACAGAGCCCCCGACACGGTGCTGACGTAGGTGTGAATTCTAGATGCGTAGCAGCACCTAGCGGCCCGAACCTCTAGTGCTACAAAATGGCCCCTTGCTTGTTTTCTCACCTGCAGTGCTTGTCCTTGCCTTACCCTACAAACTTGGGAGTTACAGTAAAAGGTTGAATGATGCCATGCAAGGAGGGTATAATTAGGCTAAGCGTACAGCCTTTATATGCTGTGGGAAATGAAGTGTACAGTATTGAGCCGTGTTGATAGCAAACGAGCCTCTCTCCCCATCGATTGTGTGAGGAGAACTTAGTTCAATGTCCTTGGGCGGTGCAGCAGGTAATCTATTGAGTTATTAATCTGTGAAGGGCCAAGCCATGCCCAGGCAAATGGCTATCTACGCGGGTTATTTCTGACCCACAACAGCGTTTCATCACCACACTCCAATCCCCGGAGTGGCTTTCAGCATTAATCCATTCAGAACGGGGTACACAGTATTGTGTATCATTATTTTATGCTTAAACTATTGAAAAATAGCAGATATACAAGCTCACAGCGCGGCACCGAGTGCCGCGCTGCGAGCTTGTAGATCTGCTATTTTTGAAAAATCGTGAAAATTTGAATTTTGACCCGATTCTATAAGTGTCTTTTGAATCCTTCTAAGATTTTTTGAAAAACCTATGTTTCAGCAATCTGGCCAGCCATCGTCAAAGTAAAGGTCCTTTTCACTTAACTGGAGCTCAGTTAGTCTGTTCTTGAGAGACTACTATGTCAGTGGTTCTCAAACCTTTTCATGTGAAGGACCCCCAAAATGACATGTATTTGGCCACGGACCCCCCCATCTCAAAATATTTAGTTCCAGGGACCACCCAGAAGCAAAATTTGAGTTACAACCGTTCGCTTTGAAAATACATATATTCAAAGATTTGCACACATGTTCACGACTTTTTTCAAAAATAGCAGATCTACAAGCTCGCAGCGCGGCACTCGGTGCCGCACTGTGAGCTTGTATATCTGCTATTTTTCACTGGTTAAAGCAGTCAATAATTCTAGGCCTAAATAGGTTAATCGACCACCCTGTTTCTTCTCTGACCTCAGAATATGACGGTACTTGAACTTCTGCCGGGGTGGTGGGGGCCAGGCGGGGTCGTGAGGAGGATCAGCCACCCGAAGGGAATTAATTCTTTGGCCGTTGTGCTCTCCATCAACACGTGGACATGCCACGGCGTGGTGCGATGCAGGGGAAATAACAGCCAAAACACTCTCCCGATCATCTGGGGTGCGAAAGAGAAAAGCGCCGCGGTCGCGCTTGCAAAAAAAAAAAAGCGACAGAATAAAATATGTTTCGCTTAACGCATTTAGGCCTAGAATTATTGAATGCTTTAACCAGTGAAAAATAGCAGATATACAAGCTCACAGCGCGGCACCGAGTGCCGCGCTGCGAGCTTGTAGATCTGCTATTTTTTGAAAAGGTCATGAAAATGTGTGCAAATATTTGAATATATTATGTATTTTTAAAGCGAACGTTTGTAACTCGAATTTTGCTTCCGGGTGGTCCCTGGAAGTAAATATTTTGAGATGGGGGTCCGTGGCCAAATACATATCATTTTGAGGGTCCTTCACGTGAAAAGGTTTGAGAACCACTGACATAGTAGTCTCTCAAGAACAGACTAACTGAGCTCCAGTTAAGTGAAAAGGACCTTTTCTTCTCATGGCTAGCCAGATTGCTGACATAGAAACAGAAGGATTCAAAAGACACTTATAGAATCGGGTCAAAATTCAAATTTTCACGATTTTTCAAAAATAGCAGATCTACAAGCTCGCAGCGCGGCACTCGGTGCCGCGCTGTGAGCTTGTATATCTGCTATTTTTCAATAGTTAAAGCATAAAATAATGTGTACCCGTTACGAACGGTTTAAGGGGGCCTTTCTTCCCTGTCAGGGAAGGCAAGCAATATAACACATGCGCTTGTGTTGTAGCAGCGGTCACACGCGGTTCAAATTGTCCTGGTTTTTTTGACATGTGTCCCTGCTGATGGGTTGTTCAAACCCCTGAGCTCAGATGGCGATGGCACTCTGCCGTCTCTGCCCGTTTCCTGGCCTCAGATATGTGACAAATTCAGACAAAAAAAGAAAGAAAAAAGAAAAAGCGCAGGTGGCAGATGAGGCTCCGACATTTGAGAACGAGCACATCTCCCTGGGCTGGCTGGCAGGGCCTCATTGGGACGCCGATATGCTCCATATGTGTTTAATCACTTGTCTGGGAGCTAGCGCGACGACTGACGCTGCCCTGGACCTTGGCTGGCACGTTTTTTACAACGGGTTAACTCCATCTAAGTGTGCCACCACCTCGCCAGGCAGAACAGAGAGGGAGACGGTGACAGGGAAGCCAAGAGAATGAGCAGACGTGGAAAAAGGACTCACATGTTTTACTTAAGTACAAGTACCTGCAATGTGGAAATACTCTGAGGGTGCCCTCACACCAAAATACCTTTGAGAGTGGAATCCGCGTTCCGCCAATGCATTTCAATGAGAAGGGAGCGTTTTTTGCAGAAATCCTCTGCTGGCATGAAACCGCTTCACTCTCATTGGGTGCGTTTATATGCACATTCAGAATGGCATTCAGAATGAAGTTATTCCGAATAGAGCTTCATACCCAAACGTTTACATGGGACCTGAATACAAGTATCCCTCATTCCAGTGTCGTTTACATGACCAAAGGATTCATTCGGAATAGAACTTTGGGCATGCGCAAAGTAGGCCTACTTCAGGTCGGAGAAGGGGGGGGGGGCAGTTCAGACAGCAGTTCATTCCGAATGGAGCGTTTATATGACAAATGTATCCCGATTGAAACGGCATAAACCACCTCTTCAGACCAGAATGAAAATTAATTCGGGTCAGACCGGAATGGCCATTCCTAAACGTTTATATGAGCATTTCTATTCTGAATGAGCAGTCATTCCGAATATAAGTGGAATACATCTGTGCATATAAACGCACCCAATGAAATGCATTGGCGGAACGCGGATTCCACTCTCATAGGTATTTTGGTGTGAGGGCACCCTCACAAGTAAAAGTCCGGAATTCAAAATGTACTTGAGTAAAAGTATGAAAGTTTTGGCATCAAAATGTACTTAAAGGAGTAGTTTTTTTTCTTTTTTTCTAATGATTAGTCATGCCATGGAGACTTGAGTTCAATAATATTTGTGTCTATTCGTCGCATTCCTGAGACAAAAACATTGATTCTGGATGGGGATCAAATAAGGCCCTGGATAGGGACCCAATTGCATTTGGGTCAGAATCAAAGGGAGAAATTTTGGGTCAAGGGGCAAGTAAATTTACCCCCGTTGATTCTCACCCAAATGCGTTTGGGTCCCCCTCCAGGCCCATGCATTTGGGTCCCCATTCAGAATCAATGGGGTAAATTTACGAAATCATTTTTTTTTTTGTCTTTAATAGGAATGCGACAATATTTAAAAAAAATATATATATATTGAACTCAAGTCTCTATGGCGTGATAAATCAATAGAAAAAAAGTCCTTTTGGGGGTGAACTACTCCTTTAAAGCATCAAGAGCACAAAATGTTTGAAAATAGCAGATCTACAAGCTCATGTGTTGTGTAGATCAGCTATTTTCAAATAGCCAGGATATAAAATAGGGCTAAATTGGTTTATGTACTGTATGTTTTATAATTTATATCTGCAAAGTAACTATAGTAACTAAAGTTTTCAAATAAATGTAGTGGAGTAAAAGTACACTATCTGGATCCGAGATGTAATGGAGTAGAAGTAAAAGTGTTGGAAATTTGAAATACTCAAGTGAAGTACAAACACCTCAAAACTGTACATAAGTGCAGTACTTAAAGGGGCACTCCACCACTTTTCAACCTATCTTCATATAATAGGTCCTCACTAATGTTCATGATAAAATATCAAAAAAAAAAATCTACTCAGTTTGGGTCTCATAGGAGAGCCAATAGAAACTGCAGGCTTTCTATTCCTGAAAAAGTTGCAATGTTAAAGTGGAAGCCATTGTTCTCATGATAATAAAAATCTATATATTTTTTTCAAAAATATTATTTAATTTCTTTTTGTCAAACGATGATGTCACCGGTAGGAAGGATTTGACAGCTCTCCTATGAGACCCAGACTGAATAGAAAACAATTGTGCTATTTTATTATGAACATTAGTGAGGACCTATTATGAAGACAGGTTGAAAAGTGGTGAACTACTCCTTTAAGTAAATGTAGTTACAGTAGTTAGTTACTTTACACCACTGCAGCGAAGGAATGAGATATGTGGCAGAGACAGAGAGAGGGAGGAGGGGAAGGTGCAGTCTGTAGTGTGTGTGTGTGTGTGTGTGTGGGGGGGGGGGGGGGGGGGTATAGCAGATTGTGCCACTCTGTCCCCAGGGTCAGCCTTGTGTTTTCTTCCATCTCCAGCCCGGGTCCCAGAAGACTTTCCAACCCCATCCAACAATATGGCTCAATTACGGCGGCTCTGGCTCCCGCTATTCTCCAGTGGTGTGTAAAGGAGGAATTAAGATTGTGTAATATCTGAGGAATCGCACACCCGGAAGCACTGACCTGATATGTACACATTCCCAGTCTCTTGTCTGGAACTTTCGTTCCGGAAGAGCGGTCAGAGAGGAAAAGCCCCATGTTCGACAAAATTGCTTACACTAGTCATCATCGGGAGGAGGAGGAGGAATGCCCCCCCAAAAAAGAGAAAAGAATACTCGTTTGTGCAATATGGTGCACTGAACACCCCACCTGACCGACACACACACGCAGGGGCGTCACAAGGGGGGAATCGGGACTGAGTTACTAGGGCCCAAGGTGGAGGGGCCTTAATTATTTTATACTATTGAAAAATAGCAGATATACAAGCTCACAGCGCGGCACCGTTTTTGAATATATCTTTTTAAGCCTGGAACTAAATATTTTGAGATGGGGGTCCGTGGCCAAATACGTATCATTTTGGGGGTCCTTCACATGAAAAGGTTTGAGCACCACTGACATAGAAACATAGCTTTTTCAAAAAAGGATTTGAAATATTCAGATTCCGCACAAATTTTCACGATTTTTCCAAAATGGCAGATCTACAAGCTTGCAGCTCGTGAGCTTGTATATCTACTATTTTTCAATAGTTAAAGCACAAAATAACGCAGTGAATCCTTGTACCCAGGCCCCCGAATTTGGTGCGACACCCCTGCACGCACGCACACACACACACACACACACACACACACACACACACACACACACACACACACACACACACACACACACACACACACACACACACACACACACACACACACACACACACACACACACACACACACACACACACACACACACACACACACACACACACACACACACACACACACACACACACACACACACAAACAGTCATCCACTGAGGTGGAGAGGAAGACACAGGTGTCAAAATGGATTCCTGAATAACAACAGAGGTGCCATTACCTGAATGTCACCCGACGTGCACACACACTGCATCCTTGGGAGAGAGGGGGGGGGGGGGGGGGGGGGGGGGGAGAGCGGGGAGAGCAGACGCGACATTTGCGGCGCAATCTCATCGCTCCGTTGCAGGGAAAAAAAGTGTCTTTCCTTGTTCGGTCACAATTCAATTTTCATCCGACATAAACGCGCATGCCATAAAGAAACCCATCGACATTATCGCACCGTTCATTCAAGGGAGTGCTCAGTCATCTGTGGCGTATTCAAACTACCCCCCCCGGAAAACACAAAAGGCGACCCGTCTCTTTTGTCACGCGACACCTGTAAAATGGCCAACATATCACTAGCATATCATCAATACGTATAAATGTCAAGACTGTGTGGCATTCTCTCTCACTGTTTGTTCCTTAACAAATCGATGCGGCACCATTTCTAATAAGTACACAATGTAAATGAGTCCTGGGGCTTCGCCGTAGTGTACAGCAGCCTGTCATTTCCAGCTGTTAAATGCAAATTGCGCGTTATCGCCGCGCACACTCTCCAGCGTGGATATGCCATTGTGTCATTTCTTCTTTTTTTTTGCTTGCTGCAGAAGGTAATATGTGGCCTTTGGAGAGAGAAAAAAAAAGGATAGGAGATCCCTGACAGACCCGTGACAGAGAACAGCACTCCTGACTGAAAGGAGTGACTCGTCAATGGGGTTCCTTAATTACGGTGTGTTTTAAACAGCGGGCGGCGGTCTGCCGTATTTTCCGGAAGTGCGTCATTTGTCAATGGGACCCGGCAACTACTGGCAATAGCAGGCGATGACGCGATGGTGGAAAACGTCGCCCAAAGAACATGAAAATACTGTAGTTTATCTTTTGGACAACATCGGCGGCTGTTGCCCGCTGTTAAAATGTAGGGGTAAATCAGTGTTTCTCAAACTTGCAAATGTCAAGGTTTACTCTTAACATGACAGTGTACAAATGGAACCAAATGAACCCGCTAGGGTCCATTCGTACACTGTCAGAGTTACAGACTTGTATGGGTCCATTTAGACCCTCCTAAAGGAACCCACAGATTCACTGGAATCCACTTTGAGAACCACTGTGGTAAATGATTCCCTCTTAATGGTTACTATAGGAGGTTCCGAATGGACCCTAACAGGTCTGTAACTCTGAGAGTGTACTAATGTAACCGTTTGGTTACGTTCGTACTCTCTCAGAGTCATGGTGGTCCTTGAAATGTAGAAGTTACAGCAGACATGAAGTCTTCATGCCAGCTCAGTCAGTGTGATAAAAACCTGGTTCCGGGAAAGGTTCCAAATGTGATAGAACCAATTCCGGTTCCTCAATGTTGGATCCGGTTCCTTGGATTCCTCCCGGTTCCGGGTCCCAACCCGTACTCGTCAGTCTCATCAGTGGATGACACAACGGCCACTATTTATAACCAGTTAAACACCTAAGGGCGAAAAGAGACCTGGTCGCACAGGACGGAATTTGCACAAGACGGAATTAATTTGCAAGTGTGATTCGATTTGCGGTTGGTTGTTTAAGTTGGAAAAAAATATGGACAAAATATTTTCCCAAATATGGATATGACTGACATCATAGATGTCTTATGTTATAGACCACATGAGACTCACACAATATGTCAAAATATGGGCGTTCCAAGCTATGGGCTTAATATTGATGACATCAGAGATCTTCATATATGGGCATAACTACGACCTACGGTCGCAAATAATAAATCAGGCGTTAAACAGTCATGCACCTCTCCCTTGCTCCCTCACTGATACACATCGTACGCACGTTACACACAAACACGGCCTACAGACTGACATGCACGCACGCACACTTACAGTACACACACACTTACAGTACACACACACTTACAGCACACACACACACACACACACACACACACACACACACACACACACACACACACACACACACACACACACACACACACACACACACACACACACACACACACACACACACACACACACACACACACACACGCACGCTGCAAACAGGGAATATGAAAAAAGAAATTGTAATCTTCTTAAGGAAATTTGCACATCAAAACAAAGACGTGGTAAATCCTTGGCTTGGCTTTTTGGCTGTGTGGGGGAAAAACTAAAACAAAAAGCCGTTTCAACTTGGAGCGCTGCAGAGGCATTGCAATAAGAGTAATGTCAAGGAGGAGATTTTAATCACAGATTGCACCGCATGCCTATGGGGGGGGTTTACATGATGAGGCGGCACACTCAGACGTTTTTTCTTTCTTTTTTTTTCCATTAAAGTCCTAACACAGTGTACATACCGTATGTATGCAACCTGCACTAACGGTCGGTGCATCTCCGTATGGCATAGAGGCATATTATCTACGCATGCATTCAGGGTAAAACAGATTTTTTCATTCATAATTAAAAATAGGAAGACATATTGTACAAGAATATGAGCGTCTTTATGTATACCTGAGTGGGCAGTTACACTCCATTTGCTCTAACAAGATCACTGAGCACTGAAGGCCTGCTGTACTGTACTGTACTGTACTGTACTGTACTGTACTGTAGGTGTGTGGAGGAACCATTCATGATGAAGGAAGAAAGAATACCTCATGGAAACTACTACTGATCTAAGTCCAGGGGTGCTTCAGAATACTTTGATAATATTTGGAATTCATCAATATAACTTCAATTCAAAAAACAGACCTGGGTTTCACTGTACTTAATTGGTGTGTTCTGCACGAAATCGATTCCTCGTGACATACTTGTATCTTAACCCATTAATTGCCTAGAGACTCTGGCTGGCAATGCTTGCATGTTTACCAGGTAAAATAATAATAAATACGTTTTTTTTTTGCGCCAGGTGAGCAAAAACACTACATTACCCATCAGGCTTAGCGGGCGATTCGGTCGCATCCATTTCCTGACTAGGATCACATGCACACGGCTGTGTTTAGAGCGGCCATGTAAATCCCCCATTCACAATGAATGTAAAAATGCACCACGGTATGGCTGAAGGGAGCGACAGATTAGGTTGTGTTTTACATCGCCACGCTAACAATCTCATGTGCGCTCAGGGGTGAGATGCCGTGGGCTCAGCGAGCCCACACTTATTTTGCTGCACGCACGCGCGCCTCATATGCACACACTAATTAACAATAAAAACACCAATTAACAATAAAAACAGCGTGCGCGCATGACGTCATGAATTTAGAGGACCCACACTACTAAAATCCATATCACACCACTGTGTGCGCCCGTCACGCACGCCGATGTCCGCGAGCACAACGCATGCACACCGCTAAGTTGAATGCAGCCAATGATGGCGTCCGTGTGTTAACATATTTGCGTACAGTGATAAATGTATAAGATTGACAATGTCATGGATGAAAAGATTATTTAAAGGGCTGTACTGAGCCAGTAAGGTCTGAGAACCACAGCTATATATTTACAAAATGACTGAAAGACCAAGATGAGGTCATTGAGCTGTAATTACAACAAAACGTCATTCGCAGTCTATGCTCATATCACATGACATAATATAGCGTAGTCGGCTGATGTCCAAAGAAAATGTGCCTTGTGCTGTATGTACTGTAGGTCATGTAACATCCACCCTTTGTCAAAAGGACCTCAACATGTTCCATAAATCCTCGCGCCATCATATTAAGGGGCCCCAGTGGCATTAAGGAAGTCTGCTCCATCTCTCATTCACTCTTTTATTCTCATATATGGAAGTGATAATGCTCGGGGGAGGCCATTGAGAGCTAATGAATGGCTGTAATGGCGAGTCGGGAGTAATACACAATTGAAGTCTTTCGCAGGTTTTATGGATCCGAGGCTAATTAATGAAAAATAGAGGCCGCATTGTCTCCCATCAAATCCAATCCTTAATTCACCGGAGTCCCAATCACCCCTTCGCTGGAGCCTAACGTTTTAATCATTCTACCTCCAGAGCACGGGGCCAGTCCCCCAGTCGATTATTGCAATTCAATTTAGCATATTAATTATAGTCGCAGCCGAAGGGTATGTTCTTTTTCTCCTCTCGAGGTGAACGTGGCCGTGTGCTTTTTCCTCCTCTCCCAACATGTTTGCTTATCTGTAGCCTCTTCTAGGCACTGTTTATATTGCATTGTTACCATGGGATGGTGGGTTATCGCTACAGTATGATAATGTACCTCCCCGTGCCCCAGGACGTTGGCGTAAACGAGCGGGCAACCTGAAGGGGAAGCTCCGACTGATAATCCTCCTGTAAAGACTAATGCGATCAATGATGCCACCCATGGGAGATTAAACGACTGCTGCCAAGGGGATGGTTGGTTGGTTGGTGGTGGTGGTGATGGTAGATGTGTGGCCCTGCACTGCCTGAAGGACCCTCACGTGGGTGGTTTGAAGAAGTAGACCAGTGGTTCTCAACCTGTGGGTCGGGACCCCCAGGGGGTCCCCAAATTATTGTGTGGGGTCCTCAGATGATTAACTTAACACTTTCTAAGCCGAAATAGAATGGGGGTTGGTAGATTAGCCGTGAAATTTCTATTATTGTATTGTGATCGAGACATAATATTATGTTTATAAACATGAGTCCGCAGCCCCTCCATCTTGAACAGCGCCGTTGTTTTTCCTTTTTTTTTTTCCCCAGGTCAGTAACTCACCGTGATTTTCTCGATCTCCGTTGGGATAGAATGGGTGTTTTGGCCGATCATCGATCTCCCCGTGCGTTTCGCGTGCGCGATCCGTTCACGTAAATGTCTCCGCAAATAATCCAGTGTGACTCAAGAGCAGAACTGAAAAGTGTCGCTAGCATAGCCCCTAACATGGCTGCTGTAGAAGCACCAGGGTACAGACAGTAACCGAATGGGATAATGTGCCTTGGAAAAGGAAAGGCCAATGACATCACTTCTGCTTCATCTCAGCCCAGCCATGAGCTATCGATGCACGAGTGGTGACTACTAGGGAAGGTTAGACGATCGCCGATTTTCGGATGAAAATCATTTATTTCGGTAAATACGGGAAAGTACGGGAAAAGACGATTGGCTGCCCCTCCCCCCCTAGGAAGTTCGATATAGTACGGTTTTAACATTAAGGGGCTCCCCGTGGCTTGGAAAGGGTTAATGTGATTTTGTTTTTCTCGCTCAACAGTAAACAAACCAACATAAAGTTTAAGTGTATAAAAGGGTATCTGCACATTTCCGAGGTGACAATAGCCCCGTATACATGCACACATCTAATCGTATTAAAAACAAGATTTTAGATAAACCCGATCTAATTCTGCATGTATACACCTAAATAAACCCGATCAAAACCAACACGATTTAAATTCTGATCGGATGCAGAGGGGTGGTCTAAACTATTTTACGACCCGGTCAAAAGGAAAATCCTTCCATGTATACACCTAACCTGATTAGAATATGACATGTTCTTTCAGCGAAGCACATGAAGCATATTGCTGATGAGCGCGACAGAGACAGAGGGGAGAGATGTGCGCACACACACACACACACACACACACACACACACGACGCAAAAAAATCACGAGAGAGAGAGAGAGAGAGAGAGAGAGAGAGAGAGAGAGAGAGAGAGAGAGGTTAACACACCGACCCAAAAACTTCACGAGCGCAAACTCACTAAATGGACCTGTACTGTAGGCCTACGTGTGGTGTGTGAGTGTGTGAGAGAGAGAGAGAGAGAGAGAGAGAAAGAGAAAGAATCTAGCGCAACTGGACGTTACCCTGTCCCGTTCATCTATCCTCCTGTGCGTCTTTTACCAGGTCAGATTGACCTGGCCACTAACTAATTGTCTTCTTGCGATCATAAATAACCTAAGAAACCACCAGCAAAATATCCTTTATCCTATATCCTTCATCAGATAAATAGCCTAAAGGGGACTGGGTTAAGGGGATATAAGAGTCGATTTTAAAACTATACAGACTTTTTGTTTATTATCGTGAATGCACTTGTCCATGAAGCCTATTATGTTGATGGGCCGTCGGGCGCAAATATGGATTGTGACGTGATGATGATTATAATAATGATAGGCCTACATGTATACTGGTGGAAAAAGTACTCACATTTTGTACTTAAGTAAAAGTATCAATACTGCAATGTAGATGTAGGCCTACTCTGTTACAAGTAAAAGTCTGGAATTTAAAATGTACTTGAGTAAAAGTACGAAAGTATTGGCATGAAAATGTATTTAAAGTACCAAAAGTAAAAGTACAAAATGTTTGAAAATAGCAGATCTACAAGCTCAGTTGTGAGCTTGTAGATCGGCTATTTTTAAATAGCTAAGGTATAGATTAGGGCTAAGTGCATTAATGTATGTTTAATATAATATAATAATTTATATCTGCAAAGTAACTAGTAACTAAAGTTTTCAAATAATTGTAGTGGAGTAAAAGTACAATATTTGGATCCGAGATGTAGTGGAGTAGAAGTAAAAGTAGGCCTACTGAAAACTGGAAATACTCAAGTAAAGTACAAATACCTCAAAACTGTACTTAAGTACAGTACTTAAGTAAATGTACTTAGTTACTTTACACCACACATCCCCAATAATCTAATTAAAAGAGCATTGCAGCTTTTTTTCACTTTGGTGGGGCTGTGCATTTGCATTAGGCTCCATTATTATTAATGGATACAGGGAAATGCGATCACAAAACAATTTAAAAGTGGGCACATGTAAACACCAGATCGGATTGATCTCACCCCATGTAAACACTTGATCCAATACCTTCAATCGGGTTTATTTAGATCAGATTGGAATGAAGCTGTCATGTATACGCAGCTAGTGTAAGGACTTTTTAATACCTCTAAAATGGCAAATTAAACATTAGCCAAATTGTCAAATATTAGAGGCAGAATTTGTGAAAATAGCCGATCTACATGCTCGCGACGCGAGGCGTTGTGAGCATGTAGATCTGCTATTTTCACAATAGAACCGTGTTGTACAGAATTGAAGGCCTCAACTCTTAGTGATCGTCAGGGTGGGGGGGTCCCTAGTTAAAATATGAGTATTTTGGGGGTCGTGGCCTGAAAAGGTTGAGAACCACACCCCCACATCCCCAAAAAAAGAAGAGGAGGGGAAAAAAAGGCAGAATGGCCACTGTGTGAAATGAATAAGGGCTATTGCAGCCGGGCACTGTGAAGCCAGTCCTCCCTGTTGTCCAGTTAGAGGCTGATCCAGCCTGGACAGGTGCACTGGGCTGAGAGAATGGGAGCCCTTTCGCTCGTACGGTGGACAGCAGGGCCCTTTCAGGTGAAACTGAGCATGTATAACTCTAATGCTTATTGCAAAACCAGGGGAGCGTATCCACTGCCATGTCCTCCAAGAATGGAAATATCATACATCTGCGCTCAAATATTAATGACCGGCTCATAAAGTCGATTTACCCTTATGTGTGCGGATAGCTTAAAACAAATCCCATCACTTAGTAAACTTTTATGAGGCAATACGAAACGGTTAGTGCTTGCTCTCGCCGTTTAATGCGTGACGGCGTGATTTGTATACGCCGCACTCCCGACGAAGGAGCACGCCTCGAGGAATGTTCAAGCTCTTGCACATTGCGATGCTGCAGAGCATGCGTGTGATGTGTGAGGTGATGATAAAGTGAGCGCTCCCGCTGTGGGTCCTCTCCTTGCTTGGGCGCAGAGGACTTCTATCAATACTGCCCCCCCAACCTCACCCCACTCCCCACGGGCCCCCTGGCAGTCCCCGGCTAGACCCCATCCCACCCTGTCAAATCCCAGAGTAGAGGCAGATGGGCCTGGCTTTTTATGTACTAATCAAGGAGGAATTTGCTCCCTCACAGACACGTCACCCCTGACCCACGCGTCTAGTCGCATTCATTATTCATCGGCGCGGAGGTGAGCCGCCGCCAAGGGGTCGAGAGCAGGGAGGAGAAGACGAGCAGGAGTGTGTTAGGGATGGGACGATACGCGATGTTATCGTTTATCGCGATAAAAAAAAAACACTCACGATAATCGCGTCGTGGAGATTTAACATGTCGTGATATCGTCCTCCGTCATGCACTGGGTTCAATTCAACTTTGATTTGCAGAGCTGCATATCCGGTACCACTTAAACCCTCTATAATTGGTAAAAAGATACTTATAATATACTTACAGTGCTTGATAAAGTATTTTTTCACTCTCTATCAAATGTCTTTGCCAAAAAATAGCCGATCTACAAGCTCACAACGCATCGCGTTGCGAGCTTGAAGATCTGATATTGTTTGGCACATGTTCCGCCCCAGGATAATGGATTTTGATTATCGCGATAATATCGTAAATCGCGATTTCTTTGGTCACAATAATTGTGATACGAAATGTTCATATCGTCCCATCCCTAGAGAAGATGAGCAGGAGTGTGTGTGTGCGTGCGTGCGTGCGTGCGTGCGTGCGTGCGTGTGTGTGTGTGTGTGGGTGTGTGTGTGTGTGTGTGCGTGTAGTGCCACTTGTCATTCTGTGTTCCTCATGCCAGCTCATCCCAGTGTTCAAGTGTCCCTCAGCCCCATCTGCCCGACAGGAAGCCTTTACGGAACATCTGCTTTCATCCTCCGGTCCATTCCTTCCTTCCTCCACCCAGCAGAGACGCACACACCGGAGCATTCATTTGCAATCTGTCGGTATGTTAACTTGGTATAGCCGTGCTTATACTCTGTCCCCTTCCCTCTCTCTGCGGTGGTCAACGCCTAGGGGGGAAATCGTTTCGGGCCAGGACATTAAGAAGAACACTGGAGAGTACAGCAGGAACAGGTTGCAGTGTGTCATTTAACTACAGTTGGACAGGATCACTCCAGGATTACACACACGGTCAGATGGAAGATATTTACAATTTACAGCATACATGGGCAACTGGCGGCCCGTGGCCCCCACCTTCACTTAATGCGGCCCACGGGTTAATACCGGAATACTGATATATTATCTATTTCAGCTGTTACAATTCCAAACATGACCTGCTTTAATTCCGTCAGTCTATATTAGTAGCTTAATGATTAGTATAGTAGTATTAAAATGTATTTTTTTAATTCAATGTATTTGTATTTAGGTTCATAAAGTTAACATGAGTATATAACTAAATGCGTTTGAAATTAAATCAAAATGTTACATTTCAGGATTCCAATTCAAAAGAAGCAAAAATAGCCGATCTCCAAGCTGCTTCTTTTGTATATGAGATACTAGAATGACAAAGTTTCACGCAGCAATATGCAATATGGCCCTCTGGAGTGAAGGTGGAAATATAGTGGCCCTCGCCATCATCAATGTTGCCCAACCCTGATTTACAGTTACAATTTAAGTATTTAGCAGTTGTACACGGAAAAGGAAAGATCCTGCAGGCAGAAGGGAAGCTCAGTCGTTGCTGAGTCATGATGCAACTGCTACTGACTACAGTGACTAGTACATTTACCGTCTGCCATCAGACCTGTATCGACCTGTGGTACATTGGCGTTTGGCAGTCCTAAAAAAAAAGCATAAAAACAATATTTTCCATTCCAAAAATGTATTACTTAAGGTCCAAGTGGATGGAATTTAAACATTTTGTATAGGATGGTACAGTGTGCCAACTCCAGACTTTGCAAAATTATTTTTTGGTCAATTGCAATGGACAGTAATGTTATGCAGGATATCCAGCTTTTCATTTATTGATGGGAAAATGCCATTCCAACCGTGTAGTTCATTAATTGGTGGACAAATTGGGTCCGGACCAAGCAATGGCTCTGTCTGGACCGTGACCCATTTCTGGCAAATCATGGAGCATTTTTGGTAACAGGCACAGCTTGTCCAGATTTTACGGTACTGCTTCAGCAGAGCTGCGAAACCCCAGTTATCTAAATGAGCGGATTGAAAACTATTTGTGCCCAAGGCACAGTAAAGGGCAAATCAAAATATGCATATCCTTGCAAAATAGCCTCTAAAACACTCTACAATCACTCTTATCGCTCTGTACATTTTAATGTTTTACTTAATGGCATTTACTCCTGAACATCTTAATGCGCGTGTGACCAGGCACGTGCACACATAGACAGACATGAAAGGGGGCTTGAGCCCCTGCCCTTTTATCCGTCTGTAAAAAGTGCCCTCTCCAGACCATATATGCATTTATTTCTATGGTAAAAGAAATGAAAATGCCCTCCTTTCCATGCCATACCTGAAGGCAGCATTCAAGAGAATATGCCTTGTCCAAAAACTCTCCTGCACTTGAATGCAGCATCTTTTGTTGAAAGAATTGCCATCTCTGTGTATAAATCTGTTACGGCACACCTCCAGTATTGACTTGATTATGCTATAGTTCAGTGTGGTATCAAGAACTGAAAATAGCCGACCTCCAAGCTCACACCGCGTCGTGAGCTTGGAGGTCTGCTATTTTCGATATGTTCACCAATAGGCCCTTTTAGAAAATTTCAGCCGCTGCCTCTCTAACATTCTCTGCACGTCCCTGCGTGTGACAGAGTGGTGACGCGATCAGCCCGGCCGATTAACTTTACTCTCAGAAGGCTCCCCTTCCATGAGTTTTCCTAAATATTGAATTCAAAATGTTTCCTTTTTTTTAAGTGTAAAGAGTCTGTCTGACTCTCTCTGACCTCAGTGCACGCCACACTGGACACAAAAATTCTCAGTATTAATGTATACATTTTTAACTCCCGAGAGTGCAGGCTAAATTGTAACCAAATGGACTGACGGCCAGATCTCTGTCGGCACCTCAGCGCACGCTGCACTAAAATCCTCAGTGTTCATTTATCCATAACTCGAGACGGAACCAATTAAATGAACCATGTTGCCGTATGTTTGATGTCGAACTAATTTCCCATGGATAATGAGTGACATGTACGGAAGCTCTTCCGTATAAACCTATATATCTGACCAACTCTGTTTTGGGGATGATTACGTGATGTCACTTACATAACTGCATGGATATATGCATATGGTCGCCTATAACCCATAGCAAAAAAGTGCACAGCACACCAGTCCTTGTGAGGTGCCGGCCAACGGGACAAATACTAACAAAAAAAGTGTAGAGCCGCACACTCGTAGCTGCCGATGCACATTTATTTATTAAAGGACAACACAGATAACCCATAACATAACATAACATTATGACGCAATATTTTATGCTTTAAATATAAAAAAATAGCAAATATACAAGCTCACAGCACGGCACCGAGTGCCGCGCTGCGAGCTTGTAGATCAGCTATTTTTGAAAAATCGTGAAAATTTGAATTTTGACCCGATTGATTGATTCTATAAGTGTCTTTTGAATCCTTCTAAGATTTTTTGAAAAACCTATGTTTCTATATGTCAGCAATCTGGCTATAGCCATCGTCAAAGAAAAGGTCCTTTTAACTTAACTGGAGCTCAGTTAGTCTGTTCTTGAGAGACTACTATGTCAGTGGTGCTCAAACCTTTTCACGTGAAGGACCCCCAAAATGATATTTATTTGGCCACGGACCCCCATTTCAAAATATCTAGTTCCAGGGAGGGACCCCCCAGAAGCAAAATTTGAGTTACAAACGTTCGCTTTTGCACACATTTTCACAACTTTTTCAAAAATAGCAGATCTACAAGCTCGCAGCGCGGCACTCGGTGCCGCGCTGTGAGCTTGTATATCTGCTATTTTTCATTAGTTAAAGCATTCAATAATTGTGGGCCTAAATGGGATAATTCCGCCTCAGCATGCAGTTTCACAAGTTTTGTAATAACTTCTAAAACCAGGAAAAGTTCTTTCGACGTGGAAAAAGAACTGAATATTTTGTCAAGGACTTAAAGAGGACTGTATCGTCTCAACACAATAACATTTTGACAACATTTTTCACGTCTGGTAAGATATTATTTACATTGTTTCTGTCTCTAAACAAATGAAGCATTACTGTGCTGTGAGTGGGATTAGTCTACTTATACATGTTGTTTAGGCAACGCTAATCGAAATATAAAAGACAATGGTATCCCGTTGCTATCCAGCTGTGTGGGTGAATAGGTGTTAAACCTCGAGAGAGGACCGTGGCCTATGAAATCGCAGGGGAAAAAAGGGTCAATTTGATCTCAAGTCCGCCTGTGGTGGTAGGTCGACTAAATGAGTGTTAAGCCTTATTTCATGCTTTTGCAAATGTAAAAATAAATAGATAATAATAAATCGATTCACAACGCTTTAGGGTCTATTTTAGCTATTTTCATATAGCTAAATAAAAAAGATTATAATTTTTGCCTATAATGACATGACCAAAATGTTCAAAGTTTAGACTCCATTTGCCTCTGTATTGGCAAATGGAGTGCACAAAAAAAATCTACCTTGTATTGTATGTGTGGTTGTCACAAAATCCCAAGGCAGGAACGTGTCTCACAGCTAGCACAACATTGTGCCTCGTCACACCACACAAACCAGTGATCTAAATCACTTGACGCAACTCAGACGATCAGAGGGATTGTTATTGTGCGGTGCATTGGGGAGGGACACTCATGTTGAAGGTTCACTGGAGAGAAATGGATTAAAAGAAGAGAGAGGAGAGAAAAGAATGTAAAAGGGAAAAGTAGACAGAAAACAGTTCAAAGATGAATGGACGGATCAATATGCCTTCTTCCGGCAGCGATTGGGAAAACCAGTCTGCCTCATAGAAACAGTGTCAATCATAACAGTCCATAACTTTTTGTGTAGTTGTACAGATATTGCAATAATGTGTGATTGATTGTCACAGAATCCCAAGGCACACCTGAACTCACAGCACATCAGCGCACATTAAGGTGCAGCATCACGATGAATCAAAACACAAATCTTTTGACCAAACAGATCCACATAAATCAGAGGGCACAAGAAAAAAACTGTCCAGTTTGTGATTTGCCCACTCCTTCCAGAGGAAACAGGAAGTGTTAATGGAAGACGTTAACGGACCAGGGACGTGCAGAGAAATGTTAGAGAGGCAGAGGCTGACATTTCTAAAAGGGCCTTTTGGTGAAAATATCGAAAATAGCAGACCTCCAAGCACACAACGCATCGCAGCGTGGCGCGTTGTGAGCTTGGAGGTCTGCTATTTTCGGTACTTGATAGTTGATACCACACTCAACTAAGAATAATCAAGTGAATATTGGAGATGTGACCGTACGGCAATATCTACACAGAGAGGGCAATTCTTTCAACATAATATGCTGCATTCAAGTTCAGGAGAGTTTGGACACAGCAATTCTCTTGAATGCTGCCTTCAGGTATGGCATGGGAAGGGGGCATTTGCATCTCTTTCGCCATAGTAAAAACTGCATTCATGGTCTGGAGAGGGCACTTTTTTACGGATAGAAACGCATGTCTATGTGTGCACGTGCCTGAAAGGGACTGTGCACATTTCCCCAAAGTGCAGGAGCAGGTTCAAGGTGAGACTCTGTTTCTTTTCATTTTGACTTCATGACAAGCCGATTGAAAACTTCATAAAATGGCTTCTCGCTTGGCCATCAGCTCCTCCTGCTCATTCAGAATGCATTCCTCATCACAGATGTCAGGGGACTTTCAAATAGACCTTTCAACTTCAAGTGGGCTCACGCTGGACCTCTCCAGATGAAACCGATTGCTCTCCATCAAGATTCTTTTGGCGCAAATGACCCTGCCACGGCGCCATGTTGTGACTACAGAGTGTATGTATAACCAAAGTAGCACTACACAACTTGGCCATGCTTGGTTCCAGAATACAGTTGAAAGTGAGTCAGCTTTCTCCAACATGAACGCCATTAACATGAAATATGATTTCAGACACCAATGAGCTGCTACAGGTGTGCAAGAAAATAACACAGACTATTGTTCCGGCCTAGATTCAAACTACTGACAGGACAAGAAAAGCTCATTTCTCCCTCTAATCAAGGAAGTGGGAAGTGGGACAAAACAAGGAGAAAGGCGGGCATGAAAGCCGCTTTGTTTTTTTCTGAAAATCTGAGCCTAAAATCTAACGTTTTGGTAGCGCCACATATCATGAACGCAACATACCCAAATTGGACTTGGCATGTTCAGGGGCCTCTACAGTAGGCCTACACCTTCTAAACACCTGATACACGTGTTATCATATCCTATGGATGGGACTGTTATCAAAATTGTCATACCTTAGCCAAGGCTCAGTAGTCAGACTACCAACTACCAGTAGCTGGGTAGTCCCAATATCAACCTTAATATCAGCCTTGAGAAAGAAAAAAAAAATTGTTCCCGAAGCGGGATTCGATACCGCTATGAGGTGGTTACCAGCCACCCGACGCTACCGTTCACGCCACTATAAACGACGGAGCCGCGCCGTCTCAGGCGCCGATGAGCCCCGAGAGCCGCCGCCGAGGGAGCGGTAGCGACCGAGTCGCCGCGGCGAACGGTGCGAACGGCGCATGAGCCGACTCAGCGGCGTTACCGAATTATGTGCCGTTATGGACAGAATAGTAAATTTTGACCAGGGGACTGCTCCCGTTACCGAGTCATGTGTAAAACCAAGCAAAAAACAAAAGTCCGTCAGCTGCCTTGGTTAGCTCAGTCGGTAGCGTCGGGGACTAGTAATCCGACGGCCGGGGTTCGATTCTCACTGACGGAGCGACCAGTATACTGTTCCTGTGAACGTGCATTGGCGCATGCGCATTGCAATGACAAGTCTATGGGCGATAACGGATCTACCAGCTCCTGGTAGTTGGTAGTCCGACTACTGAGCCTTGGCCAAGGCATGACAGGGGTGAAAACAGACCCATACCAAGGGAGGATAACACGGAGATCGGCTGTTCTAAATCACTTTCACTTCTTTCCATAGCGGGCACCAAAAACTTGAACAGTTACACTGTCTGTCATACAAACCATTTTCCCCCACAGCTTCCTCATGACCAGGCATGTCCTGCACCCAACAACTGACACAACCCTGAGTAGTCGGGGAAGCCTAGCAGAGTCTCAAAGTATTGCCACGATTAAGCAAAATGCACACACAAATGCAGCATGTTTGAATGCTAAAGGTGTCCCTATGTATTTTTGATTTGCTACTGACTGATACATTATTCCATGTTAACTGTTGTGTTGTGCTCAGCAACAGGTGGTTCTTATGTTTTTACAACTAGTTTGTTCAAGAATTCACCTTTCTTTGATGACAATTTAACTTACCTGCTACCAAGAGAATCCATCCATCTTCAACTGCTTATCCGGAGCCGGGTCTTGGAGGCAACAGTTCCAGCAGAGAGCTCCAGACTCCTCACTAGTGATGTCAACAGAGAGAGACAAGGGTGTAAATAGCAATGATAGTGTATTGGCAAAATAAACACAGCCTCTGTTACCTGGGCTCTAAGGAATCCAGTTGATCTCCAATACATCTATTCCTGATCAGTTGTCTACATGAATACCGCAAATTGAGAATCATTCTTTGGCCAAGCAGACTATCACATTCACATACTAAGAATTTGATTCGGCAGATTACTCTCTAGTCTGGTCAAAATAAAGAGCCAAACGTGTAATAAAAATCTTGAAAGACTTTGTCATCTAATAACTTAGATGACAAAATGCTAGTGGCAAATGGAAAGCAACGATGCCAATGAGTTTGTTTTATAAACTAAAAGGTACTAATACAACTTTGCAGGGACAGTGCCATGGTAGACAGATATGGGGAAGTAGTTACAGAAAATATATTAAAGTTATACCATGTAACTTTTTTTATAAAACAAATCTTAAAATTGTCCTAACTCTTAAATCGCTAAAGTTTTAGAACACCCACTCCGTTATTTTCAGCTTCTGAAGCCTTCTCTTTATGTTTTCTATGATCCTGACCGGGGTCCGGTTTTCGCGGAAAAATTACGTCATCATACACTACCGGCCAATCACAGCGAGGGTTATACACTGCCGGCCAATCACAGCGCATCTTGAAGTGGGGTCGCTAGCTATCACAATATGGCGGCCATATTTGTAGGCGCCCGTGTGTCTCTATCTATACTCGGGTGAAAGACTCCGTTTCTCCGGAATGCCTGAACGCACAGGAACCAGGGACCCCTCTAAAGATAGATCTCGGCGAGGTGGAGGCAGACGCGGGGGTGACGCGGGGGTGTGAGGCCCGGTCCGCGGCGAAAAACGGCCGAAAGACGCGGACGCGACCGCGGTTTGCTATAGAGCCACTGACCACTAGTTGAGCAACTTACACAGTATAGCTTTAACAGTAACACTTCAAAAGCCTGTCTAAAACACGTCATGAACACACTCGGCATGCCATGTTCATACCATGATCACTCTCTATCGCGTACTATTTATATTGAGAGCATCCTGACATATTGCTGTACAGTCTGGTTAGGTAGCCCCCCCCCCCTCTCTCTCTAACACTGCCCCCCAGTTGCAATATAAAACTGCTGCTAAGTGCATTAATGCAATGTTGAAGGTATTACTGCATGGATCCCCGCTAGCTAGGCAGCCCATGGGCCAAGTGCGGCCGAGAGAGCCAATTGGGCAGCCCCTGCAATTACCATATTACCATGTCATAACATGTTATAAATTGTGCATAAAATGTACCTAAACCAAACCACTATTTTCACCACATAGGCCTACCATCACCGCACATTACGTACACGGTACGACTCCAACTGACCTGAGCCCTATAATCATGTAATTTTGTCTCTCTTCCTGGATTAGAATACATTCCTGAAAAATAGAGAGAAACAGAATAAAATATCAACAAAAGGCCCATGTGCTTGTGTAAAGTAATTTGGATAGCGTGTTATGTTGACAGATGCCAGGTCAGGTCAGGTGCTGACCTGACATCCTATAGTATGTATAGTTTCAATGTACAGATTATTATATATATTCTATAATGTTAGACTGGTGATAGTTCTTGGTTTACCTATGATCCTAGATTACAGTTTCTATGCATTTGATGTATTACCATGTGCTGTCCTTGCTAACACTAACCCTATTGTAAATCGCTCTGGATTAAGAGCGTCTGCTAAATGACTAAAATTGTAAATTACAAATTGTGTGGGTGTGTTTCAATGTGTTTCAAAATCATGTATACTGTAGTAGCCTATAGTAATAATGACTTCTCGTTTTCATTTTGACTGTCTGTACACTGTAGGTGCAATATAAAATTGCTGTATTGCTGCTACTGTAGCTAGGTTTACTGTTAAAGTTCAGGTATTGACTATGATTATTTATTATATTCGTATACACTTTTTATGACTTATTTTATTCTTTTATGCTGCTGTGGAGTGTATTGCCACCAAACTTGTTTTATTATGCAATGACAATAATCTCTCTCTATATACAAAGAACAACAAACTCAGTCATAGCCTCATAGGTCATGTGTGAATATATCTGGATGGTGATTCTTTGTCTAATACAAATGTAACAAATGTTCAGAGTTGTGTAATCACACGATTATCAGGCTCTTGTCAGATTGCCATGATAAGTATGTCAGGGTCAATAACACACACTAGAAGTAGTACACACAGAGAATATAAACTGTGACATGTAAACAGCAGAATGATTACAGCATGTAATCATTCTGCTGTTTTAATATTCAACTAACATCAGATCAGCCTGTCATTTACAGGATTTTAGAGGCACCAGCCCAGTCACAGTGATCTGTGGCATAGTTCTAGCGTACTACTCTACTCCCTATTGCAGGGGTCTTCAACAGTAGCCTTGCATAGCCAGACTATATCACTTCGTGGATATGAGTCTGGTACTTATAATATGGAAGTTTTCTTTTTTTTTTCCATATGGCTTTGGACACAATTGGTTAGACAAAACCAATACTGGGCCCTGATTGGTCACCCAACTCTTTGGAGTGAGGAAATAGATTCACAATTGAGCGGGGCCAAATCCCCAAAAAAGATTTTGCACTGGCAGATTGGTCTGATTCCAGGCTCCTTGCATTTAATAGTCATACCAACTACAATATTGACCCCAGAATCATAGCATAAGTTAGACAATATGATAGTTCAGAGCTATTAGTTGCGGAGGAACTTACAGTGATTGGAACTCTTTGAGTTTTAATTAAATCACCATGATGCATACTGTTGGTCCTTGTAGCCTATCAAATGCATACTGTAATTCAAACTAAGACAAAAGACCCCAAGTCCCACAAACAAAAAGACAATTAAAAAATAAATACAACTAATTTAACCAATGGCAATGAGTCTCAAAGGTGTGTTGATCAGGTTAGGGTTTGGGTTTGTGGGTTTAGCCAATAATATTAGGCAGAGAAAAGAAGGTAGGGCTTAGGCTACTGTAGATGAAAAGTCTGAAGAAAAACAAGAACACAAATGGAAGGAACTTAGTAGCTACCCTGTTTCTCTTTTCTTGTTTTCTTTTTTGTTGTTTATAACCAAATGCAATTGCCTGTCATTTCAGTAACACCTCATCAAAATTATCCAACTCCCCCTTGACATGTAAAGCCCTGTGATGCTGGAACAATGCAGTTTGCCACACAAACGCTTCGCAGCTCCACATTACTCACACACCACTTTGAGGTCACAAAGGCTACGCTAATTGACTGCTTTCAGTAAAAAAGCATCTAAAAACCAAAAGCTACAGTTGATCATTATCTAATGCACGCTAGTGCAATGGGAGAAACCGAAAAAACAAAACAAAGTCTGAGAGTAGTGCACACAGAACGGCACAAAGCAGTAGCGGTGCACAGGGGCGTCACAAGGGGTAGGAAAGTGGGACTGAGTTACTAGGGCCCAAGGTGGAGGGGCCCTAGTAACTTTAGCTATTGAAAAATAGCAGATATACAAGCTCAAGCGGGGCACCGAGTGCCGCGCTGCGAGCTTGTAGATCTGCTATTTTTAAAAAGTCGTGAAAATGTGTGCAAATCTTTTTTTTTAAGCAAACATTTCTAACTCAAATTTTGCTTCTGGGGGATGGTCCTTGGAACTAAATATTTTGAGATGGGGGTCCGTGGCCAAATTCATATCATTTTGGGGGTCCTTGACATGAAAACGTTTGAGCATCACTGACATGGAAACATAGGTTTCTTTCACACATTTTCAATTTTTTTTTTTCAAAAATAGCAGATCTACAAGCTCGCAGCGCGGCACTCGGTGCCACGCTGTGAGCTTGTATATCTGCTGTTTTTCAATAGTTAACATTCATGGGGGGCCCCGCAGTGAATTCTTGTACCCAGGGCCCAGAATTTGGTGTGACGCCCCTGGCGGTGCTGTCAGTGGGCGGACTGCTACAACAACGTGATAAGGTCAGCAGGTGCCTCCGCAAAACCTGGTCGCACTTTTCAAAAGGCTAATTCCACATTATCTCCATGTTAGCGCTCTAATCAATTTAGATTCGCCCATCGCGCTTTGCTCAGATCATTAGGAAGTGATTTCCATTTTTCCTGAGAGTCCATTAGTTGCTTGAGTAACAGTAGACTCCAAACTGATGCGCTCCAAATTGCATCTGGAGCGATATCAACAATAACAAGCGCGGAGAATTACATGCAAATGCGTCATTAGATGCTTTAAAAAAAGAGCAATTGTGTGTCAGCTGCAGTGTGTCCACAGATGGAGCGTGAGCACATCAAGGAGCTCTCCTCCAACAACCCCACATTACCTCGAACTTTCCCTGACTTTCCAATTGCTTCCATTATTAATGTGTTTATGGGGGGCTCTGGACGCCCTTCCCCTCCTCCTTCACGTCTTAATAGATGGAAATAGGAGTGTGTTGCACGCTCCGCCGAGCATCGCAGGGAAGTGACTTTCAGCTACCTTGCGCAAGGTGGGCGAGCCAGCGGGGAGCAAACCATTATGGGGCGGTGTTGTGGTTCAGCCGAGTGCCATGCACTGTGCAGGAAAACATGATCTTTTCCGAGTGGCTGGGGGATTCTGGCACAGCGGGGTCGCTGGGGAGGAGTCACCCCGTAAATTACGACTAATTACAGCTTTCTATTGAGCTACGCGCTGGAATCCAGCCGGCCCAGGCCCCACCGTACTCCACCAAGACACAGGGGGTGGGATTTCGCTCTACCTGCTCAAGAGCCCCAGCATCTGTAGTAGGCGGCAATGTGGAGGGAAACACGCCATTACAATGAGCATCCATGCGTGATGCTCGCATACTCCACACAATAAAGCAAGCATACGAATACTAACAGTGCCTCTAATGTGCTCATATACCCATATTATCTAAATATCGTTGTTGTCGGGTGGAAACCTTGTATGTCCAAAATCGTTTGTTTTTTATCATTTTTAAAATGATTTAAGCTAGTGAAAACATCAGCTGTTTTCACTACTTTTGTGCGGCGGCCTTGTATGATGAAGCAGGGCTTTACTTTGCGAAAAAAATTAAAAATGTGAAACTTGGAGATACGAGGTTTCTGCCCGACAGTGACAATATGCTTTTCTTGAGTTGGCAACAGTGAATTAGACTTATCACACACACAACACATTTTCATCACCTAATTTGTCCAGAAAATAATTGTTTACACTGTACGCCACGAAACGGAGGATGTTTGGTGAAAACGATTGCCTCATCCTTGTTTTGTTTGTTTTGTTTTGCCCACAACATTTCTGCGGATAAGATTATTAAATTATACCAAACATGGCGGACGGCGCAGCTTGACATGTTGCAAGTGTGATGCAACGAAGGCCTTCTCTACCAATGTTTTCAACACACACAAAAAAAAGCCAAGAAAAGCTGTTTTGAGAGCCCTGTGATGGCTTGAGCTTAGAGGGAGGGAAAGAGAGAATACATTATAATAAATGAAAAGAACAACCTGCATCTACAGTAGCCTATCTTCAATTCCTGCAACATCTTAAGAGTACAAAAATCCTGTGCTTTTACCATGTCCTTTTTGGCACATTAGGTCAGCGCCTTTCTTTCACTTGCCAGCACAGCACACACAAGATGAGCTGTGGTCCATATTAGAGCACAGGGGTGTCAAACCAAATTCTGGGCCCTGGGTACAAGGATTCCCTGCGGGCCCCCATGAATGTAAACTATTGAAAAATATCTACTATTTTTGAAAAAAATTGAAAATGTGTGCAAGAAACCTATGTTTCCATTACAGTGGTGCTCAAACTTTTTCATGTCAAGGACCCCCAAGATATTTACCCCCCAGAAGCAAAATTTGAGTTACAAAATGTTCGCTTAAAAAATACATTATATTCAAAGATTTGCACACATTTTCACGACTTTTCAAAAATAGCAGATCTACAAGCTCGCAGCGCGCCGCGCTGTGAGGTAACTCAGTCCCACTTTCCCCTCCCTTGTGACGCCCCTGTTAGAGCATGCCTCTGTATGGAGCGTATTCAAACATCTTTTCACGAACAACAAGAAAGCCCACAAGGAAGCTGAACCCTGACAGTGAGAGAGAGAGAGAAAGAAAGATTTTTTTTTTTTAGATTACACAGCAATTATCATGAGAAAAGAATCGTGAGGGCATCAAGCATGGCATCAGTGGCTAGTCTGTATGTGGGTAAAGGACATATTTTTTGTTGCGCTCCTCCAATATTGCAGGTCCTTTTTAATGTGACCACACTTTGATCCTTTGCTCGCGTATTCAGAGGCACACTCAATAGTTCAAATGGCATCGTCAACTGCCTTCCACCTGCCCTCTCTGTCTTCTTCCACACAGTTCTTTTCCCTCTAAGGAACTGTTCATTGTACTGTTACCATGGGCACAAGAAACACATCTCCTCTCCTCTCCTCTCCTAGTCAGTTCTACTATTCTAAACCAATGTAGAAGTATTCCCAGAGGCCTCGATTTCCTCTTTGTGTAGACCAGAGGTCTTCAACAGGGGGTCCTCAGAGTTACAACAGGGGGTCCTCCAAATCTTCCAATCTTTTTTATTAACAACGTGAACCCTGGTGTCCATATTCTGAGAACTATAGCCAAAAATAGCAGATCTACAAGCTCACAGCTTGTAGATCAGCTATTTTCGACAAAAAGGTTTGGTGTAGAGGGGGGAAAAGACTAAGTACATAGTAGAAGGTCAAGTTTATTAGGTAATGACGGCTCAAGTGGTTAAATATCGGAAAACAAATTGATATTAATCCAAAATACACTGATGATTGTGCTGTCAAACAATGAAACTATATTGAATCTATGAAAAGGTTGTGAGGGTCCATGCTTCATCTCTCTCTCAACTACGGGGTCCTTGGCCTGAAAACGCTGAAGACCCTTGGTGTAGACTAAACCGTCAGACTAGAGCAACATGGAACGGGAACAAATGCAAACATTTCCCACCCTTTCCTTGCTTTTTCTCTCCTTCTTTGGCCACAGTCTCAGATATATGTAAGTTTAGCTCAACCAATTCACTAACCACGCCAAAACAGTGGAGTAAGTTGCGCGTGGAGAGCCGGTGGTACAGTGGGCTGAAAGTTATGATGCCAGTGCCAGAGGGCTGGAGGAAGTCCTTCCGGCTGCCCAGTCTGCTCAGCGCGAGTGGCAGACAGGGCAGCACATTAACACCTGGGAGAGTGGTAGGCCGTGGCTTTGGCAAAGCCTCTAAAAGGACCATGGCTTGTGCCATCCATTGTATGTGGCACAGGTACAGAGACATTACACACTGCCCAGGGGCGTCACAAGGGGGGGGGGGGGGGCAGAGTTACTAGGGCCCAAGATGGAGGGGGCCTTAATTATCTTATACTTTAGCTATTGAAAAATAGCAGATATATAAGCTCACAGCGCGGCGCTGCGAGCTTGTGCCACGCTGCGAGCTTGTAGATCTGCTATTTTTGAAAAGTGGTGAAAATGTGTGCAAATCTTTGAATATACAGTTTGTATTTTTTAAGCGAAAATTTACAACCACATTTTTGCTTCTCGGGGCTGCCTGGAACAAAATATTTTGAGATGGGGGTCCGTGACCATATCATTTTGGGGGTCCTTCACATGAAAAAGTTTGAGCACCACTGACATAGAAACATAGGTTTAAAAAAAAAAAAAAAAAAACCTTAGAAGAATTTGAAATACCGGTATTCAAAGGCTTCCACACATTTTCACGATTTTTCAAAAATAGCAGATCTACAAGCACCGAGTGCCGCGCTGTAAACTTGTATATCTTCTATTTTTCAATAGGCCTAGTTAAGGCTCAAAATAACGCGTAATAATGCGTTCCCAGTCAAAATGTGGTTGAACCCCCTCCCCCTATGAAGAACATTCATGGGGCCCCCCCGCAGTGAATCCTTGTACCCAGGGCCCACAATTTGTTGCGACACCCCTGATTACACACTGCCGCGTGTGCTCGCTGTAATACAAAAGGGGCAACACAGCGAATGGCAGGCTACTGCCAAAGGTGACGGGGACAGAGCAGCCAGAGTGCGCCCTTCCAGTCGCCTAAGTGTTCGTTTGGGGAGAGAGAGGCTAATTTTCAAATCTCTAAATGCCTGGAACAAAGAGTGGAGGGGCATCCGCGTGCTGCCCTATACGCCCACTCAGACGCTTACTCACAGGCTGAGAGTTTATGTGAAAGGATTTACGTGCAAATTACCATGCGCGAAGCGCTTGTGTTTTAGAGAATGGCTCATATGGGTTGAAGTCATCCATTTGTTTCATTCTCAGAGAGTGCTATTAACATAGCGTCGTTGTCGGTTGGAAATCTTGTATGTCCAAAACCGTTCGTCTTGCATTTATCATTTTAAAACTGATTGAAACTAGTGAAAACAGCCAATCTACAAGCACACAACGCCTCGCGGGTGCGAGGCGTTGTGTGCTTGTAGATCAGCTGTTTTTACTACTTCTGTGTGACAGCCTTGTACAATGAAGCAGGGCTTTACTTTGAAACATACACATCTGAAACTTGGCGATATAAGGTTTCCACCCGACAACGACGATAGGCTGCTATGAATCTTGCGATAAGCTCATGAATAGTCAGCATCATCAGCCAAAGTAGGGAAAGGTACCGCATGCAGCGAAACAGACACTGTTATGGAGCACCAGCTACTACTACTACTAGGAAAACATAGCTCCCCCATTTTTGGGGTCTTTTTTTTTAAATCTCGCTGCCGACATTGATGACTGGCTTGGCTGTCGTGTCACGGCAGCGCTGTCACACGCAGCTGCCATGCAGATGAGATCCACCTCGGGCTAAAGTAATGATAATGGGATTCCAACACAAACACCTAAACCACACGCATCGCTCCTGTGCTACATACCCTGTCCCAGTTTCCCCCCTCGGTTATTCCAACGTTGCCACACAGGGACGTGCTGGCCACTGGGAAAAGCGGGACAACTCCCGAACGGCCGGTCCAGGCCGGCCATTAGGAAAAAAATAAACTGTTTGCACAAAAGTAAAAATTAAACTGTTTGCACAAAAGTAGTGAAAACAGCAGATCTACAAGCACACAACGCCTCGCGGTGCGAGGCGTTGTGTGCTTGTAGATCGGCTGTTTTCACTAGTTTAAATCATTTTTAAAATGATGAATACAAAACAAACGGTTTTGGACATACAAGGTTTCCACCCGACAATGACGAAATATAACTCATGAAATTGGCCCACTGGCTTGTCACTTGTCATGATCTGAAATGGCAAATCTTTGAGTAGCAGCAGCGCTATAGAGAGAGATCTCTCTCTATATAGCGCGCAATGAGGGCCTCTCCAACTCTTTTTCCCGGGCTGAATCAGGGGCCCAGCACGTCCCTGTCGCCACAACTCGAAAGCACTTTTCTATTCGTCTATTCCCAGGCTCCCCCCGCTGTTTTATTACCCCGCCTGAATCGACTTCAGCGAGAAAGGGGGAGGGGGGGGGGGGATTTAGTTTGAGGATCGGAACATCTGAAATCACTGGCAGGCAGACCTTAGCTCGGGCCAGTGCCGGTCAGAGATACGGCCGAGGTTAATAGATAGCGGGATTTCCAACCAATGAGAACTATATCATATTTAGAGGCAGCGGTTATCGCCTGGCTCGCTCGACAATGGGCTAAATGGCGGTGTCACTTCGGTCCTGACAGCCCTCCAGATGTATGCGGAGAGAGAAAGAGGGTTGGAGGATGGAGATATATGCCTATGTATGGGGGGGAGGGGTCCACTGTGGTGGTGCAGTGTTGATTTCGTCGACTAAAACTATGACGAAAAATGTTTGTTGACTGCGTTTTTTTCACTGACGAAAACTAAATAAAAACGAAATAAAAACTATGCTGTGATGACTAAAATTAAGACTAAATATATTGACAATTTCGTCAACAAAATAAAAACTAGAGGAAAACGTTAGGGAGGGACTAGTGAGTGGCGTGCGTATAATAGAAACAAAGTCATTTGGGGGTTTACTTTTTCACACCAATACATTTGCACTTTTACTCAAGTCAATTTAGAATTCCGGACTTTTACATGTAACAGAGTATTTATACACTGCAGTACTACTGATACTGATCCACCACTGGGAGGGAGGGGCTCTCGCCACTCTCAGCCCACTGTTGCTGGCGGTTAGAGGGCTGCATGGCTGCAGTGGTGTGGGGAAGCAAAACATAAAAAAAAGATCATTACAAATCATTAAATCGAATTGACGAACAGCCACAGCCGCGGCCAGCGAGAGCCCTGACTGCATTCCGTCCGGTGTCTGTGGGATTAGGGAGCGGCGTGGAGTCCTTGTCGGTAATTCTCCTAGACAAATAGCAGGGCTCCCCAGACACACCACCCCCTGCTAGGCAGCAGGCAGCCCGCACTAATTAGCAGGGGAGGTGTGAAGGAGAAATCATTACTTTATCCACACACACACCGTGCCCTACATACCCCCATCCCCCCCAGCCCCCCGACGCAGGGACACGCCATCAGTCCACCTTCCATCCATCCTCACTCCGCGGCGCGCGCGCGAGTATGTCAGTGGTGTAAAGTAACTAAGTACATTTACTTAAAGGGGTACTGTCACCTAAAGGGGTACTGTCACTTTAGGTCATCTTAAAATATGAGTTAATATTTTCATGATGTCATTGTGGGAATGCGCAATTATAAGCCAATCAAATTAATTGACTGTACTTAGACTACTTACTGTACTGGTCAGCTGTTGTTGGGGAGCGAGGGGCAGATTACACTGTGACATGAGTTTCAGACTGTTTCAGACCGTTTTCAGAGAGACCACGTGACCTACTGTATCATACTATTATAGTTTCGGGGCGTGTCAGCGGGCCTTTAAGTACACTTTTTAGGTATTTGTACTTTACTTGAGTATTTCCAATTTCCAATACTTTTACCTCTACACCACATCATCTCGGATCCAAATATTGTACTTTTACCCCACTACAATTATTTGAAAACTTTAGCTGCTAGTTACTTTGCAGGTTTAAATTATAATATTATAAAACAAACATTAATCCACTTTAGCCCTATTTTATCCATATGTGACGCGTTGTGAGCTTGTAGATCTGCTATTTTCAAACATGTTGTACTTTTACTTTTGGTTTACTTAACCCTGCAAGGCCCGAATTAATTTCTACTGGCCCAAAAAAAAATAAAAAAATCAGATGGTGTTGTAGGAGTCCTAATCACAGGACAATGTAATGTTAAAAAATTAATAATGTTTTTGTAAGGTTTTATAGCCATAAATCATAAATCATGATCTAATTTGCATTTTGGGGATATTTTTCACATTATTAACATATGCACGTGTTCTAGACATTCTAATGATCACGAAAAAAAATATTACAGGCATTTTACTTATGTTTTAGTGAGAAATAGCTTCAGTTAAAAAGTGAGATGTTGTTCGTCCAGACGCTGGAATTTCAACTTCTCTGGGAGGTGTGAATGTCAGTCTCTGTGGGGGGTATTTATATGCAAATATAGTGGCCAATGGCATTGTAATACTAAACAATAGGATTTAATGGTGATGTTAATGTGAAAAAAGAACAGGAAAACTAATTATAACATTTTCTAAAAAATGATTTAAAAAACGTTGCCAAAAAGCTACGCTGGGCCTTGCAGGGTTAAAGCACTTTTTGATGCCAATACTTTCATACTTGTATTCAAGTACACTTTGAATTCCGAACTTCTACTTGTAACAGAGTAGCCTACTTCTACAATGCAGTATTGATACTTTTACTTAAGCAGAAAATGTGAGTACTTTTTCCAGCCACTGCCATCCATCCTCACTCCAAAGGAAGCTACACGTGCACGTGCACCGGTGTATGTATGTGTGTGTATTTTGGCGTCTGCGCACAACAGTACGGAACGCTGTCAGCGGGATAAAAATAGAGGGTAAATGGAGGGACCACGGAGAGAGAGGGGGGGTGATGGGAGAAAGCGAGGCTGCGGCATTAACGAGGGAGAGGCCAGAGGGAGGCTGATGACGGGGCGAGTCAGTGTGAAGGCGATGGAAAAGTGTCACAGAACCACTTGACAGAAAGGTGGCGCGTGGGGGGGGGGGGGGGGGGGGGGCTGCAGGGTGTAAGAGGACCACATGACACCATCTACTCCCTGGGCGTAATTATGATGGAACGGGCCACTGATTGATGGTCGCGGCGCTCGCGGCACCTCCAGAGGCCTGAGCCCGGGCCTCCGTGGCCGAGCTCAGGGTCCCCCCTTCTGTGTACCCCGGCTGGGCCCCCTTATTCCCACCAGCATGATTCATGAGCGCTGGAGCTCTCTCCCCTGACCCCGGCAAGCCTGCAGCGCAAACCATGAGGTAGGACTCAAAACAGTCGCCCCCTCCACGATTAATGAGCCAGAGAAGCAGAGGCCAATCTCTCTCTCGCTCGCTCTCCCCATCTTTTTCTCTAAAAGCTTACCATTCAACCCACATAATCTCATCAGGGTGAGATCCCATTACCACCCAGCGCAGAACGAGAAAGGGGAGAAAAACAGACGGTGGGTTGATCTAACTAAAAGCGGCCCCCGTTCATGTATGGACACAATCTGCCGCAAGCAATACCAGGCAGCGCGTGTGTGTGTACATAGTCAAACTAATCGGATTTAGGGCTATGCCACAAGTAAAGTGGTGCACTCTGTGCATCCCGGCCACCGCGTCTCCGAGAGCATCGTGCATTTTTAAAAGGCGGTTCAGTTTTGCAAGCATGCAGCAGGCTCTTAAAATGTGTCATATTTATTTCATGGGGACAGAATGCATAAGAAAAAAGACCAAGCCTGTTGCATCCCTTTCTCATCCCCTTTCAGAGATGCACTTATATCATGCAGCACACCATGTCCCACATGTTTCTTACACAATCTGTCAGGGGCGTCAATTGGGTATGGCAGGACTATGCAGCTGCCATACCCTGGGTCCAGGGGTGGAAATAAAAGTTACTTTTAAATATGAATCCATGAATGTCTCTTTGTCTATCTGTGCTGGTTATTATGTTGTTAAATTACAGTAAAATAACTACAAATGCTAAATTTAACAAAATGGTCACTTTAACAAGGTATTGTAATTATATTCTCCACACTTGAATTCTCCCCATCTTGACAGAATGGTATGTTCCCAGGTTCCGCAGGTTAGCTGCACAGGTGCAATGCATTATTGTTAATTGTGTCACGTTTACTAACATGCCAAGTTTAGCTGCAATTGAACAACCGTTCCAGGCTGCCATATCCAGCCCAAGAAACCGTAGAAATGGGGGAAAAAATAAAATGTACTTCTTAAAATAAATGTATCATGCCTGTTGCTTTTTCTGAACTGACGCCACTGCAATCTGTAAGTGGAAAGAGTTGGTAAAGTAAAAGCAGGAAAATCATGAGGAAAACTGTGCAACAGAATTTCATGTCCTTTATGGCCCGCCAAATTGAGATTGTACAATATCTCTAAAGTGGAAAAAAAAGAAAAGAAAGAAAAAACGCCTGGACAGTTCCATACAACTATCCTCAAATACCCCACACACCTCCAAAATCAACTCGTCAGAGTGCACAACAGAAGACGAGAGAAAAAGATCGGCGGCGCAAAGCGACAAGGTCATTGTTATCAGAGACACTCTCAAGGGCATCTGAGGCGATATTATATAATTCCTCCGCCCCAAAAACCCACCCAGAAGTCCCCCACCACCACCTGAAGAAAGTGCCATTTCAGCACATATTCATAAAGGTTCTACTAATGGCTTCCAGAGGGACGGGGATGGGGGGGTGGGGGGGGGCGCTTCTCCACAGACAGAGACATTTCACAGACCCACACAGGCAGAGCTGAGGAGAGCCAAGAGAAAGACAGAGCAAGAGTGAGAAAGTGGGAACAACGAATTGGAGGGGAGGGGGAAGAGAGAGAGAGAAGGAACATCTTCATCATGAGCGGAATAGGAAAGACGACGCCCCACTGGGGTCTATTAGTGAGCCTTTACATACAATGGCAGCCACGCCGGCTTCTAAGCCTACCACCCACATGAAGGCCCTGCTTACCATGGCAGGGGGATTGAAGTTATTGTGTGGGGGTCGCCTCCCACACAATTTGCTGTGTTGTTTGCCGACGCCCCCCCCCCCCCCCCCCCCCCACACACACACACACACACACACACACACACACACACGCAGGCACGCACACGCATGCACACCCACGCACGCAAGCACCATGATCAGCGTGCTCATATCAATAATGTATAAATGAATGAATAAAGTATTAAAACAGTCACGTCTGCTACGGTGGTCGCTTACAGACCTTCCGGATCTGCTGGGGGACCACCGGGATCTACCGCGGCAATGTCGCACGTGCCGGGACCGCCGGAGCCGGTGCCTCCACCGGCCGCCGGACCAGCCGCCAGAGGCCGCCGGGCCCACCGGGCCCACCGGAGCCTCCGGCACCAATTGCCGCGGCATAGGAATCATTACCGCGGCTAATTTGTCGGCAGGTCCGGCGACGTCGGGGCACGTGCCGCTGCCGGAAAAGAGTAGGGCCAAAAGTGTAACGTGACGGACTGACGGACTGACAGACTGACGGACGGACGGACGGACGGACGGACGGACGACCTGACGGTTACAATAATTTATGAAATACACTTACGCAAATAGCGTAAATAGTATATAGCGCACAATGCATATCTGATATGTTTAGTTTTACACCTTCTTAAAACTGTTTTACATTCATGGATTTCATTAAAATGTTTTTTAAGTCCTTTCTGAGTCCTTTGATGGGAAACACTGAAAATGTTTTGGGAAAAACAAAGGGCATGCCACACTAACAGCTCACGCTTCAATGAAGACAAAGTACTGCAAAAGTGCATACAACTTACTAACTTACAGTAAAGCCTTGACTGGCACCGAAAACACCACAATTAACTGGCTGCCTGGTTTGGCTCGGTTGTCTCGTCAAAACAAATTGGTCAGTGCTCACAGTTAAAATGCCACCGCGCTACCGCAATACTGTGGGAAATCAGCAGTTGCCCATTAAGTTCCTCACATCAAGAATCCTCACTCCAACACTGTGCTCATTAAAATTGCATTGGGAAGGTGCCATTTTCACTTATTAGCTTAATTGTCTGGTTATGTAGATTGGACAGATGACATTGAAGGTGTCATCCGCCAAAGGAGAAGTTGGCCGCCAGTCTGCCAACCGACGTTGAAGAGAGTATAAGCCATCAATTGGTGGATGTGATACATACGTCATACGTATAGGCCCAAATTAGGCCACGGGTAAATTAAATGAGCCGGCTCATAAAATGATAGGAAAGGAGCCTCATATATCATTGCCATGGTGGTCATCAATCACCATGAGGTGGTAGACTGGACTCCTCACTTCCCCGTCGGTTAGACAAGCCGAGGAGTGGGAGTCTCTCATCCCCCCTCACAGGCCTGTGAGATGAAGATGAGGTGTCACAGTCAAGCTGAGTGTAAGTTAACTGCTAACCTCAAAGTCCTGTTCCTTTACGGCGGATCATGTAGCGACAGGACATGAAGTCCGGCGGCTCTCCTCCTTGCTCGGCTGACTCTAGAAACCGTGAACATCATCAGTCACAAAAGGACGAAACACCAGGTTGACAAGGCCTGTTAACGGATGCTTATGTGTGCATGTGCAAGTGTGTGCACTTATGATTATTATTAGCGTCATCAGAATTAGCATTATTAGTAGTAGTAGTAGTAGTAGCCTACTTAGTATTTATTCTTCTTTATCCATCGTCAAACCCAGTGGTTATGAACCTGTCGGTCGGAACATGATTGGGGGGTCCTTTTTTATACCTAAAAAAAAGAAAAAGAAGAAAAGAAAAAGACCATTATTGCATCAAAAGTAATCAACAAACTTTACTATAAAACTGGTCAAACATTGGCCACATTTTCAAATACTAAAAGGAAAAGGAAGCCTGGAAAAGGTTGAGAACCACTGGTCTGTGTTTTATTGCTGTGGTATTAATATTCACATTTAATTGGACAACTAAAGAACATATACCGTTCATGGTTTAGGCTTGTTATCAGGGTGAAAATGTCAGTTTCAGTTATTTCCCGTCTCTGCTGTGGAAAACCGATTTAGAATCTCCACTTCTCCCCAAGGTCTATTTGATTGAAACATCATAGGAGTGCTTCTCAATGCCAAGTTCTTTCTTAAATATTCTTAAATCTCTCCCTTTCTCTGCATAGAGAGTGCACCATGAAAGAACTCTGACAACATGCAGTACTGCGTCGAGCAACATCATAAAGGCAAACTCTCTGAACTCTGAGAAAGGTGTTCTTTGACACTTGAAAATAAACTGCTTGACATTTTCACAACAGAATTTGGAATAACTTCTCCCAGGCAAGACCTTTGTTTGAGACTAAAATGAATAAATACAAGAATGAATGAGAAACATCATCTCAGCTGTATATTATTCATGTTATGTTATTGATCTCAAAAGTACAAGTGGGCATGGCAGGGTGTTTCAAGGCGTGACCTTTGGAGGCGGGGGAGTGGTATTATGTCCAGAAATGTATTTGTGGGTGGGCCTAGAACAGTGTTTCTCTAACTTTGAAATTTGAAGGTCTCCCCTTAACTTTGTCAGTGTACATATGCATGTGTACACTGTCAAAGTTACAGACTTGCAAGGGTCAATTTAGACCATAGACTGTAAAATATATGGACAAATCAAAGCCATTGGTTTCTATGCAGCGCAAATGACGCATTTTGGGTCCTTGGCATGGGTGTCGCCATCATAGATTGTAAAAGCACCAGAGGATGCTATTGGCTGCCAACGGTCACGTGCAACCGCAGAGATACATGGGAGAATGTGGCCGGAGCGTTCCGAAATACAGCACACGAAGAAGAACACAGCCGGCTGGTATCAGTTTAGTTGGCCACGCCCCCCGCAACTGTATCAGCAATTTTAACAAAAATGGGGCCTTATTTTCACAAAACGCATATCATCGTGATTGAAAGGCAATTTTTAACTAGCGATAGAAAACCATAAAGTATTTATGAAAATGTTAATTAAGGTTAAAAAACAAAAGGGGAAAATGAATGGGGTCCAATGGAGAACAATTCTTTTTGTGATCGGCCGGGGGGGAAAACAGCGCAACTAGCGCCCAATCATAGGAAGTTTTAGTTCCGTATTGGAATCATTTTAAAACGGCGGAACTATGCCCCTGATTTAGACCCCCATAAAGGAACCTAGAGAGTCCCTAAAATATACTTTGAGAACCACTGGCCTATTTTGATCAGGTGAGTCTAGAGCCAGTCACGTGTAGCCTGGCATGGCCCGACTAATATCACTGCATAGATATTAATCTGGAATCTCTGTGTGGAACCTGCATTTCCAAGGGGCAGATTAAAGAAAATACCCCTGGTGATAAACCCCATATTTGCATACTGGGCCCTGATTGGTGCCCTACAGTACATGTTCTGGGGCAAGTTCAATCACAATCAAGCAGGGCCAGACTATTCTGCCAAGTGCTTTTTTTCCCCTGCTTTTTGCACCGGCAGATTCATCTGGTTTCCAGGCTAAATCACATGTATGCTCTAAAAGGCGCCATATGCAGGAACAACAACAAAGTCTCATTAAGTTACATTAAGTCTCATTAAGGCCAATATAGCTTGGCATAGCATCAGCCACCTAAAGCATTAAACATTCAGTATACGTACAGTACACTACAATCCATACACATTATCTGGTTACATAAACACAAACCGTATTAAGTGTAACATCATAGGAGTGCACGGCGGTCAGAATATACTGTACGTGCATTGATTACATTGATTGCTGGTGCATTGCTAAGAATAGATAAACAGTCATATATTTGCATTGATAGCCCAGGTTAGGCTTGTTAGATAACACTCATTAGCGTGTCCCAAACTTTTTAAGAGCTGCTAACCGCTCCTACATCTGGCTTTGTCTGTTTGTATACGTATGTATGTCCCACACTTGGTTCATTGGCCAGCTTCGTGGGACTCTTAATGAAATTAACTCACAAAAATGTAACAAAAAGCACAGATCACTTCACAGGGGCCACACAACAACCTAGACTCATTGCTTGAGTTCCTCGCTTACTGAAATGTTGATCCAAGGTTTCTGGTTTGGATACACTTTTACGGTTCTGGGGGGAGGTGGGGACATTCAGTAATGTCGTCTAAACAATTTTTAATCACTGACATAACCGGGTGTTAAGAGTTGACTTATTATTCACAGCATTGGGATCATTTTTGCAACTGTGACATCTGTAATAAATAACAGCATGTTCTCTTTCCCGACTTGTTTTTGTCCCTTTGCCCGTCCTGGACAAAGAGACATAAGTAGACATTTAGAAATATATTTATAATCATGCTCAACACGTTCTTATATTGTGTGTCATATATACTTTTTGGGCCCTTTACTTCAGGTAAGGGGCTATCTATTGAAATTATCGATTGCTTTCTTGGTATACACATCACAGACACCGCCACAATTGTTTATCGGTCTCAACACCGACTGCCTACTCAAGAAAGCACAGCAGAGAGTGTACTTTTTGAGGTGTCTCAAGAGGTTGGGTATAAGTACCAAAGCTCTGGTGAACCTCTCTCGCCGTACCATTGAGAGCGTTCTGACAGAGTGTATCGCTGTGTGGTTTGGCAACCTGACTGCTCAGGACCACAGACTGATACAAACAAGGACTGCAAAGACAGCAGAAAAAGAAACACCACAAACAACATTTACACCACTCGCTGCTAAAGGAAAGCCCAAAACAACATCAAGGACACTATAGCCATCCCTCTCGTGTTCTGTTCTTCCTGCTGCCATCAGGTTGGTGAACAGCTCACGCACCGGCACCGCACATATGTATATCAGGGGTCTTCAAAGTATTCAGGCCAAGGACCCCTTAGTTGAGAGAGAGAGATGAAGCAGGGACCCCCACAACCTGTTCAAAGATTCCATATAGTTTCATTGTTTGACAGTGAAAGGGGATTTATCTGTTATATCTTTTTGTAATAGTGGGAACAAAGAGTTGAATGAAATTCCTGTCTCCATGTCTCATTTCTACCACGTCTGAAACTACAAGTTAAGCAAGTATCCTTCAGTTAGTATTACAATAGCACAATCATCAGTGTATTTTGGATTCATGTCAATTTGTGTTTTCAGATATTTAACCACCTGTCAATACTTACTAAACTTGACCTTTGACTCTGTACTTAGTCTGCTCTTTTTCCCCTTTACACCAAAGCTCTTTGCCAAAAATAGCAGATCTACAAGCTCACAACGCCTTGTGCTGCGAGGCGTTGTGAGCTTGTAGATCAGCTTTTTTTGGCTAAAGTTCTCAGAATATGGATGCTAGGGTTCAAGTGGTTAGTATAAAAAAGGAGAAAAAAAATGTTTCTATCACTCAAAGATTTGGAGGTCCCCCTGTAGTAACGGACCCCCTGTTGAAGACCCCTGGGCTATAGTATATTGTGTATATAATCTACTATTCAAGTTGTGGCGAGCTGTGTCTGTCTGTGGCAGACACGCAGATGTGGACATAATATATGGACTGGACATGCCTGACATTGATGCAAATTTATGGCAAATATGCCGATAGGCTGGACAAGCACGACGCAAATCATTGTTGGTAGGCACTGGGTGTGAAGCGGTATCGGAGAGAGAGCTGGTATAGGGAGGAAAGGAGCGAGGGGGAGAGAGCGAGTAGAGAAGGTGAGACAGGGCAGAGCTCCATCAGCAAAGGGAGGGGGATGGGTAGTGTTGTATCTTCAGGGGTGTGAAGGACTGGACGCAGAGGCTTTGACAAAGTTTCAGATAACGGTTTATTGAAGAAGGTGGAGAATGAAGGGGTAAAGGGAAGGAGATGTAGGAATGGGAGACACATGGATAAGAGAAGAAGGAAAGGGTGAGAGGGGAGATGGTTCTGAGGGTTGCTTCGTTCTGTCAGGGTTTTATAGGGAATGTTCAAGGTGAACTGGCTCTCGTGCATGTGACGTGCATGTTTGAGACCATGTTCCTGTAGGATGGGAGAGAATCCATCTGTGGACTGGTTATCTGCCAAGGGCCGGCTATGTATAGATGCTGTGTGTGTCCAGGGCTGATAATTTGGGGTTTAACATGAGTTTGTTTACCCTCTGTACTTATCTGCATGTACCTGGCCTTGTACTGGTGTTGTATGTGCTTTTAACAGCTGAACCTGTAATGAACACATGAGTGAGGCATAATATACAGTATATGGTCGTTGTCGGGTGGAAACCTTGTATGTCCAAGACCGTTCGTTTTGTATTTATCATTTTAAAAATGCACGAAACTAGTGAAAACAGCCTATCTACAAGCACACAACGCCTCGCACCGCGAGGCGTTGTGTGCTTGTAGATCTGATGTTTTCACTACTTTTGTGCGACGGCCTTGTCTGATGAAGCAGAGCTTCGAGAAAAAACGTACAAATTTGAAACTTGGAGATACGAGGTTTCTGACCGACAGTGACGATATATAAAGTGTGTGTATGTTTCAAATATACAACAGATACAAGTAGCGAGACCAACACCTGAATACAATAAACTCGGCAGTGACATGCTGCGACGGACGTAGTGTGTCTGCGCGTGCGTGCGCGTGCGTGCGTGTGTCTGCGAGCACGTGCGTGAGTGCATGCATTGTGTACACCGTCTGTAGTGTTTTTTTATGATGGTTTTGGCATGATGTACCCTGTTGTGTTGCGTTGTATTGTGTTAAGGCAGAGAAAGCCAGAGCACAAGTATTTCCTTTCATTCAAACGCACAACAGTAAAGTTCAACTGAACTACTGTAATAGGTAGGGCCTATATACGAAATAGCATTCTTCACAATTGTCGCTTGTAAACACAAGTTGCAACAACAGAAGAGAAAAAAGAAAGCCCAAACTTCTGATTTAAATCCTCTCCTTAAATGTATGCCAATTCACAGGGAAAGCCAACCGCAGGTTTACTCTCATTTTGGAACAAACATTATCTGCTTAGCATTCTGCATCGCTGTGGGCTACATTCAGATTTCTTTTCATGCAATGTCCATTATTGTTCCCTCTCCTCAACTGTCACCAAACAATTATCTGCCATTCTCACTCAAAGGGCCTGTTTCAAAGAGAATCACACACACAAATTGCAAGCAGCGGTATTGATTGCAGGCACACAGACAACTGGTTGACGCCCACAAACGTACCAAGCATTAAGAAGAAATCCAGACTCAAGACAGAGGTCTCTCTGCAGTCACAGGCGCAGACTACTAATGACCATGAGCAATGATTGCATAGGTATCAGTATAGACCACATTAAGAGAGAGTAATTAAGCTGGCCTTCTACCCACAAGTTATGCAGAAGTAGGGATGGGTATCGCAGAAGATATACTGAAGCTGAACTGAACTCACAGGTTTGATTCCCGAACCTGATGACCTTTGATGGGTGTCACTCCCCGCTTCCAGTTTCTTGTCCATCTTCACTGTACTGTTTCAAATTTCCAATCTACAAGCTCACAGCGCATCACAAACTGTTATTTTCAAAATGTTCAAGACTTTTTGCCGAAATGCAAGTCAAACATTGCCGAATGTTTGCATATTACAACATGCCCAGGATATGGGGATATAGGGTTTATGTGGTATAGCTCTAATGTCACGGTTCTACTTTACCTGTTAATAACCTGTACCGGCTGGAATAACACAAAACACCACATTAAACACATTAAAAAGGTTTAAATGTTATCTTTGCGCGCTCGCTCACACACACTACACTACACTACACTACACTACACTACAGAACACTAGATCTTTTTTAATCTGTTGAATCTAGGGTTGCAATACCTCCCATAGGTAGCCAATGCGTCAAAACAGTTTTTTTCTATCTGATTGTATTAAACAAAGTCAAATTCACCAATATTGGGGCTGTATGGAAAGCTTGAAGTAACCTCTTTCTATCTGCAAAGTGTTTGTTTCATAAAAACCCACCGTAGACATGTTATGAGCTACTTTCTCAAGAAATTCAGTTCAGGTGATTATTTTTCTAAGTGTTGGAGTTCCGCACTCGTGGGAAATCACTCAGCGGTCCTGTGTATGTACCACCTGGTACTAAATTGCGTTATTGAAGACGAGCGCTTCCAAAGTTCGACACTCAAAATGCATGTCTGTTCGGATTTATTGACAGAAAGTCAACTCATAACATGCCTATGGTGGATTTTTATGAAACAAACACTTTGCAGATAGAATGAGGATACGTCAAGCTTTCCATACAGCCCCAATATTGGAGAGTTTGACTTTGTTTAATACAATCAGAAAAACTGGTTTTATGCATTGGCTGCCTATGGGAGGTATTGCAACCCTAGATTCAACATAACAAACACACACACACACACACACACACACACACACACACACACACACACACACACACACACACACACACACACACACACACACACACACACACACACACACACACACACACACACACACACACACACACACACACACACACACACACACAGCTATTTGTTCAATTATGCTAGTGTTTCTCAAAGTGTGGTCCATGGACCCTCAGGCCAGGGTGCCTTGGGGGTTTCTAAATGGACCCTTGCAGGTCTGTAACTCTGAGCATTATGGGGGTCCTTGAAATTAATTTTGAAGTTTGAGAACCACTGCATTATGCCGTGCCATGTCATACCCATAGCTCAGTGTTAGCCGCAAATTGCAACACTAGATTGTATTTTAATCGGATGAATCTAGGGTTGCAATATACCTCCCATAGGTAGCCAATGCATCAAAACAGTTTTTTGCTATCTGATTGTATTAAACGACTTCAAACTCACCAATATTGTGGCTCTATGGAAAGCTTTGAATTTACTCTTGCTATCTGCAAAGTGTTTGTTTCTGAAAAATCCACCGTAGTCATGTTATGAGCTACTTTCAATCAAGAAATTTGCTTCAGGTGATTATTTTTTCTAAGTGCTGGAGTTTGGAAGCGCTTGTGGGAAGTCACTCAGCGGTCCTGTGTACCAGCTGGTTCTGAATGTCACATAAAGCAGGAGGCAGCGGCAGCCGCGTAGATCCACAAAATTCATAGGAGGGGACCTGCGCGAGGGGCGATGCGCGTGCGCGCGCGCGATTTCGTTTTTTTGGCGTGCAGAGATCGGTTTTCGGCCAGTTTTACCCCCTCATTTTCCTTCAGATACGGGCCTTAACGGTTTTATGATGTATTATTTATTTACTTTTCAAGTTATCACTACTGCAATAACCAACACAACCAAAGCTTACATGAAAAAGTAAATAGTTACCATTGTTGCTTGTTGGTCAACTTGGTCCTCCCGAAATGTACAGTTCTAGTTCTGTAGCAACTTGGGACAGGTTGTGAGGTCGGTATCCATTTAATTCCAATAAATGTAGTCCAATGAAAACATAGTCCAATGAAAAAATCATGCTGTCCTTCTGGCTTCTTCCACACCACAGCAAGAGAGTGTATCCACCACAGCCAAAACAAAGTCGCCACATTATGATGTCATCACTCACTCTGAGACTCTCAGACTGAGAGTCAACTGTTATTACTACTATTATAAAACGATTTGTACATGATTTGACCAGTGGCCACCTCATACAGAGCTTAGCTTCCCTCCTGCTGTTGTTGCTGGATGGTCCGGTCCCACAATCGTTCCTGACAGAAACTGTGTCCTGAACTATAGTTCCTCTCTATGGTCCTGCTAATGCAGAAGAGAATAAATAAATATTACACCTATTCTAGGTAGTAGGTAGGATATCCTCTAAAATGTGTTTACTATGGGCATGGTTTGGATGACAATATAGTCTTTGCAACAGAAAGTAATTATTAAAAACCATAGCAATTAAAAAATAATAGATTTAATATTAGATTTTTATTCTCAAAAATGATTATTTGATTATTCTAACCACTAATTACAATTAATTGTAGCTATTTCATGAAGGGTTTTACTTGATTGTTAGAACTATATAATTTTTAGCTTGATAACTGGTCATTGCGACCGTAGGTCGCATTTACTATCAAAAGCTCCACGGGCTGTCTGTCAGTCAGTGAGTGAGTCACACTTTTGCCCTGCTCATATCTCCACAACCGTTGCCCCGATCCATGCCAAAATTTCCACACAAACTCCTTGCCTGCCAAACTACAACCTCCAAGGACCCCCGGAGTTCCAGGGACCCCCAGGTCCCTGGGGGACCCCCAGGTGTAAAAGAAATACCAACTGTGCAAAAATGACCAAATGACCACCCCCACAGGGCTGCTCACGGGGAATTCCCGGGGACCACCCACTCCTGGTGCTCCAGAACGGATGCAAAAGTGGTGGCGCCCCCAGTGGAGGACCCCCTCCACTGCAGCTCACATAAAATGCCCTAACTCGGCCTAGGAGCGTCCGGGAGAGCCTGGGCCGGTACCTATTCGTCCGCCAAGGCAACGCGGAGACCCCACCCCTCATTTCTCACATGGCCCTCTTCTAGCGAGACCTACGGTCGCTTATCTCCCGATTAGGGAGTCTTACTGGTTTTAGTTTTTTTTTTAATGTCCACGGAATCAAGAAATGTTCTCCGCAGAATTCCGCATTATCAGGATTGTTCTCCGCGGAATCAATACTTTTTCTCCGCGGATTCCTGGGGGGACTATCTATTGAGTTATTCCAGCAGCACTCTTAAATACTTTAAAATGTCATCAATAATTATTTTCTCAAAAAAAAGATTTCTTTTTTTAGATTTTTTTTTTTTGGGGGGGTACCAATTGGACCTGGGGGGGGACACGTAACCCCTGTCCCCCCCGCAATTTGCGCCTATGGGCAGCGGGACGCTGCGTAATAGAAAACGAGCGCTTCCGAAGTTCAACACTTAGAAAATAAACCATGTCTGCTTGGATTTCTTAAAAGAAAATAAATCATAACAATTCTACGGTGGATCTTTCAGAAACAAACACTTTGCAGATAGCAAGAGTAAATTCCAAGCTTTCCATTGAGCCACAATATTGGTGAGTTTGAAGTTGTTTAATACAATCAGATAGCAAAAAACTGTTTTGATGCACTGGCTGCCTATGGGAGGTATTGCAACCCTAGATTCATCCGATTAAAATAAAATCTAGTGTTGCAATTTGCGGCTAGCTCAGTGTGATATAGGTTAGGCCTACTATGGAAATAGTGCTTCAATCATCCTGTTTTTCTTTCTTTTCATACTTACAATTGTTTGTTCCAATTTCCTCCATTGCCAGGGTGTGAATGGTTGCTTTGAATGGGTGAATGTTGAAGACTACAACACTTAGTATAAAAACACTATAACATACCATTCATGGAATTACACAATTTTAAACACATGCAGGACAACTGTGTGTGTTTGTGTGTGGAGGAGGGGGGGACAGGGTGTATCAGTTCCTGAATATAAGCTATTGGTGGAGCCACGGCTGACATCATCATTGGGCCAAACCAAGTGGAGGGGTATTTTTGGAGCTGTGTGGAACACAAGCTACCCTATACGTGGCCGTGTGTGTAGGTATGTTTGTGGGTGGGTGGGTGGGTCTGTATGTAGCCTCAAGAATGTGTAGTACCTTTTATGACCACACATGTTAAGGGAGGGGCGCTGTTTTCAACTGCAATACACACACACACACACACACACACACACACACACACACACACACACACACACACACACACACACACACACACACACACACACACACAGCTCCACTTCGAACAGAGGTTCGATTTTTTCTCTATTAAAGGAGAATTCTGGGTGCTTTTCTTCTGACGTTATTCCAACTGCAGTGGTAGAGACAAAGAAAAAAACTTTGACTGGAGGGGGTGGGATTTAATGGCAGTTCACCTCTTAATGGCACACTCTGCGGACATCTCTGACATTATCAAGGACATAATGTAAACAAGAAAAAGGAATCGTCAAGCGATACAAATAAGTGATTTAGCGTAAAATCCCACTCGCGGTCGGAGATGCAGAGGACTCGAGATGAATATCATATCAGATTATTAACGTGGTAAAACGGCTAGTCCAGAATTCTCCTTTAAAGGAATAGTTCATCCAAAACAAACAAAATCGGACAAAATCTGGCAACACTAAGGCGCCCTACACACAGTTGCGACAGCTATCGTGTCCGTGTAGTCTGAGATTGAGGGGGGGAGGGGAGGATCCAATGCATTGTCAATGGAAGGTTGATTGGTTTTTTGTCGTTGCCGTGTGTCTTGGCCAAAAGACAGCCTGTGGTTGAGCTAGAGACACGGCAACGACAAAAAACCAAACAACCTTCCATTGACAATGCATTGGACCTCCCCCTCATTCTCAGACGATACGGAGAAGATGTTTCACGCATATGTGTGAGTCCGGCCTAAGACCTATAATTTCATTCAGCGTTTTGCTTGAGGGAGAGTGGGTGGCTGTTCTGCCACAATCACAAACGATGTGTTTTGTGAGCTATTGTGTTTTCTTTGTATATTTTTGAGTTATTCACCTGAATTACATTGTTCCTAAGTGATTAGTTTACGTACGAACATTAAATTGTACCATGTAATGTTAGTAAACTAATCACTTAAGATCAATGCTGTTGTGCTTTTATTCTTTGAGTCTACTGCCATGTCAATATACACTCACCTCTGCAAGGTCAAGAGGTCTGCGTCGTCTGTGTCATCTCTCAAATGAAAAGAGGATGTCATTTAAAAGAAGTTTACTGTGAAAGGAAGGTGAGCTCAACATTCTATGTTGCAAATGAACCCCACACACATGGTGAGTCAAAGAATTATCCAATCAATTATACAAACAAACAGCATACTGACGTTATGAGCTGGTTCAGTATCAGTAAAGACCTCCAGAATAAAAGCAAAGGTACTATATTACAATACTCTAGTATTTATGTTGTTATTTTATTGCTATTTTCGCCCCCTCGATATACCCACATATCTGACTAAATACCTCCAAAACTTTGCGACAGCCACAACATTAGAGGGAGCGTAAACAACGATCTGGTAACACCCACCAGTCCACCTATAATACAAACATGGGTAAATAAATTCTCCTTCCACAGCACTGCCAACCAAGTGTGGAATGCCCTGACCCCATCCCTTAAAATATATGTAGTTCACTGGCTTCCTTTAAAACAGCCCTGAAAATTCACCTTTTCAGGAGGCCAAAGGTAGTTATCACTTCTCCCTATAGGCAGGCGAGAAGTGATCACCCTCACCCTTTTTTCTCTGTAGTGTTTTTATACTCGTGATATTGAACTTTATATGTTGATGAATTGAATACCTAGGACCCAATGGAAACAAACCCACAAGGACTTTTTGGTATAACCATTTTAACTAAGTGTTTTGACTGTACTCGTGCTGTCTGTCTAATAGAATATTCAATCAATCAAAAAGTTGCCGCAATGTCAAAGAGACAAAACTTTCTTTACTCTTGTATAATGAGACGTAATAATAAAGAATCTTGAATGTACCCTAACGCAAAGACCCAATAAGACCGCATGAGACATTTTGATGTTCCATCGTGGTCTTCCGAGAGACAACAAAACGGCCCCAAAACAATTCAGACTCCGCCAACTTTCCGCAGGTTTTTTTTTGGCAGCTCCAGCAAAGGCAACGCGGACATGGCCGCTCCACGCTCTCTTAAAGCCGCCGCCACAAAGGCTCTCCAAAAAATATATAAAAGGCAGGTAGTGTAGAGGAGGAGGAGGAGGAGGGGGAGGAGGGCTCTGTGTACTCTCTGGGCTTCTCAGGTGAACAGCTGGACGGTGGGATATTTTGGCGGGCAGAGAGGATGAGGCACAGCTGGCTTTTAACCCGTTTAAGCCTATAGAATTATTGAATGCTTTAACTATTGAAAAATAGCAGATATACAAGCTCACAGCGCGGCACCGAGTGCCGCGCTGCGAGCTTGTAGATCTGCTATTTTTGAAAAATCGTGAAAATGTGTGCACATTTTTCAATATATATTTTTATAAAGCAATCTTTTGTAACTCAAATCTCTGCTTCTGGGGGGGTCCCTGGAACAACATTATTTTGAGATGGGTGGTCTGCGGCCAAATACCTGTAATTTTGGGGGTCCTTGACAAGAAAAAGTTTGAGAACCACTGATTTAGAGGAAGGATTTAGAAGTCGGGTCAAAGATCGGGGTCAAAGATATTCAAAGACATGAACACATTTTCCCGATTTTTCAAAAATAGCAGATCTACAAGCTCGCAGCGCGGCACTCGGTGCCGCGCTGTGAGCTTGTATATCTGCTAATTTTCAATAGTTAAAGTATAAAATAATGGTTAAAAGTGGTTAAAATCTAACGCGACTCGGGCACGTACGTTCCCGGTATTTGAGGTTTAAGAGGAAGAGCTCCCCTGGAGCCATGTGGGAGGTCACAGCCTGCTAGGCCGTGAAGCACGGCTCCGCAGGAGCCGCGTGTAAAGGCAGAAGGCCTGTGCCACTGTGTGCAGCTGTTCCCCTCTGCTCTGCTGCCTGCGCCTCAAATCACACAGGCCCACGCACTGACACTACATGCGCGCACGCACGCACTCTCACTCACTCACTAGAGTTGGGACCTGGAAAAACCGGAGGAATCCGAGGAACCAAATCCAACATCGAGGGAACCAGGAATCGGTTCCATCACATAACGTCGCTGTCGGGCAGAAACCTCGTATGTCCAAGTTTCAAATTTGTAATTTTTTTCGCAGAGCAAAGCCCTGCCTCATCATACAAGGCCGTCGCACAAAAGTAGTGAAAACAGCCGATCTACAAGCACACAACGCCTCGCAGTGCGAGGTGTTGTGTGCTTGTAGATCGGCTGTTTTCACTAGTTTAAATCCTTTTAAAAATGATAATACAAAACAAACAAGGTTTCCACCCGACAACGACGGTAAGTAATTGGGTCCATTTGGTTCCATGTGTACACTCTCTCAGAGTTACAGACCTTGGGCTTCGTTTGGAACCCCCTATTGCAGTGTTTCTCAAACTTTCACATTTCAAGGTCTCCCCATAACTCTGACAGTGTACAAAATGGAACCAAATGGACCCGTCAGGGTTCATTTGGTTCCATTTGTACACTGTCAGAGTTACAGACTTGTATTGGTCAATTTAGACCCCCCTAAAGGAACCCACGGAGTCCCTGGAATCCACTTTTGAGAACCACAGGCCCTATAGAAATCGGAATCATTCAAATCCGAAAGGATCCCCATGCCTATCCCTCACAGTGAGGGATAGGCATGGGGATCCTTTCGGATTTGAATGGCCTCACTCCCTCCCCCGGCCCGCTCACTCACATGCAGAAACACACCAGTGCTCGCGTTCATTTAGATGTGGCACAAATAACGGCCCTTGCAGGTGCAGATACACAGCACACACACATACACAAACAGTACCTGCCCTGCATTTACTCACGGACACAGACACACACACACACACACACACACACACACACACACACACACACACACACACACACACACACACACACACACACACACGCACACGCACACACGCACACACACAAATCATACCTTCTCATATCCTGTCTCCACGCTCATTGTCACTCTCTTTGTCTCCTCCATGGCGACAAGCATCACCTCAGTGCTCTGGCACTGCTCTGTCGGAGGTGCCTTTATAAACGAGCTCCCCCAATTGGTCTGAGGTATGGTGTCGAACAATGCAACAGCAGGAGGAAGGAAGGTGCCCCCCGTACATGCAAACAACCCACCTCTCCTTTTACTCCCGAACAGGGGCGTCGCACCAAATTCTGGGCCCTGGGTACAAGGTATTCACTGTGGGGCCTCTTGTGATTTAACTGTTGAAAAATAGCAGACCCCCCATCTCAAAATATTTAGTTCCAGGGACCCAGAAGCAAAATTTGAGTTACAAATGTTGGCTTAAAAAAACGCATATATTCAAAGATTTGCACACATTTTCACAACTTTTCAAAAATAGCAGGTCTACAAGCTCACGACGCGGCACTCGGTTCCGCGCTGTGGGCTTATCTGCTATTTTTTAATAGCTGAATAGCTATGAAAATAATTAAGGCCCCTCCACCTTGGGCCCTGGGTAACTCAGTCCCACTTTCCCCCCAATTGTGACGCCCCTGCTCCTGAACAGAGCAGCCGTCATTCGTTACCCACAGTCGCGGCAACGAGTCAGGGCAAAGAGAAGACCTTCAGCTCCCATAAGCATGCAGTGTCTTTCACATCTCACACCGTATCCCGTTTGAATACCGGCCCCTCAACAGGCAGCGACGAGCTGAATCAATGGCACAGAAAAACGTCCTTCCCATTAAGTACTCGGATACACGCATTCATTGACCCGCGTCTGATCCCTGGGGGTCTGCTGTGGTGCTCGCGAGGGGCGGGAGAGGTCGGAACCGGCGTGCCAGGGGGACTTTAAAGTATCCAAGCCGAAGTCTGGCTGTACCAGGGACGTGCAGAGAATGAATTGAATGCTGCCTTCAGGAATGGCATGGAAAGAGGGCATTTGCATTTCTTTCACCATAGTGAAAACGGCATTCATGGTCTGGCGAGGGCAGGGGCTCAAGCCCCCTTTATGTGTGCACGTGCCTGCTGTACAGTACATCCAACAAAAGAGTGTGCTCGGGAATGTCAGTCAAAGGCATGTGGTCTGCCAGAGATTGGTTTCAGGTACAACAATGCGGCGTTGTCAGTGTTACCTGGCGCACCTGTTTGGGCTGGCAGGGATGGCACGGGAGCACGGGTAAAAGTCATCAGAACCCAGGCGTCAGCAGTCCATTGACAGTGATGAATAGAGAGAAAGACAGGGCATGTGAGTGGCAGGCCTCGGTTGAGGGACAGGACAGCGCTTCCCTCCCCAGCCTCCTCCTCAGCGTCTGTCCATCCCCGACAGACAGGGGCGTCGCACCAAATTCTGGGCCCTGGGTTCAAGGATTCACTGCGGGCCCCCCCATGAATGTTCTTCATAGGGGAGGGGGTTTAACCCAGAGACTGGGAAAGCACGCAGCTCCATTGTCGGTCTGTCCGCCGTTGCCACGGATTAGGTATAATTGCCACGGCATAGGAATCATTGCCGCGGCTGTTGTCGGCAGTTCCGGCGACGCCGCGGCAGGTGCCGCTGCCGGGAAGTGTATTCGCTCCTTCTGGCATTATTACACGTTATTTTGTGCTTTAACTATTGAAAAATTGCAGATATACAAGCTTGGTGCCGCACTGCGAGCTTGTAGATCTGCTATTTTTGAAAGAAATCTAGAAAATTCTTTGAATATTGTGAAGTTTCCCCAAAGTGGTATGTATTTGGCCACGGACCCCTCTCTCTCTCTCTAGGTCGTCCTCAGACGAGCCTTCCATCGTCGCTTCCAGTCATCCCGGTTCTCCATACATCCGGCCAGCTCGCTGGTGCTTTGCGCTCCTGCGTCTTTCTTGAGTACATCCACATACCGGTATGTTAGTGTGGGACCCCCCTCTCAAAATATTTAGTTCTAGGGACCCCCCAGAAGCAGATCTACAACGTCCTATAAGGCCACCTTGGGCCCTAGTAACTCAGTCCCACTTTTCCCCCCTTGTGACGCCCCTGTGTCCATCCCCGACAAACCCGGGCTAACCCTGGAGACAAATCCCCCCTGTGCTGATCGCCCGACGATCGACGGACGCGCACATCTGGCCCAACAGGGTCCACACTGGGCTCTACACCGTGACAGGCCTCAATCAGCCACTTGATATTCACTAGTGTGCCTGTGCCGACTTACCATTCTCTGTCTGACGGCAGACGGAGAAAAAAGATTGAGGGATATGGGAGGAGAAAGGGAGATAGGCGTGGGGTAGAGAGGGAGAATAAGAGAGAAGATAAAAGAGAGAGGCACGTCGTGGTGAGGGCAACGAGCAACCTTTCAACAGGAAATAAAATATTAATCGGCCCGCGGTCGGTCGCATCTCCATAACTTAACGTAACGTTTTTGACATTGACATCCGATCAATCAAAACAACTCTACGGTAAAAGATCAATAGGTTTAGGATGAATGATGAAGACCTGGCCTTTAATATGTGTTCCCCAGTGTGGAATGCTAATGTCGCTTAACTCCGAATGGGTTTGTTAAGGTACATTTTACCATTACCATACCAAAATGTACCATTGAGATAATTTAGCGACCTACAACCGGGTCGCAACGTGGTCGGTAGTTTTCAGCGACCGGATCGCTAAATCGAGCGACCGGGTCGCTAAATCGAGCGACCAGGTCGCTAAATCACCGACCGCGCCGCTAAATCGACCGACCCGGTCGCTAAATCTACCGACCTGCCTGCAGTTTTAGGTCGGTAGATTTAGCGACCCGGTTGGTACATCTAGCGACCCGGTCGGAAGATTTTGCGCCCCAGTCGGTCGATTTAGCGACCCGGTCGCTCGCTTTAGTGGCGCGGTCGGTGATTTAGCGACCCGGTCGGGAGGTTGCGTCGGCAGGTTAGCCTACTGAGGTAAGGTTACTGAGGTTAGGTTTAGGGTTAGGGTTAGGGTTAGTAGCCCGGTGGTCGGTGGATAAGCGACCACCGGTCGGTGGATTTACCTACCCAGTCGTGGATTTAGCGTCCCAGTTGGTGGATTTAGCGACCCGGTCCGTGGATTTAGCGTCCCCGGTTGGTGCATTTAGCGACCCGGTCCGTGGATTTAGCGTCCCGGTCGTTCGATTTAGCAACCCGGTCGCTCGCTTTAGCGGCACGGTCGATGATTTAGCGACCCAGTCGGACACTTTAGCGGCTCGGTCGGTGATTTAATGGCCCGGTCGGACGCTTTAGCGACCCGGTCGCTGAAAACTACCGACCACGTTGCAACCCGGTTGTAGGTCGCTAAATGATCTCGCCCTCTCTCCATTAGCAGCAACTGTTGTTTGCAATGCTAAAAACCAAGAAAATATAGAGATAGACAGCGGAGGTTGTTTTACATGTATTCATTGTTAGTTCTGTCACCCTTCCATTAATTATGTACCAGAAACTGCCCAACGGCTATATTGTTGTCTACAGCGAAAATTAAATATTGATAAAGCTCAGGCTTTCGCCCCAGATTTTCATTGTGTTAACAAATATGTTTTGTTTGCAAAACAATTTGAGTTTAATTATTCATCGGGAAGGAGGAGGAGGCCATTATCATTCCGCCGCAGCCGCGCGGAGGCTCAAGATGTCAGGGATGTCATGTCCCCCCGCACTGGCAATACATGCAAAGCCTGAGCGCTGAGCCCCTTTTTATACATTATCTCTCAAATACCGGGAACGCGCCCGAGTCGCGTTAGATTTGAACCACTTTAACCATTATTTTATGCTTTAACTTTAGAAAAAATAGCAGATATACAAGCTCACAGCGCGGCACCGAGTGCCGCGCTGCGAGCTTGTAGATCTGCTATTTTTGAAAAAAATGTGAAAATGAGTGCAAGTCTTTGAATATCTTTGAACCGATCTTTGACCCAACTTCTAAATCCTACCTCTAAAAATCATGCTGTCCTCAAACCTTTTCATGTCAAGGACCCCCAAAATTACAGGTATTTGGCCACGGACCCCCCATCTCAAAATATGTTGTTCCAGGGACCACCCAGAAGCAAATATTTAAGTTACAAATGTTCGCTTTTAAGTAGATATATTCAAAGACTTGCAAAAAAAAAACATGATTTTTCAAAAATAGCAGATCTACAAGCTCGCAGCGCGGCACTCGGTGCCGCGCTGTGAGCTTGTATATCTGCTATTTTTCAATAGTTAAAGCAGTCAATAGTTCTTCTAGGCCTAAATGGGTTATTGAAGGAAAATGCATGACGGTATATTTGGACATGGGCAGAGGGACCGATACATGTATAGCAGGTATGGAGGTGACCTCGCTGTCTCTTTTCAAAAAGGCATTGGCGTGACAGAACTGCAAAGACATTATTCACATGCATATTCTCAACTCATCAGTGGTGTTCTGCTATTTTTGAAAAATCATGATTTGTTTTTGCAAGTCTTTGAATATATCTATTTAAAATTAAAAGCGAACATTTGTAACTCAAATATTTGCTTCTTCTGGGGGGGTCCCTGGAACAACATATTTTGAGATGGGGGTCCCCGGCCAAATACCTGTAATTTTGGGGGGTCCTTGACCTGAAAATGTTTGAGAACAGCTGATTTAGAGGAAGGATTTAGATGTCGGGTCAAAGATCGGGTCGAAGATATTCAAAGACTTGCTCACATTTTCAAGATTTTTCAAAAATAGCAGATCTACAAGCTCACTGCGCGGCACCGAGTGCCGCGCAGTGAGCTTGTATATCTGCTATTTTTCAATAGTTAAAGCATAAAATAATGGCAGAGGGACCGATACATGTATAGCAGGTATGGAGGTGACCTCGCTGTCTCTTTTCAAAAAGGCGGCGGCGTGACAGAACTGCAAAGATGTTATTTACATGCATATTCTCAACTCATCAGTGGTGTTTAGCATTCACCATACCTTCATAAGCATTTGTTTCAATATTCATATTACAGATTAAAAGGGGGGGGGGGGGGCTCCCTTTTATTAACCAGGTTGATCTCTGTGTGTCTGATCACTCGTGCGTGTTATTTGATTGTTTTCCAACATGCCACACTAGACACGATTGTGCTGCCTTGCATTTTGAACCAAAAAAATAGATAAAAAACATGATCAAGTCGGAGTGTCATCCTCAGATACTGTAGCACCTGTTACAGTGTTGTTTTTGACAGCAAATTTTGATTTAGTTTTAGTCATAGTCTTTTGAATAAAATGTCTTTTAGTTTTAGTCATAATTTAGTCACAGAAAAGTTTTAGTTTTAGTCTAATTTTAGTCGACTAAATATAAGATTTTAGGCAACTAAATCTACAGTTGATTTAGTCAACTGTAGAATTGTATTTTGGCAGGCCTTGATGGAATCGTAATGACTGATTTTACACTTGGTTGCTTGCTGAAAATAGCCGATCTACAAGCTCACAACGCGTGCAGCGCAACGCGTTGAGCTTGTAGATCTGCTATTTTCAGCACGCAACACCTGAGAGCAACCAAACATAAAATGACTTCTCCACTAGTCCCTCCCTAACGTTTTAGTCTAGTTTTTATTTTGTTGACGAAATCAATATATTGCAGTCGTTAAAAAAAAATCGTCATAGTTTTAGTCTACGAAATCAACACTGACCTGTTAATACAGGGTCATCTCCTTGGATCAATGAGAATCAGAGAATCTGACGTTTTAAGAATACACTTTTTACTGACATGGTTGAAGGTATCACATCTACAATCTCTGCTCCAATTTCATTCACTGATCATCCTTTAAGTCAGTTTATGCCAATCCTTGCCAGTGATCTCAAAGTTCCTTTTGATATAGGCTATAAGAAATAATACCCTCCACATTTCTTGTATGTATTAGAAGTAGATGCCCCTTACTTGGCTTCCATGGTAATAGCTTCCCATCATCTGGATCTGTCGCTGATTCATTTAGAATTGGCTTGTGTTCAGCCCCTTTTAAATAAATGTGTTCTTTATACGCACACATTTTGATGAATTACAGCCAACGAATTGCCATTCATTTAAATAAAAGACAGTCTTGTATGCCACAGTACAGAGACTGCACCTATTTGAGATTCACAAAAATATCTTTTAGTGGATGCTGACACCATAGTGAGTCTTCCATACTTGTTTTGTTGGACTGCAGTGCAGCCATTCATTGACAGACACCATTTATCATAATACTATTCTTAACAAGGCTTTATAGCAGTAATATCAGGGGCTGCTCTGCAGTGACGGTTCACATCATATTTGTCAAGTTGTATTTGTTTCCTTTTCTAAATGAGTGAACATTATTTCCCTTTACTTGTGGAGTGTATCAGCGAGCATTACATTTAAGGTACAGTAGTTGCAGTAGTATAATCCCAACAAGGAAATTATTTAATCCCAGACGCAAATGCAATAGCAGGCAACATAATAAAACACAAAACAACTTACACATCATGAAATAAGGTACAGTACCAACAACCAGATGGTGCAGCTATACGTATACAATACAATATACAATATTTACGTATAACTGCTGATCTAGGGGGATTTTCATGCACAAAAAACATCAGTGAGCAGCATTTCTGTGGCTGAAAATGCCTCGTTGATGCAGAAAGGCAGCAGTAACTGAAACAACCACTTGTTAATACAGAGTTAGCAGAAGCAGTGGTGGAAAAAGTACATTTTATTTTAAGTAAAAGTATCAATACTGCATTGTAGAAATACTCCGTTACAAGTAAAAGTTCAGATAACTAAAATTTACTTCAGTAAAAGTACAAAGGTATTTGGCATCAAAATATATACTTAAAGGGATATTTCACTTAAAATGGGGTCATTTTATCGTCTTCTCAGGCTTTTGGGAGCACCCCAGACAGTTTTTAAGTTGCTTAAATCAGTATTTAGATAGTTAATATCCTATCAAATTCCATTTTTACCACTATAGATTCTTCGAAAACACTTGTTCTTGGTTCTGGTGAGCCATACCGTCCTAGTGAGGGGCTGTGTTTTCTCGATGACTTTTTTCTTTTTTATTGTATTTTCTTTATTTCATTTTTCCCAAAAAATAAAAAAACTAAAACATTTTTTTTTACTTTGTGCCCAAATGTCTGCTTTCCTGTATGTACAGAGTTGTAGCCTCGTAAACCGCCAACTTCCGGAAAACAAATTGTCATAATCTTCTGGAATTAATGGCAATGCGATTTCCGGAAGTTGGTGGTTTCCGAGGCTAACAGAGTTGTCCTCCCAAATCAACTATGGTCAAACATATCTGATTGAAAAAAGGAGTAGGAGATGCACATCTCCACAGTTTCTTTAAACACGGTGCTGGACCCAAAAATGATCAACAAAGAAGATTAGTGAATTAAAAGGAAATGTACACGATAGGTTGCTCTGTTATTATTTTAACCCAACAACAACGTTTCGTCCATGTAGGGCCTATTTAAGAACTTCATGAAGTTAATCCAGCCCTGGAAACAACACTACTGAGTGCTGTCAAACAGGTCTATGAGGCTATCTATGAAAGAAAGAAAAAGTTGAATCTAAAATACAATTGTCTACAATATGTAGTGGGGGATCCCTGCTCTCTCTCTCAGCTAAGGGGTCCTTGGCCTGAAAAACTTCCAGAATTTACTTGTAAAACATATGAGTACTTTTTCCACCAGTGGATGAAGCTGAGAGAGAAAAAGATCAGAGTTTCTTTGAAGCTACCATGCGTCCTCACTCACACCGGCCCCTCGTTTACACAGTTAGTTTTTATTCCAGGTTCTCCCCTGCCCTCCGTCCTGAACTCTGGTCTAAAGTGAAGTGGCGGTGGTGCGCGTGTGTGTGTGTGTGTGTGCGTTGGTGGAGCGTGACGTGTGCCACAAGGTGAACCGGCGTATTAATGGGGTCCGTCGAGAGCGGCTGACCTGTGAAGCAGCGCGGTCAGCGGGTTAGAGCACGCCACCTCCATAACTACAACCTCCCCACCAGTGATGGACGATTTTGCGAGGGAAATAAGCAAGCTTGTGGGCTAACAAGCTTGTAGATCTGCTTGTAGATCTGCAACGGCCAAAGGCCCTTGACATGTTTTGAGAATCACTTGTTTAAACAACATTTAGGAAACAAGCACAGATAAGTAACTAACACTAAGCAACTAAATCAAGCCCAAAGTCGCTTATAAGAAAACATGTCAACACTGCACTGCAACCAGTATGTCTCTCTCTCTCTCTCTCTCTCTCTCTCTCTCTCTCTCTCTCTCTCTCTCTCTCTCTCTCTCTTGCTCGCTCGCTCGCTCTCTCTCTCTCTCTCTCTTTCTCTCTGACTCTCTTTCTCTCTATGCATGCCCATCATGACATGACTTCCACTACGGTTTGGATGTTCCATCTGTGGTGAAGGAGGAGGAGGAGGAGGAGGTTGTAACCGATCCTGTCTGCACCCTCATTACAGCCCAGAGCAAATAAACTACCATTTTCAGTTGCACTGGGGTCACAGACTAGTATTGGTGGCAGGCAGAGTCAAGGATGGTGGCAGGTTAGATTTATGAGTAACAGGGAGCTACCAACTCGGTGTCCTCGTCTCCCTGACCCTGACCCTGGACGTGTGTCTGGTGGCCTCAAGAGTTTTTAACCTGTGTTTAAGGTACAAGAACACGGGCAATGGTTGGCTGTCTGTTCGAGTGAGAGAAAGAATACTAGTTCTACAAGTTCAACACAGTTCGATAAAAAGAAAGAAAAAAAAAGAAAAAAAATATCCATGGCACTCTTCTGGCACAAAGTTAAAATGCCTTCATTTAGATGGAGATTCTTAAAAGCAATAAATGTGCATGTAAAAACAACTGGGATACAACCCACGCGTAGCGGTACACACGGTACCATATTATAATTTCACCATCTGAAATAACCATCTTACTGTTATAAAGGCCTTTTGATTTTTTGGCATAAGATTGGCGTTGGATCTTTTTTTCTTGAAGCTTTTGTTTCATGTGCATATATTTGGCCTTCCAAGCTCCCCAGAGCACCAGTAAAAGGGTGGGCCAAGACTGCCCACACACAGTTAGGCACTAAGTTGAGTGAGAGTTGTGTGGGGGAGGTGGGGGGCAGAGACAGCACAATGCATTGCGGATGGAAGTCTAGTGGTTTGAAGTCTAGTGAGAGTCCTGTGGTTGCACAGAGCACCATCCAACAAGCACACAACACGCACTAGACTTCAAACCACTAGACTTCCATCCGGAATGCATTGTGCTGTCTCTGCCCCCCGCCTCCCCCACACAACGCTCACACAACTTAGTGCGTTCCAGTGAGAGTGCAGCCCAAGGGTTCTCCCATGGTACTGTAAAGAGAGTGTGTGTGTGTGTGTGTGTGTGTGTGTGTGTGTGTGTGTGTGTGTGTGTGTGTGTGTGTGTGTGTGTGTGTGTGTGTGTGTGTGTGTGTGTGTGTGTGTGTGTGTGTGTGCGTGCGTGTGTGTGTGTGCCTGCGCATGCGAACACGCTACTATCGCTCTCAGCAATACAACACTGTCAACAAACATAATTCTTTTATTTATACTGCTGTGGGTCACGGTTGACCATGAACGGAGAAGATGTATTTAGAGGAACAGATGTAACTAATTTAAACATTTCTTTAATCGACCCACTCAAAGACTAAATAAATATTACACATTCATTTTAATGCTAAATTCAATACAGCAATGGCATATTCCTGAAAGATTAACAGGCCATGATAAACCAATTTTTCCAGTAATGGGTGATTATGAATATGCTGTAGATTAGTTTGTGTTATTATTTTGAGCTGTGCATTGTAATATTCTCCTGTGAAGATTCTTGTTGTTCATATGGAAACGTTCTCTCTTTGCAGTAGTTGGCTCTAATCAGTGTTGTCTTCTTGACAGCAGTGAGGAATGACTAACTAATTACATGATTCACTTTAAAAAAGTTGGTTTTATCAGTTTTGTTGCCGCAAGTCTTCATTTGGTGATTACGATTTATGCTCTGTGCTGTGACAGAAGATTTGAACTTTCTCTGAAAAATAGCAGCAGATATACAAAAAAATAGCAGATATACAAGCTCACAGCGCGGCACCGAGTGCCGCGCTGCGAGCTTGTAGATCTGCTATTTTTGAAAAGTTGTGAAAATGTGTGAAAATCTTTGAATATATGTACTTTTAAGCGAACATTTCTAACTCAAATTTTGCTTCTGGGGGTCCCTGGAACTAAATATTTTGAGATTGGGGTCCGTGGCCAAATACATATCATCTTGGGGGTCCTTGACATAGGTTTCTTGCACACATTTTCACTATTTAAAAAAAATAGCAGATCTACAAGCTCGCAGCGCGGCACTCGGTGCCGCGCTGTGAACTTGTATATCTGCTATTTGTCAATAGTTAACATTCATGGGGGGCCCGCAGTGAATCCTTGTACCCAGGGCCCAGAATTTGGTGTGACGCCCCTGCCTTATGGACTTTAACCACATTGTAGTAAGGTACTGTAAGCCTGTGGAAGCCATGTAGGAGCCTATATTATATCCTGTTTCTGTAGCGTGGGGCAGTACAGCTTGATGTACAAGTACACCAAGGACTTAGCACCAACCTTGATGCTGAGTGCCAAGCAGGGAGGCACTGGCTCCTGTTTTTATAGTATTTCGTATAACCTGTCCGGGGCATCGATTCCAGACCTCCCAGTCTCAGGGCAGACACTCTATAAGCACAAGGCCACTGGCTGGTTTAGCCACACAGAACCCATGCCTATTAACCGTAGTTACCGTCAGGGGTGAGATGCCATGGGCTCGCGTGGGCTCAGCGAGCCCACACTTATTTTGCTGCATGCACGCGCGCCTCATATGCACACACTAATTAACAATAAAAACACTAATTAACAATAAAAACAGCGTGCGTGCATGACGTCATGAATTTAGAGGACCCACACTTCTAAAATCCATATCACACCACTGGTTACCGTAACAGCGCCTAAAGCCTGATTTTGGGTTACGTCACACAGACTAATGAGGGGTTTAATAACTGAAAAACCTAATTAGGGGAAGACCATCAGGTGCCTTGAATGTAATAAGTCATCTTAAAACAATCCTAAAATGGACAGGCAATCAGTGTAGCCAAGTTAAACTATAGGATACATATTCTCTTGTCTTGGTTATAGTAAAAAGCCGGACAGTCTGTACGATTTGGTGTCTTTTGAGTATTTATGTTTTCCTTTTAGATTTTATAACACGATTGCAATAGTCAAGTCACAGAGAAATTAAAGTTTGTTGACAAATGGCTCTCAATGTTTAGTCTGGGATCAAATAAGACACCAAGGATTTTGGGAACAGAGCTGTCATTCATAGATAAAGGACCAAGAGATCTGAAGTGATCTTCTAGGCCAATTATGAGAATTTTTAGTTTTGTCAGACTTCAGTTGAAGGAAAGGATTTGACGTCCTTTTGAAATCGTTTGACGTCTTTAATATCTGCTAGACAGTTAATTAAATGGGACAAGCTTGTAGAGTTGTTGGGCTTCGCCAGACGATATCAGTGTGCATCATCTACGTCTACATTAACAATGGATGGATATGTCATGTATAATGTCACTAAAGTTGAAACATTAGGAAACAAGTAGGGTGCTCAGCACGGCCCTGTTACCATCAGGGGAGAGGATTTAGGCGTAGCTGCCTAAACCTGAAGAAAAAGGAAATGTCCGCACACAATCGGTTGCTCTCCCGTCTACTCTTTGTTAACAAAACAACGTGGGGCCGTTGCCAGGGGCCCTTGGTTCTCAGGGGCCCTTGGTGGAACTAGGCCGCGTGGTCATTGACAATTTACTATTAATTGTATACGTTAATTTAAAAATGTGTGGGTCCCTCCTCTGTTGTCTACAGGTGCTTTCTTGGCCCACAGATGATCATCATGGCTTAACATCCGAGCTGGGTAGTGCACGTCGGGAGGGATGGGGGGGTTATTATGGTGGAGGGTGGGGGGGCCCTAAAACATTATCGGCCAGGGGCCTTTGCGGGGTTAATCCGTCCCTGGTTGTGTCAATCAAAAATGTGTCTGGGGACCCCCTGGAAGCCTGCGTCAAGGAAGCCCATGGGTCCTCGCACCCCATGAAGCGCTGCTTTACACCGCGCTCTACAGTACACACAGGTGATAATTTACCCCGTGTTTGCCGGGGATAAAAAGAGGGCCATTATATTACAAAGGTCAAAGGCTTTGGGCTCTAATGCGTAAAAAGCAGGAGACTCGAGATCAATCCAGAAATGCCAGACACCCAGGACGCTGGCCCCGGGGTCTGAATCACACTTTAGGGACGAGCCTGGACATCATGGCATAAATGTGTTTTACGGCCAGGCAGCTGCCAGGGGCAGGTTGTCTTTTTTTTCTTTTCTTTTTTTTTTTATGCCTTTTGGCCCGGGACAACATGGCCACCTGCTCGGCGTAAAAGCTCTCTCTCTCTCGCTGCCATAGCCGGGGCTTTATGGGCAACGCTCCTGCAACCTAACAAAGATATACAAGGACGTGTGCGGCGGGAGAGAGGAGCTGCCTGCCACATATGCTGCGTGCTCAGGACATTCATCTGGCTGCATCAGATCCTTGGCTCCTTGTGGCTTTGGGAGGGGATGGGGGGGAGGCTGCTGCTTGCTTCACGGATCCATTGATGGATTCCTCGCTCCCACATGTCCAAAAGATGCCTTTAGCCCTGACTTCCTCTCATAATGAGCCCATCCATGTCTGTGTGTGTCGCTGCCTCTGACAACTCTGTTTGGCCACCTCCACAATGCAGCCCCCTCCTCAACCCCACCCGCCATCCACCACCCCCCACCCCAGATGCTGCATGGAGAGACTGCAGAGAGAGTGGTGTGGGCGAAAGGGATTTGTGATGGAAGGGCAGGGGCGTCAATTGGGTATGGCAGGGGTATGCAGCTGCCATACCCTGGGCCAAGGGGGGAAATAAAAGTTACTTTTACTTTTAAATACAAATCCATGAATGTCTCTTTGTCTATCTACAAATGCTAAATTTAACAAAATGGTATATTCCCAAGTTCCGCAGGTCAGCTGCACAGGAGCAATGCATTAATGTTAATTGTGGTACGTTTACTAACATGCCAAGTTTAGCTGCACAATCGTTCCAGGCTGCCATATCCAGCCCAAGAAACCGTAGAAACGGTGAAAAAAAAAAACATAAAATGTACTTCTTAAAATGAATGTATCATGCCTGTTGCTAAGGTATATGGTGTATTGTGTATTGCATGCGCGCCTTCGCGCGCGTGCAAGACACCAGTCATGTTGCCATACCTTAGCTTTTTCTGAACTGACGCCACTGTGGGAGGGGGGGCAGGGGGCTGTTGCTACTCAAGCACCTTCTCTTCGAAGTAAACAAGTTCATGAGAACGAGTTGGAGAGGTGAACACATTATTAGAGGAATTTCAGTGTCACCCCTCTCCCCACATCTCTCTCTCTCCCTCTCTCTCTCTCTCTAGACTAGAGCGCTGTCTCTCACTCATGACTGCGAGCGGCAGGGGGAAATTACTCCCCGCCAGTGAATAATAAGAAAGTTTATGAAACGTGACGAATGCGCCGGCGCCCTACATGAAATACCAATGAGGGAGGCGCCCCAGCGTGGCAAATGCTACATACTAATACCAACATTCACCTTGTGCTTATACTCGCCCCGTCTCCCCTATAAAAGGACAAAAACACGGGGGCTATAGTCGAACACATGGCGCCGCACGGGTGACACTAACGAACCCAAGGCCCTGGCATGTGGGCACAGGCAGGTGAGTGTGCGCGCCACTCGGGCAGCGTGCCCACCTCAGCAGGCTGGCGCACGGTTGGAGGAGGAGGAGGAGGAGGGGGGCAAGAGTGGGGGTGGAAGAAGTGTTGTCATACATTATCTCGGTGTCAGGGGGATATGTGCTGGCAGTGTCACCTGTGCTGTGCGGATGACATCCTGTGTGAATATTTACCCAGGGTAGCGGTGGTAGCAGCGGGGGTCCGAGTGGGGGCCAGGGTAGCGGTGGTAGCAGCGGGGGTCCGAGTGGGGGCCGTGTGCCTGTGACTTGCCATGTGAGTTCGTGTCAGAGTCGACAGGTAACCTCCCCACTCCTCCCACTCACATGCATGCAGTGGTGTAATGTAGCCAAGTAAAATTACTTAAGTGTTGTAGGCCTACTTAAGTACAATTCCGAAGTATTTCTACTTTACTTAAAGGGGGAGACCACCCATTTTCAATATTGAACTATGTCATTAATATACCTTAGAGGAGTTGTGTGGAAATTAAAAAAAAGTTACCCCCCTTCTGTGTTGCCTAGAACTGGAGGATTGATTTTGGGGTTTGTATTGTAAAGTACAACGGTATGCTGTCATCAAGTTGTACTTTACAATACAAACCCCCAAATCAATCCTCCAGTTCTAGGCAACACAGAACGGGGGGAACTTTTTTTTTCTATTCCCCTTTAAGTATTTCCAATTTCCAATACTTTTACTTCTACTCCAGTACATCTCAGATCAAAATAATGTTGTTTTACCCCACTACAATTACTTGAAAACGTAGTTACTTTGCAGATATACATGATAATTTTATAAAACATACATTAATCCACTTTAGCCCTATTTTAAACCTAGGCTATTTTCAAACATTTTGTACTTTTACTTTTGTTACTTCAAGTATATTTTCTTGCCAATACTTTTCTGCTTTTACTCATGTAACTGCTCACATGTACAGCATGCAGGAGGAGAATTCACAAGACAGTATAAGTCAATTAAAGCATTTTGAACGCTATAGGCAGCCATCACAGCTGGAATACAATGATGACACCTCCTCAACTGAGTGTTGCAGTAAGATTGACTTAACTCCACTTGTCAGCGTGTTTTTCTAATCACACTTCACGTGACCAATTCGCACAATTTGAATCGTCAGAAGCAAATACATTGATATTTCAGCGGTCTATGTTGTGATAACAATGTGTCAAGCAAATGCATTGATATTCCAGCGGCCTATGTTGTGATTACATGTGTCATGTGTTCTGATTTTGTGTACCACTGTACAACATGGACAAATGGGTAATACACAGCCAGGCAGCAGGCATGTACTGACAGAAGGAAGGGAAGGGTTTAGATAGGGAAGACTATGTTGTCTATATTCCATACTAATGAGAAATGGCCAATGACACTATTGTGGTCATGTGGGGTAAATGGACAGTGGTGGGAAAGGTACTCAAATGTTTTACTTAAGTAAAATGATTAATACTGCAATATATACGGTACATAGTATGTTACAAGTAAATGTTCAGAATTCAAAATGTACTTGAATAAAAGAACAAAAGTATTGGCAATGTACTAGAAGCACCAAAAATAAAAGTACAAAATGTTAGAGAATAGCAGATCTACAAGCTCACAATGTGTTGCGATGCGACACATTGTGATCTTGTAGATCTGCTATTTTCAAACAGCAGCTATTTTCAAACAGTTACTTTGAAGATGTATATCTTCAAAGTAACTGTAACTACAGTAAAGCTTTCAAATAATTGTAGTGGAGTAAAAGTACAATATTTGTCTCTGAGATGTAGTGGAGTAGAAGTAGAAGTATGAGAAACTGCAAAATACCTAAAAAATGTAGTTAAGTACAGTACTTGAGTAAATGTACTTAGTTACTTTACACCACTGTAAATGGACCCTGGTTTTGAGGCCAAAAATGCACCTTAATGCACCTCCAAAGAGAGTAGATCCATGTCTCCTCCGGGGTGATTTTATTCTTACCAAGTACGCACTTGCACACTGTGCAGCAGATCAACTCAACATGTTATGGGCTCAGGGAAACTAAAGTTAAACCTGACTGAGTTATCTGGCGATTTATATTGAATGAAGTACAGTATTGTAGTAGGCCTACAACAAATAGCGTGACCGTTATGTGGAAGACAAGACAATGACTCCCAAATGGAGAGGTCGAGTGAACGTTGGTCTCGATTAATTTTCGATATGAAAATAATTATGACCTGGGGAGACGTAATTTCTGCTTCACCTGCAATTTCAAAAGCTCAAGGACACTACGGTAGCCTATCTTAGGAACCAGCCAACGCTGATGAACAAGCTGCAGACGGGGACAAAGAATGCTGGGGCATGCAGAACTAATCCAATTTCTGAACATCAAAAGATTGTCGCTGGTTGCGCAAAGCAGCAAAAAATGGAAGCAGAAAACACTGAAGATTCTGCATTATTATGCAGGTTTATGCATAGTTAGCCTGTATACCAAACTGTCTGCACTACAAATGTAGAACAGTGAAAGTATGGCTGGCTACATAATAGAGGCAGAAGAAATCATAGCAGCATTAGACCTTTCACCTTCAATGACCTTGGTTCATTTTATCGTCTACTCAGGCTTTTGTGAATACCCCAGAATAAGGAGGGCGGCATGAGTCACCAGAACCAAATATCTAAATACTGAATCAAGCAAAATAAAAAACTCTCCGGGATGATCCAAATGCAGAGACAATAAAATGGCTCAAAATGTTTTTTGAAAGTGAATATCCCTGTATATAGAGACCTTGGGGATCCGGTCAACTAAGTAGCCTACAGGGAGGGGATAACATTCAACAATGATGCCAAAAGGCAGAGATGTACTGTAGTTGACTGTACAAGTACAAGACCTATCGCAGTATTTTGCTAAGCCACCAGAAGAACAGAAAAATCAAACCTCGGTTCGAAGTGGAGCGGTGAATTTGAGCAGCTGTACCCTATGTGAGTGAGTGAGTGAGTGAGTAAACTGTGCCTGTGAGTGAGTGGTGAGTGTGCCTGGCCTGCACAAAACAGCGCCCCTCCTTTAACTAGTGTGTTGTGTGTGGCCACTCAAGGTATTGCCAGGCTACGGACACGGCCACCCAGCCACCCAGCCAGCCACCCACATACCCACGGACATACCTGTCTATTGGGAGCGCTTTCACCGCTCCAAAAAAGGAGAACATACAGTGACAATAGAAGACCTAAAAGCTCGCAATTGCGTCGCAACGTGATTTACATCGCAAGTGCTTGTAAATCGATATTTTACGTGGATAAAGTATAGCATTATGTAGTTTAAAAAACTATAGTTATTTTTGTAGTTGGTAATTCAATCTATTTGTCTCCATGTACAAGACCAGACCTAAGTTTTGTAGTAAATTACCGTAAATATAGTATACTATGGCAGTATTTCGCCAAGCCAACAGAACAGTGGCTTACTGTCAAACATGTAGTGATATTTGTTGAAGGGTACAATTGACAGCGCGTTGTGTTACAGGAAATGCAATGGTTGGGAGCTGCGACTACACGGCCATACAGTAATGCAGACTGCATGGCCGGCCGACGTATGACAGATGCCGTACAACAGGCAATCATGTAAGTCTAAATGAAAGTGGTCCTTTGATTTAATGGAAAAACAAAAAGCAACCTTCTGTAGCATTATCCACATGTGAGCAGGGGTGTCACAAGGGGGAGGGGGAAGTGGGACTGAGTTACTAGGGCCCAAGGTGGAGGGGCCCTAATTATTTTATACTTTAACTATTGAAAAATAGCAGATATACAAGCTCACAGCGTGGCACCAAGTGCCGCGCTGCGAGCTTGTAGATCTGCTATTTTTGAAAAGTCGTGAAAATGTGTGCAAATCTTTGAATATAATTATGTACTTTTTAAGCGAACATGTGTAACTCAAATTTTGCTTCTTGGGGGGGTCCCTGGAACTAAATATTTTGAGATGGGTATCCGTGGCCAAATACATATCATTTTGGGGGTCCTTCACATGAAAATATTTGAGCACCACTGATATAGAAACATAGTTATTTCAAAAAACCTTCTAAGGATTTGAAATATTCCGCACAAAATGTTTACGATTTTGCAGTCTGTGAGCTTGTATATCTGCTATTTTTCAATAGTTAAAGCACAAAATGGGAGTGAATCCTTGTACCCAGGGCCCAGAATTTGGCGTGACACCCCTGCATGTGAGGCTGAGAATGTAGTACTGCTGTTGTTAAGTTCAGCTACTTCAAAAGGTATTGATGCCGGCCGGCCGGGCGTCAGTGCGCACGGCCGATGTTTTATGAGGACAACCAAGGAGAAATTGCATTGTCAAAGAACCCGGCAAGCCGAAAGAGGTGCAAACATGTTCATATAAAACTATGGTTTTATTAGGTCAATTGTAAATGAGAGGAAGGTGGTGGAGACATTGCAACGAAATCCTGCAACAAAGGTCAAGTTAACTGAGTTTGGGAATTGTGTTTGAGGTTATATGAAAGTTTGTCACTTAGTCGCTTAAATCCTACATTGACGGGGGCTCCCCAGAGATCTATACTAGGCCCCTCCTTTTTTCATATAAACCAAATCCCATTGCGGAAAATAACCGATCTACAAGCAAGATCTGCCATTCTCAACATAGGGATGCTATAGGGTGGTTAAGAAGCTGACAAGTGGCACGTGGTGTTGACACGTACGTATGACGTGCTCTCGCACGTGTGTGCATGTAGGGCTGTCACGATTATGACATTTTACATGACGATTAATTGTCACTCAAATGTTTGCGATTAACGGTTTAATTGCGTTTTTGTCGTTGACAATTACATTTCTGTTTGGCTTGTAGGCTTTGAAGTTGCACATGGCAGATATGACACATAACCTAAATATACAAAGAAATGATCTGACAACTTTACACTTTAAAAAGAACATTGATAGTGGAAATAGCCAATCTACAAGCTCACAACGCGTCGCATCGCGACGCGTTGTGAGCTTGTAGATCTGCTATTTTGTAGATCTGCTATTTTTTTAAAGTTTGAATATATTTTTTCAGATTATGACGATTATCACAAAATAATTGCGATATATGTCAAATAATTGCGATTAGACGATTATGCAATAATTGTGACAGCCCTATGAGCATATTAAGGAAAACACGCAGAAAACGTAATGACGACGGATGAATACGGTCATAATGAGGTAAACGTATATAAGCGTTAATATTTTGGAGCCAAAAATAAACAAGGTTTCCGCCGCACCTGCATCATGCAATGGCTCCCGTGTGAATTCCCCCTCTGTGAATTATCTCCGTTCAAAACGTTTCTGCGCGCTAGGATTTGCTGTGCCGCAAACTCATCTCACCAGCCAGCCTACGGTATACGTTTCCCAGTTTCAATATGGTCCATCCATCCCCCAGTATCATCTGCTCTCCCTAAAGTATGTACTTCTCTGTTTCATAAGATGAGTGATGAAAGCCTCTCCTGAATGAAGTAATGGAGTCTCCATCCTTTTTATCTCTGCTGGCCATTCCACCAGCCAGTGGGCTGCGGGGTAATTTCTTTTTTTTTGCTCGGGGAGTCAGAGATAAAAGCCTACTTTGCTTGCATGTTTGTTTGCTTGCTTGCACTCTGAGCCTTTCAGCGTCGAATGAGTACTGCTATGGCTCAACTGGAGCGTTATTAATAATATGGGGTTAAGACGCCGGGGTTAAAATATTATAGGGGCCCTGAATGGAATGCCCTCTTTATTTTTTTATGAACGTGTGTGTGTGTGTGTGTGTGTGTGTGTGTGCGTGTGCGTGTGCGTGTGCGTGTGCGTGTGTGTGTGTGTGTGTGCGTGTGTGTGTGTGTGCATGTGCGCGCATGCACGAGCGCACGGTTTGAGAGAGTGGTCAAGCCTTTCATCCTTGTCTTTCAGAGGGAGCGAGTGCGTGAGTGAGTGTTTGTGCATTTCTGCATTCTCCACAGGGAACTGTTTCAGCTAAGGGCAAAAAACGCAGAGAAAACTTTGAAAGAGCTTTTATGTAGTTTTGAGTGAAGTGATCTTAAGAAAGGCTTTTGTAAGAAAAGGGGGGGGAAAGTATTTTTATTCAGGTCTCCACGTTCAGAAGGGTACTTTACTACTTACTTACTCAATTACCAAGCTCTCTCTTGCCCTTTCTCTATCCATCAATCCTTCTATTCCTGGCCCTTGCATTGCTGCGGCGTATCGGCAGAGAATGAGCTTAGAGTGGAACTGCAATGTAGGGCATGATGTCCGCGAGTGAGTATGAGTCAGCCATTTGTAAGCTCTCTTTTGCACTTATACAATTATCATAAAAGCAATATGGGAATAATGATCTAACCACAATAACCCTGGAGTCCCTATTCTGGCCCTGTCGTACTCGTAATAGAGGGCATGACATCATCATCATACAAGGAAGTTATGCGGGAACGCCTACTGGGTGGCAAAAACTACTTTCTGGCCTTGACAGCCCATACATCCAAACAGAAAGGTCCTATCTGATTGCATTAAACAACGTTAAACTCACTTTGCAACTCACATTGCCACTCGATTTGCCACTCGATTTCCCACTCTCTTTATGCATGCGCATACCCTCTATACAGTAGGTGAACATTCAGTGAAAATGGGCTCAATGGGTTCAATTTAAATAGGCTGATGTTTGGTGAAAATAATGTGAACATTCAGCAAGAATTGCTTGTAGATCTGTAATAGTATAGAGTTAAGTGGTAAAAAAAACATACAGAAGTTTTGTGTTAATAACGCGAAATAGACAAAGTACAGTAGGTTGATCTCTGAGTGTCTGATCCCTCATGCATTCCTTTGAAGTATCTTCTCTGCATTTTTAATGCTTCATTTCTTGAAGCATAGAGAGACGTGAACCCAAGGTCAGACAGTGGCGAGACATGCAAGACAAGACCAAGAGTCTGATTTGAACTTGGGGTCCTCGCGGCTCACAGGGATCGAGCGCGTGGTCTGTGCACTAAATGGCTGAGCCACCAGGCACATGATCGCTCATGCATTTTAAATGATTTAAACTAGTGAAAATAGCCGATCTACAAGCACACAACGCCTCGTGGCGCGAGGCGTTGTGTGCTTGTAGATCAGCTGTTTTCACTAGTTTTGTGCAACGGTCTTGCGTGATGAAGCAGGACTTTACTTTACGAAAAAACGCCCACATTTGAAACTTGAACATACAAGATTTCTGCCCGACAGTGACGATAAGCATCACATTGGTAACTTTAGATTCAAGATTAGAATGAGTGAACCCTACTCTGTACATATAGTAGTATCTGTGATGATATTGAAAGTTTTGATGCTACTTTATATGTTGATGAATTGAATGCCAAGGACCTCCAACGGAAACAACACTTTTTTAGGTAGTTGTTTTGACGGTACCTGTGCTGCATGACTACATTAGACGATTAGAGTCAGTCAGGTCTAATCAGAGTCAGTGGACTCATTCCCATCTGGAAGATGGGAACGGGGCGGTTAAGAATTCAGAATCTCAGTGGTGTCTAAAAACATATTGACAGGAAAGAGGCAGAGGCGAAAATGGTTCAATCAGCTGGGGCAGCGTGGGTGTGGTGTTAAGGTCACTGTGGTCTCGGGGCATTTCGAAGGGCAGAATTAATATAAGGCCAAACGGAGGGCCATGGCTTCCATGAAATTCCTGCCTTGCCTAGCAAATAATAATAATAATAATAATATTTATAAATGTTGTGCCATGGTCCCCCAAAATGTATTTGGCCGCTGACCCCCATGCATTAGTGCGGGGCCTTAATGCTAATTTCGAGCAAATCAGTCTAAAAGCGCCACATTTTGCACAGATGTAGCCCAGGGCTTGCTCTAATGATTTAGCTAGGGCGCCCGAGTCAGCGACCTTCGGGGTCGCCACAGCGGCACAATCAAGTTGTGCTCCCATCGACTTTCTATACAGGAGGAAAACACCCAAATCTGCTTTAAGTACAGTAGGATGTGCGGGGTCTAACCAGGGGTTTGTCATGATGCTGAATCCATTGCAAGCATTTGTTTTGCACAAGAAACATTCCTTGGGCTATAAATGGCCACAGAAAACAATGGTTTAGTGATGAAAAGTGATGAGTCATCACTTTTCACAGTTTTGTGGGCGTTTTCCACTGGTATACAAAGTCGATGGGAGCCCAACTTGATTTGGCCGCTGTGGCGACCCCGAAGGTCGGCGGCTCGGGCGCCCTAGCTAAATCATTAGAGCAAGCCCTGGGCTACATCTGTGCAAAATTTCGCGATTTTAGACGAAATTAGCATTTGCTCCCCTTAAGGCTCCGCACTATATCTGAAAAGGTGTTGTGCCACAGACCCCCAGAAGAGAAGATTTGTGTAAAAAAAAAAAAAAAACTATTTAAAAATACCTAATATTTTCAAACACTTTCAAGATTTATTTTAATAATTAAAAATAGCAGATGTACAAGCTCACAACACAGAACAAAGTGGTGTGATGTGAGCTTAATTGTCTGCTAAATCTGCTAAGTTTGAAAATAGCCAAAACGTAAACGGATTCAGATTCAGATCCACAGATTCAACAAACTCGATTTCCTCCTCACACATATATTATAGTACATAACCTAATAATAATGTTCTTATTTTGATCATAAGACCCAATTACTGTCAGTCTCCAGGGTTTCTTCAGAATAAGTATGACACTGGTTTAATGACACTGGCACATTAGGTCCACTAGCTGACAGTGGTTCTCAAAATGTTTCATTTGAGGACCCCCATAACTCAGAAAGTGTACAAATGGAACCAAATGGCCCATGTGTGCACTCTCACAGACCTGTCAAGGTCATTTAAGACTATTGCTCCACCACCAATGTCCACCACGCTTCCAGCATGGCGAGATGACTCCTGGTTCAACATCCAAACACAACTCAGCTCATGAATCACACAGAGATTCAGAGTTCAATCAGATCACCCAGTTCTTCATCAACACTGCTGTCATGTGTCCTTTCAGTTTCACTCCATTATTTAGAATTCATGGCCAGATTTTTTTTTTCAGGCGCTGCAGCCAAGCATTACAGACAGACCCAGACAGTTCATTAATGTTCATAGTTCAAGTAGTGAAGTAATGGAAAACAGAACGTAATCTGATCCCTGTGGGAACTCAAAGACGCACGCCCAGCACACAACACACAACCGTCGCCATACCAGATGTGTGTGGTTTTAAATATACTGTATATCTAACGCATCAGGGCGACATGCAACCTCGCCCTAAAGGGCAATGTCGCGCCAGTCATGTATATCGGACCAGTTACCCATAGGTATATGGACATGGAGACCCCTGCATGATAGTCAACGATGTGATGTCAGAACATGCCCATATATGGGCATTACCAAATATGGGCATTCCCAGATATGCGCTTAATATTGCTGAGATCGGGACAGGGATCTCCATATATGGGCATAAAACGGACAAGGACGTAATTAATTTGCAAGTGTGACTCGTGATGACATCAGCGATCTCCATATATGGGCATAAAAGGGACATCAAGCCAGAGCGTGATGTCAGAGCGGCAAACCCATTCCCCTGACATCCAGTGACATCAGAACATGATGTCAGAGTGACAAACCCATAGAACCACAGACAAACCCATAGAGTCTGACACATAGTGTCAGGCGTGACAAGCATAGATACACAGAGACAAGCTCTGACTGTTTTCATAGTAAACATGCAACCTACGGTCGCAATATAGTCGCCAGCCCATAGAGCCCCATTGTGAACCCGGACATATTGAGTACAATAAGGTTTTATGTTAGAAATGTTGAGTAAGGGTCCCCAGCATGTAGAAACTGCCAGATGCTAACTTGCATATGTTGAGCAATTTTCATAATTTTCATAATTCGATTTATTTAGCATAATCTGAGGATGCTGAATCCATTTTCTAAATTCAAAATGGCCGTTTTAAACCGGAAATGGCCTTATACCAACTTAAAGTGGGGTGATTTTGATACTTTTTTATGTTGTATATGGCCATTTCCGGTTTAAAACGGCCATTTTGAATTTAGAAAATGTCAGAAATGGATTCAGCATTCTCAATAACCCCCAAAACCACTCCAATATTGTTCAAATCAGCCAATCAGTTTTTGACATATTATCCATTATTATGGGGGATTATGCTAAATAAATCGAATTATGCAAATTATGAAAATTGCTCAACATATGCAAGTTAGCATCCGGCAGTTTCTAAATGCTGGGAACCCATACTCAACATTTCTAACATAAAACCTTATTGTACTCAATATGCCAGGGTTCAGATTCTGGCAAGTGGACTAATAACTATTCATTTACCGAATGTCTGTCCGTCCGCCATCCTCCGTCTGATCTGCATGCTGACATCACTGATACTAAACAGTGTCACCACCATGGTAACAATGCTCAACTGACATCACTGACTGACATCACTACAGTGCCCAAATTTGGAGATGACATCATAAACTGGCCTTGACACGGAACACCATATGTGGGCATTAAAGAGTGCCAGCCAGACAGACAGATACAACGGGTATTGCACAACTAGACATGGATGGTGACTATTCTGCCCAACGGGCACAGGGTCTGGGTTCTCCAACATTACTTCTGAGACATTCAATCCCTCATCGCACACCCCCAGACTAGTATAGGCTATATATAATCACACAAATGGGGGTCCTTGCCACAAAATAAGGTGGTAAAGTTAAAGGTAAAGCCTCTGAACTCTAATGACATTCCTGTTTTTCTTTGTGAGCACTTTCATGCTTTTGCATTGACCAAATGGACACCTTTTTATTGGCATTGCACTGATAATTATTTGTTTTATGGCGACGACTCTTTGTTGCGACCGAAGGTCGCATATACTCTGAAGAACCATGTCGCTTGAGTGACCTTCCGTATCCTCGTGACCGTCCTTCCGTATCCTCTGTGATGTCAGTGTGATGTCAGCAAGTTGTGACATCACTTCCTGTACAGGGCGGCTACACGAAATGTGGATAACACTATATATGGAGATAGTCCAGTCCATCATGTCATATGGGACTACCGTCATAGAAAGTAACCATTGTTAGGCCGGAGTCAATGGCTGTCTGTCTGACTGTCTGTACAGGAAGTGATGTCACATGACATACTTTTAATATATATATGTAAATATGGGGGCGTCTGTGTTAAAAAATGTTTCGTTGTCAAGCTCAACGTTGGGCATTTGGACCTATACATGGAGAAATGGCGCGAATCTGTTGGGCCTAAACTTGGAGATGTGGAGAACACGTTGACAGTATTAGGCCTGGATCCAACTTTAAGTCGACGCACATGATTCCAGAAGTGTAGTGCTTATTCGCTCTTGTATCAAACCGGTACTCGAAACGTACTTAGAATTTAACATATTTTCTAAAGTAAATATGGGGGCGGCTGTGTTAAGAACGTTTCGTTGTCAAGCTCAACGTTGGGCATTTGGACCTATACATGGAGAAATGGAGCGAATCTGTTTGGCCTAAACATGGAGATGTGGATAACACTATATATGGAGATAGTCTAGTTTATCTACTAGCCTATCTCATCTGTGTTTAGCCATTAGCTTACTATGACCAACCCTTTTAGCAGTGATAGCTGAGTGGTTAGTGTCCACACCTAGGACTCCGGAGGTCCCAGAGGTCGCAGGTACGATTCCCCTGGTTGATCCCTGGTTGATCCCTCGTTGTCGTTGTTGTGGATCAAAGCGACCGCTTGCTCCGCGCCGCGCCGCACGATGAGCGCTCCTGTTCTTAATCTAACTGAATCTCAAACTAACTGTGACATATATATATATATATGTCACGGTTTGTTAGAGAAACAGTACGGTCGAGAAACGGAGCACTCGTGGTGCGGCACGGGGCGGAACAAGCGGTCGCCACAACAACGTCCTCCAGGCGAAGCCGCTCGATTGTCCACGACATTGCAAGCGGCGCGAAGGCCAGCGGACCTTGGTCCTGCTCTTCGCCCCCGAGCGCCGCAGGCGCGAGTGGCCGCGAAGAGCGGGCCAGGGCCGCGCGGCCGGCGGAGCGCCGCGCGAGTTACGAAGCCGTGGTGAATGCAATCGTTATATTTATGCCCAGGCCGTAAGGCCTGGGCAAGCCCACGATAAACGCCCTGTCCAAGTGACTACAATGGAGCTAATGGCTAATGGCTAATGGCTAAGCTAATGGCTAAACACTGCCGAGCTAGGCTAGTAAATAAAGAAAGAGAGTCGCAAACGAGTGACGTCAGCGCCTTCACTAGTGAATGGCTGTCGTCGCCATCTGGTGGTGATTGGTGTGTGGTGAACGACAAAACAAGCGCTCTTACAATGAACGTACTGAGTTACCCAAACATACTGTAACATATATATGAGAGAGAGAGAGAGAGAGAGAGAGAGAGAGAGAGAGAGAGAGAGAGAGAGAGAGAGAGAGAGAGAGAGAGAGAGAGTCACTTTCTTTCATGTGCCACTATAGTACCTCCGAATACCCCTGGGGTTTGAGAAACGCTGCTGTACACAACGGCACTTTTTTATTTTTCTTACTCTCCACCTGTAACTCTGTAACCTTAACTGCTGTGCCGCCTCCGGATGACTGATATTCCTCGGCGGGATAATAAACGCATCTATCCATCTATCAAAACGTTTGGCAGAAATAGGCGAACATTCATGCGAAAATAGTGCCGTCTGCAACCCGGAACAACCACGTTCACATCAGCGGTGAACTTTTGTTTTGGTAGCATGACGTCTCAATGACACCCTGAAGCACACGCTATTTTCAGGCCCTGTCACCATCAAAAACATGGCACGAAGCACCTTTTAAGGGCTGCTATCATAGCAGCCTGGAATATCATGCAATATTTGATATATCGTCACTGTCGGGCAGGAACCTTGTATCTCCAAGTTTCACATTTGTACATTTTTTCGCTAAGTAAAGCCCTGCTTCATCATACAAGGCCGTCGTACAGGTAGTGAAAACAGCCGATCTAAAAGCACACAACGCCTCGCGGTGCGAGGCGTTGTGTGCTTGTTGATCGGCTGTTTTCACTAGTTTAAATATTTTTTTTAAATGACAAATGCAAAACGAAGAGTTTTGGACATACAAGGTTTCCACCCGACAACGACGATATCATGCCACTGCTGCTACGTGTTATTGACTGAGTGAGAGGTAAACTCATTCTGTCGACCTCGCTTTGTGATCTCGGCTCTTTTTTAACTATAGGCTTGTCACTCAACGCCCCGGAAGGCAAGACCTCACGCAAGTTTGACAGATAAAAGTCTCCTCACTTCGTTGCCGTTGAGACATTTTTTTTTACCTCCAAGAAAAGTTTCAAGACTCACCTGCTCCCCCTTTCAAGCGTGTATTTGCGCGCGTGTATTTGCACGCGTGTATTTGCGCGCGTGCACATGCACTCGCTCTCGCACAAACGCAAGTGCGCGCGCACACACACACACACACACACACACACACACACACACACACACACACACACACACACACACACACACACACACACACACACACACACACACACACACACACACACACACACACACACACACACACACACATGCGCACACCCACACGCACCAAAACACATGCACACTCCTCCCCTCTTGTCCATCTGCCAGGCAAAATGGAGCCTCAGACAAAGGAGAAGGGAGGCTGATTCAGTGATCTGAATCAAATGGCAAGAGGAGCATGCGGTAGCCAGGAGAGGAGAGGAGAGGAGAGGAGAGGAGAGGAGAGGAGAGGAGAGGAGAGGAGAGGAGAGGAGGAGGAGCGGGGAGTGATGGGTGCCAGGGTGCAGGGAAGAACTGAGGGGAGATGTGGAGAATGTGTGTGAGTGTGGGGGTGTGGGGGTGGGGGTGGGGGGGAGGGTGTGTTCATTTTTTTGACAGGCCGAAGTCTTCTCAAGTTGAATCCTTCCCAGCTGGGAGCCATGCCTGTGGACAAATAATACAAAAAAGAAAAGTAAAAAGACATTCAGTTCGATTGTATCCATGATAAATCAACGTTATTTACGTATACCGCACAAAAAGGTAATCAGGATATTTTGGAATGACGCTGAACGCAATAATACACAGGAAAATCCCGAGTTAATTTCTCAGCCTTAAGTACAAGAATGTCACTGCCTATAATGTTACCAACTGTATTGTATGTGACGATAAAAAACGGGAACTCCTGAGAGTGTGAATTTCCCATGGTTTAACTATTTTAACTGATTTAATGTGTTGACCTTGCTCTCTTTGTATGTTCCACAGTGTAATCTCAGCATCACTATAAGTGAGGGTCACCCTCTGCGAACCTCCAATAAAGGTTGAATGAACGAACGAATGAACGGATGGATGAACGAGTGAATGAATATGCGTGACACGCCGAAGGTGATCGATACTCGCAGACAAGCGGGTGACGTCCGTTCCGCGGGGTTGCGGGGGTTGTTCCCTGTGACAGGTTAACCCATTTAGGATTATTTTATACTTTAGCTATTGAAAAATAGCAGATGTACAAGCTCAAAGCACGGCACCGAGTGCCACCGAGTGCAAGCTTGTAGATCTGCTATTTTTTTGTGCAAATGTTTCAATATATATTTTACAAAGCAAACTTTTGTAACTCAAATCTCTGCTTCTGGGTGGTCCCTGGAACAACACATTTTGAGATGGGGGTCCGTGGTCAAATACCTGTAATTTTGGGGGTCCTTGACATGAAAAAGTTTGAGAAGTCGGGTCAAAGATCGGGTCAAAGATATTCAAAGACTTGCACACATTTCCATGATTTTTCAAAAATAGCAGATCTACAAGCTCGCAGCGCGGCACTCGGTGCCGCGCTGTGAGCTTGTATATCTGCTATTTTTTAATGGTTAAAGTATAAAATAATGGTTAAAAGTTGTTGAAATCTAACACGACTCGGGCGCGTTCACGGTCTTTGAGGGTTAATATCACCATCACTCACTGTCCCACAACATCAGGGGTAACCTTTCCAACAACCCATTCCCGATGCAAAAATATGCATTGCTGGCCTGAAACATTCCAAGAATACAGATGCGAGGGAAAAGTATCCACACAGCCCTACAGCACCAATTCTAAAAGGTATTGTAGTGAAAAGGCCCTATTGATCTGTTAGGCAGCAACGCTGCAGCGGGGAGCGATCGCGCCGGCCCAATAACAAGTTCTGAGCTCCAGTGGCTCCGGGGCAGACATGCAGGAGACAAGAGACCATCTGTCTGTCTGCCGTGGATCACCGAGTATCACGCTGAACAAATGGAACGGAGCGATATAGCACTATGAAGTGCTTGTTGGGCTTGTAATCATTGGATGACCTATTGGTGGGGAGTTTTTAATTTAGACAACAAAAAGTACTAACGATTGATTCTTAAAGGCCCGCTGACACGCCCCGAAATTGTAATAGTATGATACTGTAGGTCACGTGGTCTCTCTGAAAACGCTATGAAATAGTATGAAACTCATGTCACAGTAATGTAATCTGGCCCTCGCCCCCCAACAACGGCTGTTGAAGCTTGTGATTGGCTGAACCGGATGTAGGGAGCGCTCCATTGTAATCACTTGGACCGCGGCAGAGGCGCACCAAAACCTAAACCTATCCTTAACCCTAACTCTAACCTTAACCCTAACCCTAACTCTAGCCCTAACTCTAACCCTAACCTTAACCTTAACCTTAACCTTAACCCTAATCCTAATCCTAACTCTAACCCTAACTCTAACCCTAAGCTTAACCTTAACCCTAACCCTAACCCTAACCCTAACCCTAACTGTAATTCTAACCCTAACCCTAACCTCAGTAAAACTAACGCTGGTGAATGCTAACCTGGTGAGTAGCTAACCTGCCGACGCTGGTGAAAACGAGCGCTATATGCCGTTTCCATCCATCTTCTCCAGTGGGATCCATAATCAGGCGGAAATCCCGCCTTGTAGACATTCTCTGTGTCAAGTCGTTACCAGGCTTTTCTCTGCATAATGACACACACAAGACACACATGAGAGACACGCACGCACGTACACACGTACACACACACACACACACATATATACCAGTAAGACTCCCTAATCGGGAGATAAGCGACCGTTGTTATCTCCACAAATATCACAGCCTCCACCTCTCACGTCATACGGGCAGCCATAGTTACACCTGGAATGTTGAATCTCCATATATGGAGATAACCTACCCATCACACAAAGTCTGACCTCACCAGCCCATACCTGGGCATGGACGACTTATATCTCCATATACGGAGATGGCCATATATGGAGATACGATGACATCACAGAGTCCACAGCTGATGATGTGGCGTGATGTCATACAATACACAAACAAGCCCTATATAAAGGGGCAATTCTCACCAGGGAAGAGAGCATTCCCCACTAGCTGAGTATCTTAAGATGGTTGGATGTGATGATAAGCCACAAATAGGCCAAAAGTTTGTTTTACCAATTATCAAGACATACGGGCAGTTGACAGTTTGCCATTGTTACTCATTGAAGTTGAATCTCCATCTGAATCCCTTTTATGCCCATATATGGAGATCCCTGCTCTGAGTATCTGACATCACTAATCCCTTTTATGCCCATATATGGAGATCCCTGCTCTGAGTATCTGACATCACTAATCCCTTTTATGCCCATATACAGTATGGAGATCCCTAACAGAATCCATTTTATGCCCATATATGGAGATACCTGCTCTGAGTATCTGACATCACTGTGATGTCACCTGTTTATGCCTAAATATGGAGATCCCTGCTCTGAGTATCTGACATCACTGCGATCTCACCTGTGATGTCACAGTGACACATCACCTCAGTATCTGTGATGTCACAGTGACACATCACCTCAGTATCAGGCGTTACACGTATACATTGAGCAGGGCAAAGGTGTGACGTGTGTGACGGACGGACGGACGGACGGACGGACGGCCGGTGGAGGTTTTCATACTAAACTGCGACCTTACGGTCGCAATAACATGCAACTATAGGCTGAAAATAACAACAATGCATGACTAATAATGTATAACAGTACAGCAAGTTGTCATCATTAGTTGACATACTTCAACGGTCCCTTTCTGCACAAGTGTTGAGTGTCACACTTAATGTCTTCGTGCAAGCTTCTCCTCCACTGGCTCTTCGACGTTGAGCCGTTTATAGAGCACACACCTGCAGAATATTAGACACAAAGGGAAGAAAAACTCTGCCAGATTTATCGAGACACCCACTTGCCCTAAACACACAGACACACACACACACACACACACACACACACACACACACACACACACACACACACACACACACACACACACACACACACACACACACACACACACACACACACACACACACACACACACGTGTGTGCATATATCAAACCCTGGTATTTAAGCGCAGAACGCTGCTCGAGTGAGATTTTCACTCAAGACAGAATTAGCTCAGGTACATAAGGAGGGAGCGGCTCCTCTCGCCTTTGTTCTTCATTCTTCATAATGTTTGCGTACATCCTCAAGTAGCTGCGAATGCAAAATGCAACATAATTATGTTGTACCGCCGTTGACAGCTGATCTGTCAGCCTTGCACAGAGCACTAGGCACGCATGTGTATCCAGCGCTGAGGGAGGGAGGGGGAGAGAGAGAGAGAGAGAGAGAGAGAGAGAGGAGGAAGACAAAGATAAAAGAGAGGGAGAATAGAAGAACCTGTGTGGGCTCATCTCTCTCAGACTCCGACAAGGCTACTTATGCCTAATTTATGCGGCGTCGCACGATGGAGGAGCGCGCCGGAAATAGACGATCTACAAGCTCACAGCGTGTTGCGTATGTGGCAGTGTTGTTGTGAGCTTGTAGATCGGCTATGTGCGCTGTGCGGTGCGGTGCATCACCGCCATACATCAAAGTAAAGAAAAAACAGGGTTTATCCATTGGTGTGTAAAGCCTGAAAAAAACTAAAACAAAAGGAAAATAAATACCATCAGCGTATATACAGAGCTGTACCTCTAAGCTCATTATACAGGCACGCTTTCCTCATCTAATTTCCAGCTCCAGCAACACGCGTATATAAGACGGATCTCTCAGCCTCGGCTGCAGAACACAATTACACCACACCAGACAAATACAACACGGGAGCATAATCTTTCTGAATCACCTGGAATGTACTACGGGAGATGAGTGGGGGAGACGGGTCTTTTTTATCCGCAGCGCGCCGCAGTCTTGTACAGAACTAGGTTGGCCTCCTTCGGCGTGTTTACTCTCAGCCCAGAGTACAAATCAACCTCCCAAGATCAACAATGAAACTAATTAGATTTGTGTTGTGCAGCACACGTCTCTAAACACAGATCACAGCTCATTGAGAGATGAATCTCCATCTGTCTGCCTGCATATTGGGAGCAGAAGAGACGCGGACAAGATCACTCCCGTCCCAGCATCCACAGAATGGGGCACACTGTGAGCATGTGTGTGAGTGTGTGTGTTTGTTTGTGCGTGCGTGCACTGGCTTCGAATGCTATCAACGCTCTGAATGGGAATTTTTCATGTTTATTCCGACTATTGAATGGTGCAGTAGCTGAGATACTAGGGACTTTAAGCAAAGACGGCTGCGGCAGTCTGCTGCGGCAACCGGAAATGGATCAGTGCTTGATAGCCTTTCCTACTACGACAGAAGCTATACCTTTCCACATAGTGGCTACAACGTCTGCTGTCGCCTCACTATGGGAACCAAAGAGTCCAGCAAAAGGGGAGGGACCCAGTCGCCGACGGCTGTTTGCTTAATGATTTTGACTGCTACGGCGATTGCCTCATAGCAGCTGTTCTTCCACCTAACGGAGCCGTCCTGAAAACTGCTGTTGCTTAAACTCCCTATTGACCTACCGACAGGCGCAGTAGCTTCATTGTCATCATTCAGTGCGTTGATAAAAGTCGGGGGGGCGATGATTTACGATTCTGGCCCTGGTTTACAACTTCTAGCGGCGCTGAGTCGGCTCAAGCGGACTTCGCAACGCTTAACTTGGCGACTCGCTCGCTTTAGCTCGCTCGAAGGTGTCTCATGTGGCTCAAGTCCGCTTGAGACAGCATGCCTCTGTCGCGGTCCAAAACTATTGACCATATTCACATGGCGGCCATCTTGCCATTAAAGTTAATGCAATGCCTCCCCAGTTGCCACCCGGTTTCAATGCAAATTTCAAACATGGCCGCCAGGTGAATAAGGCTAATACCTTATACGGCGCACCTACTGAACCTTGTCGGTGGGTCAGTACCTCGCAATTAATGGTGTGATTAACACGTTTCTTGAGCCCACAAAAACGTCTTTTTTTGTGGTTACCCAAAGATCTTTAGAGACAGGAAAAAGATTGAGGTTGGGGTCATGGTTTAAGCATTTAGGGGTTAGGGGATAGGTTTATGGTTAAACATGACCCAAGTAAGGGGGGAAAAAATAGCTGTCCTGCGTGTGTGTGCACAGGGAGAGACAAAGAGGCTCCTCTGGCCAGGGGTAACGTCCCCGGACATCAGTCCTTGTTTGGCGATGTCAGGCCACAGCAGGGAAGTGGGACATGGCACACATGGGGAACACAACACAACACAACACATGCTACTGGACCAGTGTGTGCAGCAAGGAGGTTAGGACAGCAACATGTATTTGACACGCACACACAGACGCACGCACACACACACACACACACACACGTACGCACAAAATGGTGACCCAGACAGCCCAGTCTAGAGCAGGAGTTTTCAAAGTGGGTGACGGGGCACCCTGGGGTGCCGCGACGGCAGTCCAGGGGTGCCGCGAGATCATTTGATAATATTTGGAATTTATTTGGACACTTGAAAAAATATTTAGTATCATTTTAAACTTGAAGTACACAGTTATTTTCAGTTAGTTCTAACCAAAATGGCTATTATCTCAACGTTTTCCTCGCAACATAATCACTAAAATTACATTACTGTCAGGCAGAAACCTCTCTCACAAAACTAGTGAAAACAGCCGATCTACAAGCACACAAATCTGCTGTTTTCACTAGTTTAGTACATTTTATCGATGATAAATACAAAATGAACGGTTTTGGACATACAAGGTTTCCACCTGACAACGATGTTATGCTATAAATATAAGGTGCTGGGAGTGAAAATTATAATGTAGGGGTGCCTCGGATTTAAAAAAAATGTATGGGGTGCCCTGAGACAAAAAAGTTTAGGAACCCCTGGTCTAGTAGCCTCGCGTAGCCAGGCTTACTCATCTCCGAAGAGAAAGCCTGGTGACAATAGAAGGCAGAAAGCGTTCAACTTCCGCCGTGAGAATTTCACCGGAAGCTGTATTTTTTTCACGGTGCGGTGTTTCTGCAAACGTATTCCCTGCACGAAATTAACTCTGGTCTACGTCTCCAGCTCCGTCGGTTGCGCTCGCAATAAACAATATACAAACAAAAACATTGATTCAAGCAATGTTACACCTATGAAGAGCGAGTTAAGAGCTACAATCTATTTTAGTTTTTTCGCTGGGGAATGTAAACAGACCCGCACCGCATGACGTAACGTCCGTTAAACGCAGACTTCCGCTAGAAATCTTGGAACACACCGGAAGGCATATTGTCTACAGGGTGCTGGTCTAGAGGAATGCATGAGTCTGGGGTGCCATGGCATTGGTCCCAAACCTCATTGTTCCTAAATCCCATTAGTCAGAATCTGGTGATGTTAACCTGGTGAAAAATACTATGCCTAAACCTAACCCTAACCTCAGGAAAACTATGCCTAAACCTAACCCAAACACTAACCCTAACCTCAGGAAAACTATGCCTAAACCTAACCCTAAAACCTAACCCTAACTCAATTCGGACTAATGAGATTTCGGACTAATGAGATTTCGGACTAATGAGATTTGGACTTACGGGCAGTCCCCGAGTCGGGATAGGGAACAGCCCAGTTGAGAGGAATGCATGAGTCTGGACAGGAAACAGACCAGTTGCGCTCACACACTGGGTCACACATGCACTGAACTAAAGCCTACCATCAAGTACTATCATGGCAAATGTATTTTTATCATGCGTATATAAAGTCTCTCTCTCTCGATCGACAAGTATCTATCTATCCATCTATCTATCTATCTATCTATCTATCTGCCTGCCTTCCTCTCTCTCTCTCTCTCTCACACACACACACACACACACACACACACACACACACACACACACACACACACACACACACACACACACACACACACACACACACACACACACACACACACACACACACACACACACGCACAAGCACACTGATTCCAGTCATTTGGATTCCATATAGAAGCCAGCATGTCTTGCATTGAAGCATGCCATGCACCTAAAATAGACTACAGTGGGTTACAACATTTAGCGTCGCCAAGTCTAAAATGACACCAGTAGACACCTCTAGACACCTAGAGGTACCTCTGTCAAACACGCCTCCAAATTCTTAACCGCGCCCCCTAGAAATGTGATATTTTATTTCAACGTGTAGTGTGGCTGTTCAGCCACGGGGTGGCGATTCTTCAATATGAGTCGACTATTCCAGTCTATTACTTGTTGGTTACTTGTTATCTCTACCTGCATTGTGAGCTTGTAAATAGTTTCTTTTCTTTTCTATGAGTTATTTTTGCACTCAAATTGTAATTATTTGTTTAACCCATTTAGGCCTAGGATTAGTGACTGCTTTAACTATTGAAAAATAGCAAATATACAAGCTCACATGTAGATCTGCTATTTTTTTTTTTTGCAAGTCTTTGAATATATCTACTTAAAAGCGAACATTTGTAACTCAAATATTTGCTTCTGGGGGGTCCCTGGAACAACATATTTTGAGATGGGGGGTCCGTGGCCAAATACCTGTAATTTTGGGGGTCCTTCACATGAAAAGGTTTGAGAACAGCATGATTTCGATTTTAGAGGAAGGATTTAGAAATCGGGTCAAAGATCGGGTCAAAGATATTCAAAGACTTGCACTCATTTTCACAATTTTTCAAAAATAGCAGATCTACAAGCTCGCAGCGCGGCACTCTGTGCCGCGTTGTGAGCTTGTATATCTGCTATTTTTCTAAAGTTAAAGCATGAAATAATGGTTAAAGTGGTTCAAAGCTAACGCGACTTGGGCGCGTTCCAGGTATTTGAGAGTTAAATGTTAATAAAATTGCCTTGCTTAAATGGAGATTGTTTGTATATATTGTTGAAATCAGAGCCAAATGAATCCACAACCCTCAAAATCAACTGAACTTAAAATAAAGGGATGAGCCCTGGCCCCCGTATAATGTAAGTATTATATTATAAGTATTTCCATTTCCACAGGCCACAAATATAAAATACATTATAAACTGTTCCTGTAGTATCAATTTTGAGAGAGAAAGAGAAAGAAAATGTTGTGTATTTTATTCTTATGTTATCTTGTCCGCTTAGTTTGACAGGGCTGAATAGATTAATGTAGGCCTATGTTTTATGATAATATTCTAAATCTACAAAGTAACTAGTAACTTAAGTTGTACAAATAGTGGAGTAAAAGCATAAAAAAATATATTTACCCTCCCCTAAAAACATGACATTTACTACAGTAAAATTATGCCTAAATTAAAACCTAAACTTATAGTTATTCCTAACCTTATCCTCAGTAAAAGTAGCGTTTGACCGCAAAAAAGGATTATAGGATCATGTTATAGGCTACCGCTATCCACTGGGTGATTTTACATCAGTATTGTTGTCTTGAGGTTATCTTGTCTGTGGTGGCAGAAAGTAGTGGCTAAGCGGGACGCGAACCCGGGGCGCATGGATTGAAAAGACAAAACATTATCCACTAGGCCACAGAGTCCACAGTATATCACCGTAGGTCATGATAATCCAATGATACTTTTTGCGGTCAAAACGCTACTTTTACTGAGGCTAAATTAGTTCAAAGTAAACATCTCTTAACTCTCCCCACGCTTTGAACGATAACGCTCGCCCCATTTTTTACAGAACGTCGATGCCAATACGGCGCTCGTTCGGTTCGTTCGTCTGATGACTGTAAGCTGATGAGGGGTCGCGCGGCCGTTTACTGTAAACACATTTTCCGCTGTGATGGTGTAAAAAATCCATTATGCGTTAGATCAATGGAGAACAATTCACTTCCTTGTTGATTTCCTCTGGCCCGGAGGCTCTGTAGCCAGTGACTGCTCTGAATGTACGGCAACACATAGCAGGACAATTCACATTCATTCTCGCATGAGGCCGCCCTCTGCTGCCTGGCAGACCAAAGTGCACTATTGCACAACCAAAAAATAAATAAATAAATAAATAAATGTCTGTCTGTCTATCTACTATAACGTCGCAAAGGTAAGCCGCTTTTTGATGGCGCCAGACCCAATAAATAAATAAATAATCTGGCAGTAGGAGAGTTAAAATCAGTGGTGGAAAAAGTAATCAAATGTATTACTTAAATAAAAGTATCAATACCACAATGAAACAGAAACACTCTGTTACAAGTAGAATTCTGGAATTAAAAATGTACTTGAGTAAAAGTACAAGTAAACATGTGTCTCTTAAAGTCTCAAGTTTGAGAGAGAGAGAGAGAGAGAGAGAGAGAGAGAGAGAGAGAGAGAGAGAGAGAGAGAGAGAGATTGAGAGAGAGAGAGAGAGAGAGAGAGAGAGAGAGAGAGAGAGAGAGAATTGTTTGTATTTTACTTAAGTTATCATGTGTCTATGTCCGCTTAGTTTGACAGAAAAGGAGGTTTTTGAGAACCAAGCCTCTGACATGACCAATCGCTTTTGCGAAAGGGTCCCTTTCTAATTACAGAGTGAAAGGTCAAGTTAAAATGTCAAACTATTATTTACCACACTGTACATGCTTTTAAGCTACTTGAAGTACAAAAAAAAGTAAAAGTACTCAAGTACATTTACTCAGTTACAATATAGAAATACTCTGTTACAAATATAAGTCCTGAATTAAAAATGCTGGCATGCTTACTTGAGTAAAAGTCCAAAAGTATTGGTATAAAATAAAAAGCCTACAAAAAGGAAAAGCTAGGCTTTAACAACAGTTCAGTTGAGATTTTTTTATTTTATTTTGGAGGTGGGGGGTAGAATACTGTAGGCTACAGTAGAGCTACATCACACACAGAGTAGACAGCCTTTGCATACAGCCAGGATGTGGAGGCGGGCTTTGACGCTGGGTGACGCCCTGCTCACATTGAAAGGGACAAAGCCGACGTGTGATATCGGCTGAGTGCCAGGAATGCAGTTTGGCCAGTGCCATCATAACCAACAAGGAAACAAAGACAGACAAGCGAACAGCAGAGCTTTTCCATAATGAAACATGCTCTCTTTGATTATAATTATCCGTTTTAGTCCCATAGCCAGTTTTCAATTATAAACTTCTATAATCATGTTTCATGAAACATTATAGAGTAAGTAAGTAAATTCCATTCAGGGCCGCCAGTGAGATGTAACAGAATTACCCTAGCTGTCAAACATTTTGCTAGGGATGTTGAATTTCAATCTTTGTTAGATATGTTACAAGACACTAGGGCTGTCACAATTATTACATAATCGTCTAATCGTGATTATTTGACATTATCGCAATTATTTTGTCATAATCGTCATAATCGTGAATGTTGAAAAATGTCAGAAATAGTGGAAATAGCAGATCTACAAGCTCACAACGCGTCGCATCGCGAAGCGTTGTGAGCTTGTAGATCGGTTATTTCCACTATCAATGTTATTTTTAAGTAGTAAGTTGTCAAATATGTCAGTAATGTATTTGTATATTTAGGTTATGTGTCATATACCATATGCAACTTCAAAGCCTAAAATCCAAACAGAAATGTAATTGTCAACGACAAATACACAATTAAATCGTTAGTCGCCAATTATTTGAGTGACAATTAATCGTCTTGTAAAATGTCATATCGTGACAGCCCTACAAGACACCTTTACGAACACATTGGTGAAGACATTGTATGGTAAGGAATTTATTCCCAGGGTTTTATTAAAATTCCCTGAATATTAGCAAAACAATCGAAAGCTTTGTTTTATTATTATATTTGATATTATCTTGATAAGTTCCTCCCACGCTGAGAAAGGCTTACACCGAAAAGCTATGCAAAAAGTAATGGCACACAATTCAATTTCAATTCAAAGGTGATTTATTGGCTTATTGACATGAGAAAACATCTTTTTACATTGCCAAGCAAGAGTTAAAATATAATAAAATCTTAGTTTCTTCATGAAATTATTGGTAATGATTTGAATTTGTGTAGAACAAAAATTACCCAGTGTTTATTTTTAAATGGACCCTTACAAATACAAATGAGATATTTAATTAACATTTAATGAAAAAGTCCTATGCCAAAATGTATTTTTACACCATTTAAAGTATAATTACTCTCTAGTATCTACAGTAGTCTCTTCTGTGGTTCATTTCAATCCCCAGCAAAATAGTTAAACTAATTGCTCTGCTATGCCATCTAGTGTCACTTGACTGTATTGCAGAAGATAAGCTGAAAGGACGGCCTCCTATTTTTAGACACACCCATCTCCAGAGAGACCGGTGGGTATCCAGAGGTACCTACAGATACCTGTGGCGACCCTATTTCCTGTAAGGGACTGTATCTACACTACAGGCTTACAACACATCACACTGTGATGCCTTGTATAAGCTTGTAGATAGCCTATTCATCAATCTGCGATTTTTTTCCTTCAATTCGACATATTGTGCCAATTGTTCATGAAACACAGTGCTAATGTGAGTGCGTGAGTGTGTGTGTGTGTGTGTGTGTGTGTGTGTGTGTGTGTGGGGGGGGGGGGGGGCCTAACAAAAACATTTCGGTCATGAGATTTTATTTTGCTTTATTTCATGTATGTGTGTGTGTGTGTGTGTGTGTGTGTGTGTGTGTGTGTGTGTGTGTGTGTGTGTGTGTGTGTGTGTGTGTGTGTGTGTGTGTGTGTGTGTGTGTGCGTGTGTCAGGCCTTTGATGGAATTTTGGCAAGGCCACTTGGCCTTTGGTGTTGTGCATTTGTTGAGGGCACAAAGGCCAAACGCCAGGGCATGAAGGCCATCAAATAAAACGTATAGGTTCCGAACGGAACCATGTTTATTTAATACCGGAGGACAAGGTCCCCCATTGGGATAACCAGCGCCATCTGGCGCTGCAACAGAGTAAAACTCATAAGCTCCCGTACGAGAAATATCATTTGTCGGTAGGGCTGTCAATCACAAACGAGGGCACCGCCCCCGAGTGTATATAAGCCCTGCGGGCTATCATAACTTCCTCTAAAGCCGCACCTCTGCGCCCGCAACTAGCGAACCGAGGGGCTTTATTCTGGGGGACCTTGTCCTCCGGTATTAAATAAACATGGTTCCGTTCGGAACCTATACGTTTATTGTCATACCTCCAGACAAGGTCCCCCATTGGGACTCATATACTCCCCGAGAAGTCATGAACCGACAAGACTGTCGTGCACACCGACCACACCCGGAAAGGAGGTCCTGTCAACCGACGTGACCCCTTTCAGGACTGATCCAACCCAGACCCAACGGGCCTGGGCGTGTTCAGACAGAAAAAGACCCTGACAGACCGAGGCCTGCCTTATGCACTAAGGGCAGACACAGGTCCACCTTATAAAATTGCAATAATATAAGGGAAAAACTCAGGGTCCCCCCACGTATTCTAGAGACAGCAACATGCTATCTCAGGAAGGGGAGAGAGAGCCGCCCCACTACATAGTAGGAAGGGCAGCAGCACCCAGAACCGTATGTGCCATAGCAGAAGGCGCAACGTCCAGGTGATAGTAGGTCGCAAAGGTGGACGGCGAAGACCAATTCGCCGCTGCACAAATCTCCTCAATGGAGACACCTTTGGACAAAGCCCAAGAGGTAGACACACCCCTAGTACTGTGGGCCTTAAGTGCTTCCGGCACTTCAGACCCAGACCGGGTGTAAGCCAACCTAATAGCATCCACAAGCCATCTCGACAGAGTGGGTTTGGACACCGCTTTCCGTTGACGGGCATTCATGACCACGAAAAGCTGAGAAGTAGACCTGCTGTCCACCGTCCTATCACAGTAGGCCTTCAGGGCCCTAACTGGACAAAGACAATGAAGACGCCTATCCTCCTCTGATGCAAACGGAGGAGGATGGAAAGCCGTCAAAACAACAGGTTCCTTCGGGACCACTCGGTTCTTAGGAATAAAACTCAAATGAGGTTTAAGAAGAACCTTGGAGTCATTATTGAGAAACCTCATACAATCAGGGCTCACAGAGAGCGCATGAAGGTCGCTCACACGCTTAGCCGTAGACAAGGCAAGCAAAAGAGCTGTTTTGAAACTTAAATGTTTCAAAGAGGTCCTCCCAATCGGTTCAAAAGGTGCCTTGCAAAGGCCCTCAAGAACCACTTGTAGATCCCAAACAGGAAACAAGGCTCTGGTCACAGGTCTCAAATGGTCCACACCATGCATGAACTGGACCACCTCAGGGATTTTAGAAAGGCCTTTGCCTGCCACCCCCAGGTGGCAGGCATCAATAGCCGCTAAATAACCCCTCAGTGTAGAGAACGCCAGACCAAGGTCCAGGCGGTCCTGCAGGAAATCTAACACCTTCTGGGCCGAAGCTATATGAGCCACCACAGGTGGCTCCTGTAGCTCACACCAGTCCAAAAAGGCATTCCATCTTCCATCATACACAGCCCTAGTAGAGGGGGCTCTAGCACTCTGAATAGTGGCTACAACCATCGGTGAGAAGCCTGCTGCAAGCAGGTTCTCCCTCTCACGGGCCAAACCCACAGGTCTAGGCCCCGTGGGTCTGGATGGAAGATCTCGTCCCCTGCCTGGCGCAGCAGATCCCTGAGCAAGGGAAGCCGCCAAGGGGGTTGAGAGAGCAGTGGGGTGATCAGAGACCTCCACACTCCCCTGGATGGTGTCACCAGAAGAACCTCCTGGTTGGAACATCTGATCCTCTCCAGAGTGGGAAGAATCAGTTCCAGGGGTAGAAACGCGTAGAGAAGACCTTGTGGCCATTCGTAAGCAAACGCGTCCATCCCCAGAGGAGAAGGTCCCCTCACTGAAAAGTAAAGGGGGCACTTCGCGTTCTCCTGGGAGGCAAAGAGATCGACTCGCGGTCGACCGAACCTGGAGAAAATCTGCCTCACCACCGCAGGGTGGAGAGACCAATCCTCGTAACGAGGCTCCCCCCTGGACAACAGATCGGCGCCGCCGTTCTGAAGGCCCGGGACATGGGAGGCTCTGATGGACCTCAACCGAGGCAAGCACCAGAGGGTCATCTCGCGCGCCAGCTGATCCAGCGTCCGCGAGGAGAGGCCGCCCTGTTTGTTGAGATAATACAGGGCCGCCGTGTTGTCCGTCCTGACCAGGACATGGCAACCCCGGAGAAATGGTTCGAAATGCTTGAGCGCCAAGTAGATCGCCATTAATTCCAGATAGTTGATGTGGTACTCCAACATGGCCTGGGTCCAAAGACCCCTGGCTGAGCGCCCCTCGTGGGTGGCGCCCCACCCCGAGCGGCTGGCGTCTGTGGTGATCACCTTGCGTGACACCACTTCGCCCATGGAGACCCCACTTGTCAACAACGCCTGGTCCCTCCATGGGACCAGAGCGTCCATGCAGACCTGGCTGACTGACACCTTCCTGTACCCTTGCAGGGAAGGAATCCTGAGCGCCAGTGACCACCGCTGGAAAGGTCTCATATGAAACCTGCCCAGGCGCAGAAGTTGCACTGCTGAAGCCATCAGCCCAGTCAACTTCATGCACTCCTTGTACCTGACCACCTGGTTCAGTCGGAAGGAGCCCAGACAAGCCAGAAACCTGTCCACCCTCTCCGGGGAGAGGCGAGCGGACATGGTGGCCGAGTCCAGAGATATTCCTATAAAGGAAATCTGCTGGGAGGGTAACAACATACTTTTGCCAAAGTTGACGTTGAAACCCAAGGCCTTCAGGTGTGACAACACCAGATTGGTATGGCGCGCCGCTTCTGAGCAGGAGGCGGCGGAAATCATCCAATCGTCTATGTAGTTCGCCAGCCTGACTCCCTGATGCCTCAGTGGAGCAATGGCTGCCTCGGTCACTTTCACGAAAACCCGAGGGCTCAGAGAAAGACCGAAAGGGAGGACCGTGTACTCGTACAGGCGCCCCTCGAAGGCGAACCGCAGGAACTTCCTGTGTGGGGGATAAATGAGGATGTGCTGATAAGCGTCCTTCAGGTCCACTGAACAGTGGAAATCCCCCTGTCTCACTGATTTCATCAGTGACTCTGACGTCAACATCCTGAATTTGAACTTTTTCAAGTGCTTGTTCAGAGCACGTAAGTCCATAATCGGACGCAGCCCCCCTCCTTTTTTCTGAACCAGAAAATAACGGCTCCAGAAGCCTAAACGGCTCTGGTCGCGTGATAACTCCACTATAGCGCCCTTGCGCAATAGTGAGCTTATCTCCTCCCTCAAGGCATCGGCCTTCAAGCCGCGGGCTCGAGTATAAATAACCTTGCTGGATAGGGAGGGTTTTTTCGCGAACTGTAGTCTGTAACCCCGCGTCACCGTCCGAAACACCCAGTGATTCGGATTGCAACGTTTCCATTGCTCTGCACACTGTGCTAACGTGTTGCTGAGCAACGGAGAAGCCTTGGGGTTGTACCGCCTGAGCGGAACTACTGGGCCGGGAGGGAAAGGTTCCATATCCGGGCACGTATCCGTATCCGCTAGACGCCGAGCCGGAAGGCGCGGAGTCACCGGCGGAAAGAGCGTTTCCGTTTCCGGTACGCTTATTTCCGTATCCGGTGGGGGACGAACACGTGACCTCCGGGCCGGAAGGCGCGGAGTCACCGGCGGAAAGAGCGTTTCCGTTTCCGGTACGCTTATTTCCGTATCCGGTGGGGGACGAACACGTGACCTCCAAGAAACCTCGCTTGTTAATAATACATGCGACACACAACGTGGAGCCCGGGGGACAGGGTTCATCGCATAAGTAACATAATCCCCGGCTCGGGGAATTGTATTTACGTTTATAACCTGTGCTAAGGCCTTTATATGCTTCCTTGCGGGAAGACGAGGCCGACCCTGGGTGATATGTGTTGGCTTCTTCCCTGACGCTAAGACCAAACTCCTGTCCTGAACTAGAGTCGGCATAACAGTGCCGCTCGGTGGAGACAGAGGGGTATTGCACACTAGAGAGACTATACCACTGTGAATAGGAATTAGCTTGTCTGGGAACATTTTGCAAAGAGAAATATTCTGCTTGTAACCTGTCTGCATGACTGGAGGAAGCGATATTATCTGAGTGGAAAGAAATTCCAGCCTGGACTTCTCTACACTGGTTAAATTCATGCAAAATGGGGTCGTCTGTAGTAAAGCAGGTGGGTTTGAAATAAACAGGCATTGTTTCATCAACACACTTTTTATTACAGGCACCGGAGGAGAGCACAGAGGAGGAATAAACATTGATTTCTTTGCATAAGAAAAATTGTTCATATTGTCCAAACGTCTGCGCTTGCAAGGGGGGGTCCCCTGAATTTTCAGGGGGACCCCGCCAGAGTCCAGTGTCACTTTCGCGGCGGCTTCCCACGGGCTTTGTGGGAGCTGGCCGGTATCCCGTGCCTGGGAGGGTGGCGGGATTGAGAGCGGGCTTGAGCCCCCGCTGCAGTGCGAGGGGGTCCCGCGGAGGAAGAAGAGGGGGTCCTAGGGGGATTGTTCTGTTTCCCCTGCTTGGAGGAAGAGCGCCCCCTGTCAGCCTGACCAGGGGCCTTGCTCCGTCCCTGTCTCTTTTCCTTTCTGGGTACCTGGGGGTCCGTCGTGGCTCCCAGGAGCTCCAGAGTGATCTTCTTATCCGCCACCTCCTGGCGGAGAAGCTCCAGTCCACCGCCCATGAGGAAGGTAGGGTGGCCGGGAAGGTCTTGCAGGATCTTCCCGGTCTCCTCTCCAGAACTGCCAGGACACTGTACCTTGTCTAGCCACCTGGCACGTTCCGCCTGGATGCAATAATCCATGCCATGTCCAAGCCACTCGATCGCGTGGACATTCAAGTCCATCAGCATGCGCAGCGACTTGTCCATTTCCACCACCAACACGTCAGGCACCTCCCGCATCTCGCTGAGGAGGCGCCTGGTGGAGGAAAGCAGCAGCTGGGTGGCGTTCATCGTCCTGGCTGCCAGCGCGGACGATCTGTAAGAGTTCCTCACCCTTGAAGACTGCTTGTCGTCAAAGGGGATGGCAAACCCAGGAGGCTTCTTACCCACGGCCAGATTGAGGGGAGGCCGGCCTCCAGGACCGGTCCGCTCATGGTTGGGCTTGAGGCTCCCTATCAGGGACTGGGCCATCAGCTTGTCCATGGGAGGGCACAAGGGGATTCCCGCCTTCTCTGAGTCGCGGTAATCGACCAGGAAGGGGAGCTTGGGGGGGTCCTTGTGTGTAGTCCAGGTTGAATGCAGGGCCTCTGCAAGCCTGGGACTAGTGGTAGCTTTTCCATCCGACGCGGGGGAGAGGACTCCAAATCCTGGCCCAGGAGAGGAATCCTAGCCCGTGGTCCGAGTGGCGCATCTCCGAGTGGCAGCTCCAGGCCACAACGGATGGCGGCGCGTTCCAGCACCGAGAGCTCGTCCATGGGGATGGAGTCTGGGTCTTGCGCCGCTGCCCCTCTCGCCCCAGCCGGCATGGAAGGGGGGAGAGAGGCAGAAGGGGCTTGGGAGGACGCGGCGGAGATGGAAGCCTCGGCATGAGGAACCACCCTGGCCGCGCCTCCGCCCTGTCCGGAGGGGAAAGAGGACTCGTCCTCCTCCGAGTACTCACCCTCCGTGTCCAACTCCTCCATGTCGTAGTCCTCTAGCTCCGGTTCGTCTCCGTCGCTAGCATGCCAGGAGACGGGGCTAGGTGGCCGCATAGCCCGTAGCTGGGGGACGGAGAAGGAGAGAGGAATGTCCCCGACGACTAGAGGGTGGAATTCCTTGGGGGGGACGATCCACGTTGTAGCTGGCGGAGAAACAACGTGGGCGGTCTTGCATGTTCTCTTCTTGGGCACGGCACCAGTCGAGCCCGTCGGAGAAACAGCAGTGGAAACAGGGGCCGCAGACCCGCTAGCAACGGGGCTACCGAAGCTAGCAGAGGGCGAGGCCGCTGGAGGCCTAACCACGTGGCGAGAAGCAGCGCTGTGGCGTACAGCGCTGTCCGGCACACGAGGAGAGGTGTCTGGGAGGGTTCCGGCGGAGACCGTGGTGTGAAGGCCGTAGCCTGCGGCAGCGATCTCGCATCGTGCCTCGAGGGCTGGAACATCGTACTGGAGGCATTCAGCACAGTTCACCCCCGTGGCCGGGGCCGGAGGGGACAGAGAGGCCAAGGCGTGTCCTACCCCCATGCAGACAATGCAGAACGGATGTGTATCTTCATTGGCGATGAGGCCTTTGCAGCTGGGAAGGCCGCACTTCTTCGGTACCCTAGCTAGCAGGCTGCTAACTGTAGGTCGACGAGCTGCCATCGTGAGCTAACCGAAGCTAAGCGAAGCTAAGCTAAGGCAGGGAGACACGTGGCAGAACGTACAGAGAAGAAGTAAAGACTCAAAGCGAAAGTGAAGAAAAGAGACCGAACTGTTAGGAAGAATAGAATTAGAACGTACAGGAGAATAATCTCTAAAGGCCAGTGGCCGACTTTCCTAGTCAACGCTTAGGCTAAACTTTAAAGAAAATTATACTTATATGGCTGAGTTCGCGACACTAGTTGCAGGTAAGCAGAGGTGCGGAAGAGGAAGTTATGATAGCCCGCAGGGCTTATATACACTCGGGGGCGGTGCCCTCGTTTGTGATTGACAGCCCTACCGACAAATGATATTTCTCGTACGGGAGCTTATGAGTTTTACTCTGTTGCAGCGCCAGATGGCGCTGATATCCCAATGGGGGACCTTGTCTGGAGGTATGACAATAAACAAGATTTTAGTCCATTGAAAGAATGTGTTGTAAGGGATGATAACCTATAATCTGCAGTGAAATAGATTAATAATGGTATTTACAATCTGATGAATCCATGCTCAGCCCTGCGCCAATCAAAGTCACTGGATTGGTTTAAAGATGGGGATTCGAGGGAGTTAAGATTTCAGAATCTCAACAAAAGACTCTGGTGTCCACATGACAAGAAAGAGACACCGTTGTCTGCTGTCGACATATTGACAAGAAAGAGACAGAGGAGAAAGTGGTAGAGTCAGCTGGGGCATCAAGGCCACTGTGGCCTCAGGTCATGCCATTGGTTTGAGGGGCACAAGGCCAAACTGAGGGGCAACGGCGGCCATGGCCTTCATGGCCTTCATGGCCTCCATGAAATTCCTGCCCTGGACTGTGTGTATCGTCGTTGTCGGGTGGAAACCTTGTATGTCCAAAGCCGTTTGTTTTGTATGTATCATTTTTAAAATGATTTAAACTAGTGAAAACAGCCGATCTACAAGCACACAACGCCTCGCACCGCGAGGCGTTGTGTGCTTGTAGATCTGCTGTTTTCACTACATTTGTGCGACGGTCTTGTGTGATGAAGCAGGGCCGAAAAAATGTACACATTTGAAACTTGGAGATACGAGGTTTCTGCCCGACAGCGACGATGTGTGTGTGTGTGTGTGTGTGTGTGTGTGTGCGTGCGTGCGTGCGTGCGCGCGCGTGCGTGCGTGCGTGCGTGCGTGCGTGCGTGCGTGCGTGCGTGCGTGCGTGCGTGCGTGCACAAGATACAGTAAACACAGCTGACTGAATGATATGTGAAGTCACTGAGCGTCACTCCGGGCAAATAATCCAAACGTCAGTGCCGTCCCACACGCCGCCCCGACTCACACACTTTAAAATTTATAGCCAAGTCTGTGGAGGGATAAAAAAGTAATTTTTATCTGGATGTTTCCTCCGACTTGATGGTAATTTCCCTAAGCTACTGTTGGACATGACAGCGTTATCACTTTGCCTTTGACACTGTTGCAAGATAAAGGACCGGGGACGCCAAGGACCAAATATGTTGCTTTTCTAGGTTGGAGCCGGCCCCATTCATCATGTCTTAACACCTTTAGAACGGGTACACATTATGGTGTATCATTGTATCATTCATGCTTTAACTATTGAAAAATAGTAGATATACAAGCTCACAGCGCGGCACCGAGGGCCGCGCTGCAAGCTTGTAGATCTGCTATTTTAGAAAAATCGTGAAAATTTGAATTTTGACCCGATTCTATAAGTGTCTTTTGAATCCTTCTAAGGTTTTTTGAAAAAGCTTTGTTTCTGTCAGCAATCTGGCCAGCCATCGTCAAAGAAAAGGTCCTTTTCACTTGAACTGGAGCTCAGTGAGTCTGTTTTTGAGAGACTACTATGTCAGTGGTTCTCAAACCTTTTCATGTGAAGGACCCCCAAAATGATATGTATTTGGCCACGGACCCCCCATCTCAAATATTTAGTTCCACAGGGACCACCCAGAATCAAAAATTTAGTTACAAACGTTCGCTTTGAAAATACATATTATTCAAAGATTTGCACACATTTTCACGACTTTTTCAAAAATAGCAGATCTACAAGCTCACAGCGCGGCACTTGGTGCCGCGCTGTGAGCTTGTATATCTGCTATTTTTCACTGGTTAAAGCATAAAATAACGATACGCAATAATGTGTATACCCGTTCTGAATGGGTTAACACCTAGAGCTCTGTGCAATCCCTGTCCATAAGTCAGCGCGGGGCAGGTATCCTCTACCCTGCCAGAAAGCAAACAGGGGGAGGGTGATTTGATACCTTGACTATTTGACAAAATAATAGAGCACTATTCCCTCAGCCTAAAAGAATGGTCGCACGGCAAAACGGGAGTCAATAAAGAATGATTTTTATGCGCCCGAGAGTCGCCGGGGTGAATGCATAAATGCCGGCTTTCGCCAATAAACGAGAGAGAGAGAGACACACAGCTTTCGGAAATCAGTTTATATAACAAAGTGGTTATTATTTAGTATGATACTCCATTACATACTGCAGGGATACAGTGTGCATAACCATTTCAATCATATGTTTGTTTTCCAATTTTATTAAGGATAAAAATAAACTTAATGATGTTACAAATATAAATGTTTTTTTTTTTAAGACAATAAAACATATTCGATGACAACAAAGAAGGTAGGCAGGGTTATGGCAGCTTAATAAAACCTTATGGTTGAACTGATCACCTGATTTATTCATTTTTTATTTGATTTTTTTCCACAAATCACAATAGCAAGCACTAATAAAAATAGGAAAGAAAATGGAAATATTGCAGCTGCTGGGAACTAGTTTTCAAAAGTCAGGGCTTTGCACATACTTCACTCTGTTAGAGGCAAAGTCATAACCAAATTATCATCACTGTCGGGCAGAAGCCTCGTATCTCCAAATTTCAAATTTGTACATGTTTTCGCTAAGCAAACCCTGCTTCATCATACAAGGCCGTCACACAAAAGTAGTGAAAACAGCCGATCTACAAGCACACAACGCCTCGCGGTGCGAGGCGTTGTGTACTTGTAGATCGGCTGTTTTCACTAGTTTAAATCATTTTTAAAATGATAAATACAAAACAAACAGTTTTGGACATACAAGGTTTCCACCCGACAACAACATTATTATGAAACTACGTTATCATATCTCGGGGCTTTCCGTTTGGCCAAAGCACCATCACCGTCCAAAATGGCACCTTTATACCGTTCTACAGGTGATTTATACTGTGTTTGCGTGCCCGGCGCATGCACCGCAAACAGCATCCCCCTGCCTCCTCATTCACATCAAATACAATGAACACAAGTCATATACTATTGGCTGACGGGTTAGTAGCTAAAAGACAATGGAATGGGATGGCCCTGCTTAATAACACTACAATGGTGGGTCAGTTTCACAGGCGCTGGCCATAATTCACCTGTTCGACTGTCGCTAAGCCTTTGCATGGACACAGCACACACGCTGTGATCACCCTAAAGGGACAAGGAGAAGAAATACAAAAAATCACAAGGGAACAAATGTACAGGTAAAAAGCCATTGAAGAAGTTCCTCTTCTTTTCTTTTTTTTTCAGATAAAAAGCCAGACCGCAGCAGGATTCGTTGGAACCAGGGGTCATCATCAATATGTCCGACGCCCGTACATGGACAAATAAGTGCGTGCAAAGACTTGGTCATGTCCGTGGCAAATTTTAGATTTTCTGTTTTACACAGTTATTTCTGATGATAATAGCCAATTACTGAACCTCCAGAATATGTGATACTGATTTACTATCACACTATGGCACATTATGAGTCCACTACTACTAGTGGTTCTCAAACGTTTTATTTGCAAGAACCCCTATAACTCTGTGAGTGTACCATTTAAGTTCCATTTGTACACTCTCAGAGTTACAGACCTGTTATGATCATTCAGGACTATCTCTTCGTGTGTTTCTGGTATTGTTCCACATTTCGTCCGTGGCAAAAAAAAATGAAATCTTTGACAAAAATGTCCACCACAAGCCAACATGGCGATGACCCCTGGTTGGAACACAAGTATCCTGTTGCAGTGTTTCTGTTCACTTCTTCCAATTCCTTCATTAAAAACAGGAAGAGGTTATACCGAGTAGCACTACCAAAGCAGCAAGGCAGATGCAGAGGACATTCTGCTATGGCTGCCAGCCAGCAACTGTAACTGTAGCTTTCGGCACATAATAGTGTTGTTAAATGACACACTTGGAAGTTGTTACAACGATTCTTTTCATTCCAAATCAATTACGGCGAGTTGTCACGTAAATCCATGTGTGAAATAGGAATATTTGTGATAAACGACAACAACTATGATGTGTGATCACATCACAATCTCCCGTTCTTTATGCATGTTCCGTTGTAAAGTATGACAGTTTTATAAACAACAACAAAATCAAGTTCTCTCTTCTGTCTTAGCCACGCACAATCTTCATCTTCAGCCATAATTTGATTTGACTAAAAAAGATCCGCCGGAGATGTACTCCCTTTTGATATACAAAAACAAAACAAAAAGCATACACAAGGGGGGAAAAAAAAATAACATCAACATCAAGTGAATATCCAGTCACTGTTGGGTAACAGTTTCATGTTTTAATAAAACCTTGGCAGTTGGCACATGTCGAGGAAAAATGAAAGGAAACGCGTTTGATTAGAGCGTATAATGAAAGAACAAATCGCCCATCTAATAATTCAAGAAGTATAAATTAAAAATAATAATATAACATGCCTGGAAATAGTTCTCTTGGCCGTGCATGTTAAGTATGCAATCAAAAGGTGAAAATGTGAAATCAAATTATGGTCCGGGGCGCACATATAAGACTGTGTGTGTGCGTGTGCGTGTGCGTGTGTGTGTGTGTGTGTGTGTGTGTGTGCGTGCGTGCGTGCGTGCGTGCGTGCGTGTGTGTGTGTGACGGAGATGCTAGCAGTCTCGAAGGCTTCCTACATGTGTCTTAGAACAGGGAGGGACAAAGGCTAAGAAATTACAAAATCTAAACCATTGCCTTTGGTAGCAGTGGAGCAGCATGATGCCCTCTCATGTAACGGCACACATCCTAAAGACGAATTACTTTGTCACATGCAGCAATGCGTTGTCTCGAGCCGTGTAGTGTTCTGCGCTTACAAAATCTGCATTATTGGACAAGCGGCATGGCCATGCGAGGAAGTATTGCATAACGTCGTTGTCGGGTGGAAACCTCGTATCTCCAAGTTTCAAATGTGTACATTTTTTCGCAAAAGTAGTAAAAACAGCAGATCTACAAGCACACAACGCCTCACGGTGCGAGGCGTCGTCGCCGTGCTTGCAGATCGACTGTTTTCACTAGTTTAAATCATTTTTAAAATAATAAATGCAAAAACGAGCGGTTTTGGACAAGGTTTTCACCCGACAACGACGATAAATTAGGCTTCAGGAGCCCAACGTGTACAAATACCTAGTTTCAGCTCTCGCCGACTGAACCACGTATTCTCCCTATGCATGCAGCCCCTACAGAGCGTTCCAGATGCACCTTCAGGCCAGTGTGTGCACGAGACGATATGTCAAATTGCCTTTTCTTTTTTTTTTTACCAGCCGAACGTGGCCTATAAAAGGTTGAGCTATAGGAAACGGACACGTCGTGCGAGACCGGGGCGGCAAGCTGCTGTTTGAAGGAAAACCCTCCGTATACGCGGCCCGGGAGTCAAGCTCGCTGAATGCTATTTTGGCCCGGGGTTCTGCTCTGTTTGTTGGGACGTGTGGCATAGACACAACCCCTTTTCCAACAAATACACGCGCGCGCGCGCGCACACACACACACACACACACCACCTACCAGGGTCCCTGTAATATTGATGTTATGATAAAAGGGTCACTTATGCCATTAACAGTAGGGAATTGTATGACATGCAGAGACTCCCTCGCTAAGACAGACTCAACACCTTGTCCGCTTTGCCCCCTCACACTGTTACCCTGGCAATACACTGATGAATTGGCTGTTTTTAAGCAGCATCTGCTTACTATTTAGATATACTCTGGAGAGTGGAAACCTAAGCATGAATATATTAAGCCGTTTAGGTCTAGAATTATTGAATGCTTTAACTATTGAAAAATAGCAGATGAATGCTTTAACTATTGAAAAATAGCAGATATACAAGCTCACAGCACGGCACCGAGTGCCGCGCTGTGAGCTTGTAGATCTGCTATTTTTTGGAAAATCATGATTTGTTTTTGCAAGTCTTTGAATATATCTATTTAAAAGCGAACATTTGTAACTCAAATATTTGCTTCTGGGGGTCCCTGGAACAACATATTTTGAGATGGGGGTCCGAGGCCAAATACCTGTAATGTTGGGGGTCCTTGACAAGAAAAAGTTTGAGAACAGCTGATTTAGAGGAAGGATTTAGAAGCCGGGTCAAAGATCGGATAAAAGATATTCAAAGACTTGCACACATTTTCACGATTTTTCAAAAATAGCAGATCTACAAGCTTGCAGCGCGGCACTCGGTGCCGCGCTGTGAGCTTGTATATCTGCTATTTTTCAATGGTTAAATCATAAAATAATGGTTAAAGTGGTTCAAATCCAGGTCTTTGAAGGTTAATAAGCTCTGAAAGGCAGGTTGTCTGTTTAACAATAGGGTCCTTATAATCGCATACCGGTGTGGTGTAATTTACATTATTCCGCACTTGACCACATGCACACGGCCTCCCCGGTGCATTCCCTTCAACGGTGCGACTCCAGGCAGGTGTGCTGTAAAGAGTTAGTGAAAACAGCTGCGATGCACTTAGCCGTGACCCCAAAGTCCTTTCGCAATTAAACCAGGGGGCTGTCATGTGAAAACACTGATTTAAAATGAAATCATTTTAACACGTTTAATCTGTCATAATGAAGAGAGGCTGAAAGCCTGTGAGAGCTCTATCCCTGTCTCTCCCTGTGACAGCTTCAGTCTGACGCTTCGGTTGGCCATACTGTATTAATAGTGGGGCCTGTGAAAACACAGGCCCCAAATACTCATGTGTTTCTATCATAGACATGGACAGTAAGGTTTCACTGTGATTTTCCCCATAGTATCCCATTGAAAGTCATACTAGCAGTAATTACAGTCAAACTGCATTGTGTATAGGTTCATAAGCTTTGACAGAGTTATTATCTCAATATTTTACAGTTACAACAAAGGTAAATTATTCAATTTAATTTGTGAGAAGACGCATTTTGTATCGTACTACAATACCCATAATCCTCCATGCCGATATTTGGCAAATCACAAGAGCACAAACTAACGTTTAGAAGGCATGTGCCGTGGGCCACAGCGGTCCAAGTCCAAGCTGTTATTTCAATCTATCTTGAGTTTCAACCTCCCAGTACAGTATGTGTTCCTTAACATCCTGCTGTACTGAAGAAATGTATCATTTCATCATATAACCCAGAACCACTTTACTTTATAAGCTTTATGAATCTGATAAATGATAAAAATCCATCCGGCTGCAGACACCAGATCGGTGATGATAACAGCCCGACACAAATCACCGCACCTGTCACTATTCTATACTCACAGTACCCTTTCTATCGCCATTTCTAAAACGCTCTGCTACAGACCTACGCCAGAGGGTGGTCTTAAAATGGACCATAGAAATTGTAGTTCTGATGCATTCTGTGCCATTAAAGCTACACTGTGTAACTTTTGTTTTTGTGATTTATTTTTTTCATTTTCTTTTTCTTTACTAATCTGTATTGGTAGAGCAATATACAATAATCTAACTCAGTGGTTCTCAACCTTTTCAAGCCGCGACCCCTAAAATAATCATATTTTAACTGGGGACCCCCCACCCTACTAGCACTAAGAGTTGAGGCATAACATTTTGTATAACACGGTTCTATTGTGAAAATAGCAGCTATTTTCACAATTTCTGCCTCTAATATTTGACAATTTGACCAATGTATAAAATGTCCTTAAACTGTCACTTTAGAAATGTGCAGATACCTGCCCTCTATACACTTAAACCTTATTTTGGAGAAAACAATGTTGCACATTAAGTTAATCATCTGGGGACCCGCCAAAATAATTTGGGGGTCCCCAACCCACAGGTCGAGAACCATGCACTGATCTAACTCACACAATTGAGGAGGTGATAATTGAGTCACCCTGCTCTTCTACTGAGGAATGTTTATCCTGTGGTCGGGTTTGACCACTACTGGTTGACAACTACTGCCTGAAGTTCAAAATAAAACGTCTCTCCCCTGAGCAAGCAGGCACGCAGGCTCTAGTGGTGAAAAGGTCGGCACTTGCGTGGGGGAACCGGGTTTGCATCTCAGGTCAGACATGACAGTTACATGGTGTAGCTTTAAGTACACAGTCTTATAACCATTAACTTATTCTTGTTGTTTTCTAACTAAAATCTAATTAATCTAAACAAATCCCTGCTGCTCCTGTCAGATGTCAAATGTGCTCGTATATCGTTGTTGTCGGGTGAAAACTGTTTGTTTTGTATTTATCATTTAAAAACTTTTGTGCGACGGCCTCGTATGATGAAGCAAACGTACAGTACACATTTGAAACTTGGAGATACAAGGTTTCCACCCGACAACGACGATACAGATCGACTATTTTCACTAATTTTGCACGACACTGTCAAACGACTACTGTAAGTATTTATGAGGGGAAAAAAATAAGAATAAAAAAGATGGGTCTCTCAGATTGATCACATGACTGCCAAGGTCTATAGCTTTCCGCATGAAGGGCAAACGAGGTGCTGGGATCTCAGCGGTACCCTGAGGCTTTAGCAAAAGGAGAAAAGCAAGAGAGAAACAAAACAAACAAAAGAAAATCAATAAATAAAATCACCATCACTTTCATGCAGAGATTTCAGTCGCTACTCTTCGGGTGTACTGTGCTGTGGATAGTGGGATATGTGCGATAATGAAATATCTCATTTGGACTTGCGGCGTGGCACATAGGACATCTGCGCTGACAGGAGCTGAAGTGTGGACGTGGTTTTGCCGGGGAAAAAGCGCTGTTAGATGTCCTGTACGTTGTTGTTAGCGGGAAGTCTTTGTGGTTGATAAGCGTTACAATATGGTGCAGTCCCTCACGGCTGGAACGTCAACTTTTCTTTCCTACAAACGCTTAACGCGTGTTTTGTGTCAGGCAGAACTGCATCCAATCTGTCGCGTTCTCAGCATTAAAAGAGGAATTGTACAAGAGGGGGCCCTTGGGTGGCAAGATACACAGCAAGAACCACAATTCATTTCCGAGCAATCAAAAAACGTTTCAATCCAAAAAGCAGGAACCATAAAAAATAAAAATAAAAAACTGTCAAAAAGAAAAGAAAAGAAAGAAACTTTTTTTCTGCCTATATAAAACGTTTCCGGGCTTCAGACGGGTCTCATACATGTAAAGCTGCGGTAAAGTAGTGAATAAATATGCGAGACGTCAGACAAAACAGTATGACTGTTAAAATGTCCTATATGCGCAGTAAATTCCTCTGTGTTAATTTAACGCCAGGACCTTTAAGGGTCCATTTGGGACCCTTATGGGTCCATTTGGGTCCACTTTCACACCAAAGGTTTTTTTTACAGTATTATGTATATATTATGTAACCGACCCTCTCTTTTTCTGTGTGCCTTTTGTTTGGGCCTTGTGTTGCAAAGAACATGGCAGCGTGTGTCTGTGTGTCTGCATGTGGTTATGTGTGTGTATATATCTCCTTCGTGTTTGTACTGTACGTACTAAATGTGCACTGGTGTGCACATAATGTGTGATATGCGTGTGTGTATGTGTGTGTTTATCTGTGTGTGCGTGTGCCCGCCACACTGAGTGGTAGGTAGTCTTGTCTTGTCTTCCGGGTGCCCCTCCCCCCATCCTCTCTCCTCGCAGGCCTCTTTGGCACTTGTCTAGCGTCCTCCCGGCAGGACCAGCTGATCATCGAGACTGGGGGTTGTGTCGCGAGCGGGACCTCTCCAGGACCGCGCGCCGGTTGTCTGTCAAAAGAAAACACACAGGAAAAAAACACAAAGCATAAGTCAGGCACGATACAACACGCACGCGCGCGCATGGCGCGCACCCCGGGAGGGGAACAGGGAAATTGTTTCGGGCGGCGAAGGAGGAACACAGACAGACAGACAGACAGACGAACGGAGCGGACGACGTGAGCAGAATGCGGACTGATTTATGAGAGAGCGGCGGAGAGAGGGGTGGAGGAACACAAGGGGCTGCCGGGGAACAGGTGTCACAGTAAGTCCACTGAGCTCCTGGTTGCACCGTGCACCTCAATAGGCTGCATGTCTTATTCTCACATCAGAGATATATCGTCGTTGTCGGGTGGAAACCTTGTATGTCCAAGACCGTTCGTTTTGCGTTTATCATTTAAAAGATTTACTAAAACTAGTGAAAACAGCCGATCTAGAAGCACACCGTTGTGTGCTTGTAGATCAGCTGTTTTCACTACTTTTGCGCGACGGCCTTGTATGATGAAGCAGGGCTTTGCATCGTGAAGAAATGTACAAACTTGGAGATACAAGGTTTCTGCCCGACAAGTGACGATATGAGGAAGAGGCAGATGTGCACACGCACTCTCTTATGCGCACACACACACACACACACATGCACACACCATACCGTTGTAAACAACTTTATAAGACAAAGGGAAGAGAGAACAGAGAGAGGGATAGACACCCGTAAAGGTTTGTGCGAGCGATGCGCACAAACAAAAACAAAAAAACTCAACAGAGCGAAAAGCGGACGCTTTTACGACCGCCATTCCAGCAAATAACTTTCGGTCATTTTAGTGGTCAGTCTGCGGTATACCTTCCAGGGAAAATCTCCGGGTTCTACCGACAAACCCCCCCTCCCCCCCCCCCCCCCCCCTCCCAGCACTCTCCTTCCTGTTGCAGAACAGAGTCATACAAACACAGCCTCCCTCCTCCTCCCTGCCATCCATCCAACCATCCGTGGCTGCCCACCAGTACCAGAACAGCCTGTGGCAGCCGCCTGTGGCAGGCAGGTGGCAGGTGGGGAGGGAGGGGGAGGGGAGGGGAGGTTGGGGGCAGTGGCGTCAGTTCAGAAAAAGCTAAGGTATGGCAACATGACGGGTGTCTTCGCGCGCGTGCAAGACACCCGTCATGTTGCCATACCTTAGCAACTGGCATGATACATTTATTTTAAGAAGTACATTCAATTTTCCCCCCGTTTCTACTAGCCTCGTACCCGCCCTCTTCCAGAAACCATTTGGATTACGGAAGTTGGTCGTTTACTAGGCTATACGTTTCTACAGTTTCTTGGGCTGGATATATGGCAGCCTGGAACGGTTGTTCAAGTGCAGCTAAAACTTGGCATGTTAGTAAACGTGCCACAATACCTTGTTAAAGTGACCATTTTGTTACATTTTGCATTTGTAGTTATGTTACTGTAATTTAACAACATAATAACCAGCACAGATAGACAAAGAGACATTCATGGATTTATATTTAAAAAGTAACTTTTTATTCCCCCCCCCCCTGGACCCAAGGTATGGCAGCTGCATACCCCTGCCATACCCAATTGACACCCCTGGTTGGGGGAAGGGGGAGAAGGGGGGGGGGGGGGGGTTAGAACCAGGAAGCGTAGCCTAGCCACAGAGATATAACTGCAGGCACGCCCATTGTGCAAAGACTCCCCGGGAACTTTTTTTTCACCGGCGAGCCGCGTGCCGCCGCCGCCGCCATCTCCTCCTCCTTCGGCGCCACGGTTGCCCATTACTCAGTGCCAGCTGCAGGGTGCCAGGCGTCCCGGGATGGCCGTTGTTTAATGCCGCCAGCTCCATCCATCACGTCAGGTAATGAGCTGAGAGTGACTGTGATGGCTGTGGGCACGTGCACGTCCAGTCGGGCAGGCAGGCACGCTCACACACACACAGGGGCGTCATAAGGGGGGTGGGGGGACTGAGTTACTAGGGCCCAAGGCGAGCTTGTAGATCTTCTATTTTTGTCCTGAAAATGTGTGCAAATCTTTGAATATATGTATTTTTAAAGAGACCGTTTGTAACTAAAATGTTGCGTCTGAGGGGGCCCTGGAACTAAATATTTTGAGATGGGGGTCCGTGGCCAAATACATATCATTTTGGGGGTCCTTGACATGAAAAAGTTTGAGCACCACTGACAGTTTTTTCAAGACTTGCACAAATTTTCACGATTTTTCAAAAATAGCAGATGTACAAGCTCGCAGCGCGGCACTCGGTGCCGCACTGTGAGCTTGTAGATCTGCTATTTTTCAATACTTAAAGCATAAAATAATGCAGTGAATCCTTGTACTCAGGGCCCAGAATTTGGTGCGACACCCCTGCACACACACACACACACACACACACACACACACACACACACACACACACACACACACACACACACACACACACACACACACACACACACACACACACACACACACACACACACACACACACACACACACACACACACACACACACACACACACACGTAGAGACACACGCACACACACAGACAGACTCACGCGCCGCGAGGACTCCTACCACCGGTGAGGGGAAGGAAAAGAGCGTACACCTTCCTCCGTTCGGATGAATAGGACTACGCAGATGGTACACCCAGGAGGAGACGGACGGGGAGGGCGAGAGACGGCGAGGGGACACTGGGACGTAAAAAGAGGGACACTTTTGGAAGACAGCGGAACAGCACATGCAGTGTGTTTGTCCTGGATGTTTTTGGTTTGACATTGTATCACACAACCACTTGTTCATGCAGTCAGTCCGCCTCCAGAATTGGTTCTGCTCCGCCCGGCTTTGGCCTCGTTCTCCGTAACGCGCCACATTCCGTTGTGCACGCGGGGAGAAAGAGACGGGACGGGACGAAAATAATAAGGGGCAGAATTTGGAAGAGGGGCGAACAAAGTAGCGGTGGTGGTGGGCTAGGTCCTCGTCCCGCCAGTCGTTTGCAAGTATAAGTTGGTGTGACCTCGTTTCTGGGCACGCAGGGCCGTCGGGGCAGCGTGATTAGAGACTGGAGTCGACAGACGTTCTGTAGTTCAGTGGTTCTCAACCTTTTTAGTCCGCGAGGCCCCCAAAATAATCATATTTGAACTGGGGACCCCCACACCCTGATGGGGATAAGAGTTGAGGCATTACATTTTGTATAACACGGTTCTATTGTGAAAATAGAACCCAAAGCAAAAGTAACGATTCTAGAAGGATTCTTTGGAAATTTAATTTAACCTTCTGGCGTGTGGTGGTTGAATGGGAGTTAGTTTTTTTACGTGGGGGAGAAGAGGAATGCTATTTTGCATGTGGGAAAACAGCACAAGCCTTCTGCATAACCGTTTGTCGAGACTCAAAAGGAACAATGCAATTCAGGTTCTATTTTGTGTTTATTTCTTTTCTGAACAGAAAGTGGAGAAAAAAAGGCAACCTTCGGGGGTGATTGCAACTTGCTTAACAGACCGAATACGTGGAAAAGCTTTCGTCAAAGATTCTGGATTGTGGGAAGGGAAAAATTGCCAGCAAAATGCATCTCCCATCAGAGGATACTTGAGCGCTGAGCCATTTACCTCTTGTAAAGACTTTTCCTTTCCTATCTTCAGGTGCATAAAAAGCCCTCGCTCTCTCTCTCTCACTCTCTCACACACACACACACACACACACACACACACACACACACACACACACACACACACACACACACACACACACACACACACACACACACACACACACACACATGTGCACGCACACACATCAATCAATCGTAGCAATTGAACAAACATAGAAGAACATTACTTCTAGCCTGTACTGAAATGAAAACACACGCACGCACGCACGCACACGCACACGCACGCACGCACGCACACGCACACACACAACCAAAAGCACTCATACAACGAGTCATGTAGAAGGGGAAAAAAATGGAAAAGAAAACAGAACAAGTGAAACGAAATCAATTTCAAGGAGCACATATATAGTGTGTGTGTGTGTGTGTGTGTGTGTGTGTGTGTGTGTGTGTGTGTGTGTGTGTGTGTGTGTGTGTGTGTGTGTGTGTGCGTGTGCGTGCGTGTGTACATTTAAGTATAACACTCACTCAGATGCACAATGCGTAATATGCTAACACACTCGCACACACACTCGCACACGCACACGCACACACACACACACACACACACACACACACACACACACACACACACACACACACAGACAGAGTACACTCAGTACAGTATGCCAAACAGTGTCCCAGTGTCTATCATGATGATCCCCGCCACAGGGGAGAGACAGTGAATAAGACAAGACTAATAGCAGGAGGAGAGGAGAGCACCATGGCCCACACCATGGCCCACGAGCCGCCACTTCCCAACCCCAACCTCCTCAACCTCCGTTGGCTTGGAGAGCCTCCAGCGGAATGTCATCCCGCGTTATGATAGAGTGATAGGGGCCCCAGCGTGTCTGCCTAGCATTCCCCAAAAGAGATTAAAATGCATAATGGCTTTTGTGTTGCTGTCATCTTTGGCTAATTAGACGGGGAAACTACATCGTCAAACGAGCCCCGTGATCCGAGCGAGAAGGAAAGGCTGCCAGTCATTGATCAAAAAGAAAAAAGAAGAAAAAAATAATAATAAATTACGCTCCGCTCGCAAACCGGATACTACCGAGGAATCCCCCGCACGCGCGCGCGTTTGGCTGGTGTAAACAGGACGGCTGGGCTGGCAGAGAGAGGATTACGCCATCCTGGGTTAGAAGTATCAGTCAGTCTGGCCAGGCTCAGACGGCGGGGCCAACGTCTAAACACAGCACGCGAGTTCATCAAGGCAAGAAAAATAACAAGGTCGGGATTTGCCTAATCACCAACATGCGCCTGCAATTCGGTGCAAACACAAACTCTCGTGTCCCGGAGCATAATCGTCGTTGTCGGGTGGAAACCTCGCATCTCCAAGTTTCAAATGTCTACGTTCTTTTGCGAAGCAAAGCCCTGCTTCATCGTACAAGGCCGTCGCACAAAAGTAGTGAAAACAGCAGATCTACAAGCACACAGGCGTTGTGTGCTTGTAAATCGGCTGTTTTCACTAGTTTAAAACATTTTTTAAATGATAAATGCAAAACAAACGTTTTTTATATAATATACCGCTGCCGGGCAGAAACCTCTTATCTCCATATTTTAACTTTTCGTGTTTTTTTTTTTTTTGTAAATTAATGCCCTACGTGATCATACTACAGTGTCACACAAAAGCATCAGAAGTATCTCGAGCTTGTAGGGGTGCCCGCTGGCCTAGTGGTCCAGGTGCACACCACATACTGTAGGTTCTGATGCCTGACGGTTTGTTGCGGGTTCGAATCCCGTTCCCGACGACCTTTGCTGCGTGTCTCTCCCCATTTCCTGTTGGTCTACTGTCCTATCAATAAGTGCATAAAATCCCCCAAACAAATCAAATAATAAAAAAGTATCACAAGTTTGTAGGCTTGTGATTTTTTAGCCCTGATAAGTAACAGTTTCCACCAGAGAGAGACGATACATAATATTCTTTTTGAAAACAACATTTTACATTTATGGAACTGCCTCTGCGTACTATCAGTAATTACTCACCCATTCCATTCTATCTCTGTCTCGTATCTCTCCCTGTACTTGTGTCTCTTGTCACATGTCGTTAAATCATCTGTCCGTCTGACTCTCTCTCTCTGTGCTGTCATCCTCCCGTTATCCGCGAGATCCGCTGATATTGTCTCTTATTGTCAGTGCAATTTTCTAGGGTTTCATTGCTGAAGACATCTGGCAGATCACACACAAGATTGCGTACTGCGGATGAAAAACTAAACATAACAATGTACTGTATGTTTGTTCATGCTGTTGTACTATAACACTACTTTGTCTCTCTCTTTTTTTTAGTCTTGGGTTATAGTGAATTGTTAGGCTGGTGGTGATATGAATATGTGCCCAGTGAACAGACCGCGAGAGATAGCTAGTGGGGATGTGACACCGATAAGATAGCGCCGCATGGATCCAGACAGCCTGTATCTACAAACTGCTAAAACATTTGGATTTCCTTTTCTTTTTTTTGCACTGCCGGTGTCGCCATGTTTTTCGATGTACGGTTGCTACGGTAGTTGCCATGGAAACAGCACATTGGCCAATGAACACGCACAGGCATGGCTTCATCAAACACAAAATAGTCGGATATAGTTTATATGTTGTAACACACGCACACGCGTATAAAAATACAGGCGTGTGTGAGTGTGCATTGATAGATTTTTTTCTTCCATAAATAACATTTCAATGCTCAGGATGTGGTGGTAAGTACTTGGTTATATAAGGTCAAGGACAGAATGAAAGTGAAGATCAATATTGAATTGTTACGGATTTGTTTACTGAGGCATCATTCTCCTGGATATTGTAGTTCTTCTTGCGCTGGTATAACAGGTGGCCGAACACAATTGCAGTCTCGGATTGAAACTGCATGTGCGTGGCCCGTCGTTTCCAAAGTCATTGTTCTTTTTGTCTCGTGGGCCAAACAAGCGGGAGAGGCGATGCCCCAATTAATGCATGCCTTCACTCTGGCTCTGTCTGCCTCACGTTCACTCGCTCCACACTTTCCCGACGCGATAGAACATAATAAAGCTGATTAGATCTGCGTCCCCGCCGAGCGTCGACATGTTGCGTTTCCCTATGTTCTCCGACGGAGGGGAAACGCATATCGTCGCTGTCGGGGCAGAAAACCTCGTATCTCCAAGTTTCTAATGTGTGAGTTTTTTTCGTGAAGTAAAGCCCTGCTTCATCATACAAGGCTGTTGCACGAAAGTAGTGAAAACAGCTGTGCTTGTAGATCGGCTGTTTTCACTAGTTTAAATCGTTTTTACGACGATAACTACAAAACGAACGGTTTCGGACATACAAGGTTTCCACCCGACAACAGCGATATGCAGCAACAGCAACAGAGAGAGAGAGAGAGAGAGAGAAGTCCTCTATCACCTCTTTTCATCTCCTCCGCCTCCCTTTCCCCTCTTTCCCTCTGCCAGGCTCCAAGCTACAGAGTAATGGAACTCCCAACCCAGAAACAAGATACGGAGTACAAATGGGATGCAGGGGTAGAGAAGCTATTTCTTCCAGCTGAAAAGTTATGGGCAGAGCAGCACAAAACTACAGTCGTGGCAAACACAGGCCCTCCTTCACGGGTACAAGAGTAATCACCTCCAACAGGAAGCCGGGGAGAAGGGAGGAGAGAGGCTGGGAGAAAACAAAAACACAGACGAAAAAAAAGAAAAAGGCGAAAGTAAACAAAAACCGTCTGACCGTGAAAAAAGGTGCGTTCGGCTGAGAGGAGCTGGACAAAAGGGAGGTAAAAAAAATGGAATACCGGAGGAATTACTGGTTCCTTGGAAGAAGAAGGGGGCGACGACGGTGACCCCTTTTGCAATCCGATAGGAGCGGTCTGCGGTTGATCTATGGCGAGGCCTTTGAAATGTATACGCACACACACACAAATGCATTGTGGAAGATTAAAGGATTAAACAGGGCCCTGGCTGCTTTCTCTCAGCTCCTCGCACTATATGTTATGAGATCAATCAGTGTCTCGGCCGTAATGGGAGAACATTACCACCAGTATCACTGCTGGCAAACGTACTCCACGCCGTCGCCACTGATTTAGCTGCTACGCCATGCAATTCCACTTAGGGTAATTTGGGTTAGTGTTGTTGAAACTGTATACGGCCCTGTTTTGACATTCACATGCACCCATATACTGGTAAGCACATCTACACGCACACATGTATATTGACTAAAACAATAAGGGCTCCCTCCACGGCTTTGCTTTGGGTTTGTTATGCCTTTATTGATCAAGATAGCTAACAGGAAATGGGGGGGGGGGGGGGGGGAGAGATGCGGAGTGACATGAAGCAAAGGCCGTCGGGATCGGGGCTCGAACCTGCGACACACCTACTGTAGGTGTCTGGACCACTGCACCAGCGGCCCAGGCCGCCATTGCTTCCCTTGATCAATGGACCGCACACTCTTGAAAAAAGGACGATGGACTTGAATAATGCTGTGGTTCATTTTGTCGTGCACGGCGCGTTTCTCCGTCTAGGCTTCGGGAGGTACCAGCACCTCCACCTCTGCCTGGATGTGTACAAGTGTTATATACACACACGGTCACACCAGGCCTGGAATTGTGTTATCTTAGGGGCAAGGCCACATTGCCTTTGGTGTTGTCCATTTTTTGAGGGTTCAAAGTCCAAATGCTAGGGCAGGGAAGGCCATCAAATAAAACAAGATTTTAGTCCATTGAAAGAATGAATTAAATCTAAGGGTTTAGACTATCTGCAGTAAAATAAATAAATGATGGTATTTACAATCTGATCCATGCTCAGCCCTGCACCAATCAAAGTCACTGGATTGAGAAAAGTAGTACAGTCAGCTGCTGGGGCATTAAGGTCTCTGTGGCCTCAGGGCAGGCAATTTGAGGGGCACAAGGCCAAACTGAGGGGCAACGACGGCCATGGCCTTCATGGCCTCCATGAAAATCCACACATTAATATGTGTATTTAATACATATATATACTTATTTATAGCTAAGATCTGACAGCGAAAGGTATGCTCATACATGTTGACAGTTGACATGTCAAATATGGAGAGTTCATACAAGGTCTATGAGGCTTCTGACTCAACTTTGACAGCATTTCCAGTTGATTCATGGCTGAAGATGCTGACGGTTACCACCACGGACAGGCCTCTCTGATCGAGCTCAACAAGACGAAGGGAACCACCAAGACGCAACCTAAACATTAGCATTCATTTCCACCGGGAAAAATGAACACTACTATCAGACAAGAGCATTCCGTTCCAAGGCGGTCCGTGTTTACAGCTTCAGATTCCTGCGTGACAGCTTGTGTACAGAAATGGGGAGTCAAAGTGGGCCTAATCTGACACTTTGTTGAGACAAACGGTAACGAGGATAGCCGGGCTGAGAGCAGGGAGTCCATAAACAGTGGGAGTGGGTTTTGACGGCAGGCTGTTGGGGTTAATCTCAACATATCGTCGCTGTCGGGCAGAAACCTCGTATCTCCAGGTTTCAAATTTGTACGTTTTTTTGGCGAAGCAAAGTCCTGCTTCATCAGACAAGGCTGTCGCACAAAAGTAGTGAAAACAGCAGATCTACAAGCACACAACGCCTCGCGGTGCGAGGCGTTGTGTGCTTATAGGTCGGCTGTTTTCACTAGTTTAGTTTATTTTTCTTTTAATGATAAAAACGAACGGTTTTGGGCATACAAGGTTTCCACCCGGCAACGACGATATCACTATCTCCGCTCTCCATCTCCGAGGCTCCTACATGGCTACGTTCAACCCTGCCAGCCCAAATCCCATTATCAAAACAGGAATCAAACCACATGGAAATTGGAAAGTGCTTTTTTTTTGCGAATCAGATTTGAAACACATTTTCTGGGTGGTATGATGTGCAAAACTGCAAATCGAATCCTGTTTTCTTTTTTTTAGAGATGTGTTTCATCTGGACACAATTATGCCTGATTTATAGGTATAATGAAGTCACTCGCCGAAAATAGTCAAGCTGACGAAAGTAGCAGATCTACAAGCTCGAGACGCGTTTTGAGCTTATGGATCTCCTACTTGTGTGATGCTGTAGTGCGTTAATTTACAAGTAGTGTGTTAATTTACAAAAAAACTCAAAATAGTTCGAACATGGAGATGGGACAGCAACGCTATTCACATGATAACATGTAACGTAAATGGCTTCCGCGTGAAAGTTCTAGTTTTTTCCCCTTAACTTCAATATCTCCAAAAGTAAAACCAAATCCAAAGGGCATGGTAAACTTCTTCAGGTGCTCCGTCTCCTTCACGCTAAGCACCCACTCCCCCCATTCTGTCTCCCCTGCACTCCTGTTCAGTCAGCCCCCGAACATGCACATACATAATGTGCACTCTCTCCTCATGCTTTTAACACACAGACGCGCACACACTTGCCCCCCATGCCCACCCGCCTGAAAAGAGGAGCTTGGCTCGGTAGAGTAATATCTCCTGACAGCTTGGCACAAAATATGACACAAGGAGAGCAGGAAATCACTACACATGTCCATAAACAAATGCTTATTTTTAGGACAGAAGAAAAAGTAGTAGGTTTCATCTGCTCGGTAGGGAGGCTTTGACAGCTTTGTACCAGGAACATAACAGCGGGAGAGGAGAAGAGAGACTGCTGTGTGCGTGCGTATGCGCGTGTGCATGTGTGTGTGTGCGTGCGGATATTTTGACCCACACACCCGCCCATTCTCCTCTGAAAAATCTTGCTTGCGTTCTTGCCTTTTTGATTGTAAACAACAGGCTTGACAAGGCTGCTGCTACTGTAGCTCTGATTTCTCATCGGGACCCTCGTACGTTTCAGAAATCCCAACTCTTTCAAAAATCTCCACTTGAGACCTGAGATCAAGCCGCACAGAACAGAACATTGTTTTCTTTTTTTTCTGCCGTTTCTGACGTGCAGGGGTGTCGCACCGAATTCTGGGCCCTGGGTACAAGGATTCACTCCCGTTTTGAGCTTTAACTGTTGAAAAATAGCAGATATACAAGCTCAAAGCGCGGCATTCGAGCTTGAAGATCTGCTATTTTTGAAAAATCTTGAAAGTTTGTGCAAGAATATTTCAAATCCTTCTAAGGTTTTTTTTTTTTAAACCTATGTTTCTGTGTCAGCGGTACTCAAACCTTTTCACGTGAAGGACCCCCAAAATGATATGTATTTGGCCACGGACGCCCATCTCAAAATATTTTGTTCCAGGGACCCCCCAGAAGCAAAACTTGAGTTACAAATGTTCGCTTAAAAAATACATACATTCAAAGATTTGCGCACATTTTCACGACTTTCCGAGTGCTGCGCTGCAAGCTCGTAGATCTGCTATTTTTCAATAGCTAGAGCGTAAAATAATTCCAGGCCCCTCCTCCTCCTTGGGTCCTAGTAACTCCGTCCCACTCCCCTTCCCCCCCACTTGTGACACCCCTGCTGACGTGCAGAGCGGACACATGCAGGCTGCACGGTGCACACACAACACCCTCAATAACGCAGTTGGATGGAAAAAACACTTCTGTGATCGATCGCTGCCCGAGGCAAAAACTTCCATTCATGATCATTCTCCTCAGCAGTCAGGATTCAGGACATAAGGCTTTCATCTCAATTGCAACTATAAAGCAAAAAACACACACACACATCCTCCGGGGGACGGAAACTCTTTCCTCCTGGAAAGCGATCACATCTCACATCTTTTTGCCTGTTGTTAGAGATCAACCCACTCAACTTTGACTTTGTGAAATGAATTTACTTTTCGAAATGAACCCATTACAAGACCCGAGGCTGATTCAAAAAATGTCTTCGAAATCCTCAACTGTTTTCAGAAAAACGTACGTTGCTATATCAGTGGTGCTCAAACCTTTTCTTTTGTCAAGGACCCCCATTCCCCAAAATGTAATCTTCTGTTTCAGGTATCTAGCTCTGGTCCATCGCGTCAGCTGCACTGAAGCTCTGAAAGACCCGTCGGCAAATGACTAGACCGCGCTTTCTCAGCCCCTACGAGCGCTCAACTTGAGTCAAAATAAACTCAACTACTTCGCTACTCACCAAACCAAAGGTAGTTCTGCGTTGTTGAAAGTCTATTCTCTGCGGTGGTGAACCCCTCAGCACCCCACCCACTCTGTAAAATACATTATTTTTGGCATGAAATAAAGTGCATCCAACTCGACCGCCGCTTATTTCCGGGTTGTGAACCATTGTGTCTGCGGTGGCCGCTGGGTGGCTCGAGGTGGGTGCGTTTTATTTCATGACAAAAATAATATATTTTACAGAGTTGGTGCGGTGCTGAGGGGTTCCCCACCGCGGAGAATAGACTTTGAACAACTCAGAACTACCTTTGGTTTGGTGAGTAGTGAGGTAGTTTAGTTTATTTTGGTTGATTTTCTAGTCATTTACCGACGGGTCTATCAGAGCATCAGCTGACGCGATGGACCAGAGCTAAGGTACCCCCAGAAGCAAAGATTTGATGCATATAGGTTTAAAGGAGAATTCTAGCCGTTTCATTAGTTTAATCTGATGTTACAGATGTGCCGTTTCAAAGCTTCACACGGCCTGCCATTGGCAAGACAGTACTAGATTTTCAGGGAAATTGCAGAACATTGAGCTAGTAGATCAGCTATCTTTGCTATTTTTATGACCTCCTTCTCTAACTTCGAAGTTGAAATTTAACTATGAAGGTGGATTCTTCATTTCAATGGGAGTGGTTTCTTGCCATTTGTTTCTCCATAGAAATTGGAAAGGCAAAACAGGGAAAGAAACCTGCATGAAAAATGCATTTCGTCGCTGTCGGGTGGAAACCCTGTATGTCCAAAACCGCTCTATCGTATTTATGGTTTTGAAAATGATTTAAACTAGTGAAAACAGCCGATCTACAAGCACACAACGCCTCGTGCCGCAAGGCGTCGTGTGCTTGTAGATCTGCTGTTTTCACTAGTTTTGTGCGACAGTCTCGTATGGTGAAGCAGGGCTTTACTTTATGGAAAAACGTACAAATTTGAAACTTGGAGATACGAGGTTTCTGCCCGACAGTGACGATTTGTAGGACATTTTCAGGAAAAGAGCCGTAAATACTGAAGAGTATAAACAGCACATCTGTATGATACTGTCACAGAACAAACGCTTTTTTCTTTTTTTTTTCATCTCGAGCCCTCGGCAGCCCCGACCGCGAGCGGTGGGATTTACGCTAAATCGCTTATTTGTATCACTCGTCGATTCCTGTTTCTTGTTTACACCTCTGCTTCATAATGGTGGAGATGTATCCCCAGAGTGTAGTCAATAATGGGCTGCTGTAAAAAAGGGCGAACGGCTGCTACCGTAGATCCCACCCCCTCCGGTCAGAGCTAACATGCGCTAGACATTTACACCTGCTTAATGGATGGAATGACATCATTTTACGGTAAAAAGCACTCGTCCGGAATTCTCCTTTAACTTGATCCCCAGGGGGGTCCAGGGGAAAAATTCGCCTAAAATGCATGCCCAAATTGGAACAGTTGTGGACACAAAACTACAATGATTGTGGCTACTCTTGACCCACCAAATGTAAGCTAACCCCTGAAAAATTCACAAATGCAGTGTAAAACATCCCATTTCTCTTACCAAATTGTAATGCTGTGATCACTTACTAGGGAAAAGAGGATTGAAAAAGACCTCCGCCTATGGAAAATTTGCATTCTGAATAGTGAAAAAGACGTAAGACCTCATTGGAGACATATATAGTGAATAGAGAAATTGTCCATCAAGGTGTCATCAATTGATAGGCAAAATCTTATGAATATATTTCAAACTATGTAAGCTCTACAGATGTTTTAGTGAGAGTAGTGCTGAAAAATGATAAAAACAAGTAAAAATAATGTGTAATGATAATGTAATATCAGTAATGCATGGATGAAAAATACAATGGCAGCTGATTATATGTGCTGTAGGGCCCCTGTAGCAGAATCAACATTGAAATTGTAATTTGATTTTGTCTCTATTGATTTATTGACCAATGAACAGTTGTGTGACTGGTTATGGGAAGCCGGCTTCCCATATGGGGCTTAAGTGGTTTTAAAGGACCCATATGGCCTATAGTCACTCTTTTGGCATTGTTTTCATAGAAGTGGTTGCTTATTTCTCTAGCAAAGCCCCGGCAACACCGATAGTGATGCAAGCATGAACAGTAAGCCAGTGCAGGGTGCAGGGGGGATTCATTAGCAATGTTCACATGCTGTACTTTTACTCCACCCCTTGCCTCGCTCACAACACTGTGACCACACACACACAACTGTAAAGTAGAAGTAACCTACTGACTCCATTAGCCCTTTTAGCATTTAGCACAGTAGGCCGGAGTGGAGGGGGGGGTTCGTGCAGGGGTGTCGCACCAAATTCTGGGCCCTGGGTACAAGGATTCCCTGCGTTATTTTGTGCTTTAGCTATTTTTGGAAAGTTGTGAAAATGTGTGCAAATCTTTGAATATATGTGTTTTTTAAGCGAACGTTTGTAACTAAAATTTTGCTTCTGGGGTGGTCCCTGGAACTAAATATTTTGAGATGGGGGTCCGTGGCCAAATACATATCATTTTAGGGGTCCTTCACATGAAAAAGTTTGAGTAGGCCTACTCAAACATAGAAACATTTTCAAAACACCTTCAAAGATTTTTCAAAAATAGCAAATCTACAAGCTCGCAGCGCGGCACTCGGTGCAGCGCTGTGAGCTTGTATTATCTGCAATTTTTCAATAGCTAAAGTATAAAATAATTCCAGGCCCCTACCACCTTGGGCCCTAGTAACTCAGTCCCACCTCCACCCCCCCCCCCCCCCCCCCCCCCCCCCCCCTTGTGACGCCCCTGGGTTGGTGAACAACTTAAGCCGGTGGCTATATTAGAAGGCGAGGCTGGAGCCAGGGAGGGGAACACAGATGGAGGTCCGCCTGCAATGGGCAGAGGCCCGGGTCTGACCGCGGCTATAGAGCCAGGAGAGCGGGTAATCCATCAGGCCCAGGCCCCGAAGGCGCCTGGGGGGGGGGGGGAGGGGGGGCAGCCCGGTTGATCCTACAAGACTGATTGGGCCTCGGCGGGAGGGCACCACCGCCAGGGGCGTCACACCAAATTCTGGGCCCTGGGTACGAGGATTCACTGTGGGCCCCCCATGAATGTTAACTATTGAAAAACAGCAGATACACAAGCTCACAGCGCGGCACCGAGTGCCGCGCTGCGAGCTTGTAGATCTGCTATTTTTGAAAAAATCGTGAAAATGTGTGCAAGAAACTTATGTTTCTATGTCAGTGGTGCTCAAACGTTTTCATGTGAAGGACCCCCAAGATGATATGTATTTGGCCACAGCTAGACCCCCCCCATCTCAAAATATTTAGTTCCAGGGACCCCTCCCCGGAAGCAGAATTTGAGTTACAAATGTTCGCTTAAAAAATACATATTCAAAGATTTGCGCACATTTTCACGACTTTTCAAAAATAGCAGATCTACAAGCTCGCAGCGCGGCACAGGGTGCCGCGCTGTGAGCTTGTATATCTGCTATTTTTTCAATAGCTAAAGTTACTATAGGGCCCCTCCACCACCTTGGGCCCTGGTAACTCAGTCCCACTTTCCTACCCCTTGTGACGCCCCTGACCACCGCCCTCCCCCCCTGCATTGGACATCAGCGTCTGGACCGCTCCACTGAGGCCTGCTCTGAACTGGACCGAGCCGAGAGGCACTGACCTGCTACGAGAGCGAGAGCGAGCGAGCGAGCGCGGCTACTGAGACAGTGAGCTAGCTGGATGGCAGAGATACGCTTCAGTGTGGAGCCCCGTCAGGGCTCTAGCAGAGCACGAGTACACACGGAAAAACAGGCCTTCACTTCACTCGCACCCTTCACTAGAAACTATAATTCAGCCAAATGTCATAGATTCAAATATCATAGATCAAACATTCTTCGTAACACGTAACACAGGCAAAGTTTCTATATATCGTCACTGTCGGGCAGAAACCTTGTATCTCCAAGTTTCAAATTTGTACATTTTTTCACAAAGCAAAGCCCCGCTTCATCATACAAGGCCATCGCACAAAAGTAGTGAAAACAGCAGATCTACAAGCACACAACACCTCGCGGTGCGAGGCGTTGTGTGCTTGTAGATTGGCTGTTTTCACTAGTTAAAATCCTTTTTAAAATGATAAATACAAAACAAACGGCTTTGGACATACAAGGTTTCCACCCGACAACGACGATACGCTTCAGTGTGGAGCTCCATCAGGGCTCTAGCAGAGCACGAGTACACACGGAAAAACAGGCCTTCGCTAGAAACTATTATTTAGCATGCCCAAACATCATAGGTCATGGGTATTCAACTGGCGGCCCGCGGGCCAAATGCAGCTCGCGGGGGCCTTCCATGTGGCCCTTGGAGCAAAAAAAAAAAAAAGATTACAAAAAATAATAATCCCAAATAGTTTTTTGGGGGGGCTAGTGAAAGTTATAGGCATGGTTTGTGCGATATGAAATGTCAGCTTACCAATTAATCACAGTAATCCTCAATCATATTCCATCTCAAGTGAAGTGACTCCAAGTCACTTCAGTTAGAGTACTACAGAGTGAAGTGCGTGTGTCTGTGTTCCAAATGATCCTCGTCGAGTCATCGTCAGCGCATCAAAGAAGGCAATTATATGTCTGCAGTGTCAAACAGGTGGACATCTATTCTAAGATAGCATCAAAGCCAAGTGGTTGGCCATCACAGGTGTGATGTAGCTAGGCTAGGTTCAAAACAAGATAACGTGTTTACAGTTGTTGCACAGAAATTAAGCACATTTACATGAAAAGTATTCTACTTTGCAATGTAGGTAGATGAAAGTTGTGAAAATGTGGTCGCTCGTTGTGTTCAAATGTACATTAGATTGTAATGGGCAAACATTCTGTGAAAATAGGCAAAGAGCTTGCCGGAAAGAGCTGACGAGCTAACAACCTAACAGCGACAGTAGGTGCGATGTGAGCTATTTTTGGCAGGAATATTTGGTAGCGGACCAAGTACAGACCTCTGGGGGACACCGGTCGACAATGTACATAGGGGTTTAAGTGGTTAACATTCACTACTACTACTAATTATGTGTGGGAAATTATGTCTCCAATACGGCACAAGACATTTTGAAGAGTTGATAGCGAAGTCTAATTACTTTACACTGCGGTCTGCTGATTCAAGGAGGTCACAAAGACACAACATTAGCCATAGGAGGAGGAGGAGGAGGAGGAGAAGGAGCTCCTCCGGAACCTGCTGCCTCTGCCAAAGAAGAAGCAACCCGGCCGCCGCAGTGATTGACAGGCGAATGAGTGGAAGGAGAGATAGTTAGACAAATGGATGCTAAGATATAGTTTGACAGACAGATGGGAGCGTAAATGGATGGTTTGGCAGCATGATAAGGTAAATAGGCTGATGGATCGGCCAAACAAACACACACGCGCGCACACACACACACACACACACACACACACACACACACACACACATACACTCACACACGCGCACAGGGAGGGAGGAAGGACGAAAATAAAGGAGACAGAGGAAAGAAAAGAGAGGAGAACGCCCTCGCCGCAGACAACAAAAGATAGGAAGCCAGATAGGCCGATAAACACAGATGGATTGTGTTGATACGCGCGGGGAGGAGGCGGCGGGAGATCGATATAGATTGTTTTATTCCATTTGCCTGCCAAACTGAAGATTTGATGTGGCTGCGCATCAAGGCGATCTGTTTCAGGCGACGCCCGATGGGCCCCACTGTTACAGATGATGGCCGCAGATATGGACACGTCTCAATCTGTCGCTAGCAGCACTGTGTGTCTTATATGCGGGGCTGCAGTTCACGCTGGCCCGCCAGGCAGCCAGCGGTAGGGATGGCACGATAAGCGGTATTATCGTTTATCGTGTGTCGTAGATTAGAGGTTATCATGATTGATTATGTGTGACGTTATAGTATCAGTATTCATTGATTATATTAATATCTAGGTCTGTATGATGATACTAATACTTGATAGTTAGGAGTAGAGAGGCCTTCAGTAGGCCTCAGTAACTATTGTTTTGGTAAAGCCTATCTTGTTATGGTACGCCTCGTCCCAGAGGCCTTGAAGCTTCTTCTGGGCAGAACTACCTTACCACTGCCCAGAGTGTTAATTGTACTTCTGTCCATGATATCATGTTACATAAACTTGCCCACGCCACCACCTAATATAATTGTCTTGTCTCCTCATTTTCTCATGATTTTTGATTGATCTGAATTCCACCACACGTGATGAAAAAACACTCACGATAATCGTATCGTGGAGATTTCATTTATCGTGATATTGTCCTCTGTCATGTACTGGGATCAATTCACCTTTTATTTGCCGAGCTGCATATCCGGTACCACTTAAACCCTCTATAATTTGTAAAAGGTACTTATAATATATGTATTTAATACAGTCTTTTTTGACTCCCTATCAAATGTCTTTGCCAAAAAAATGTTCCGCCCCAGGATAATGGACTTTGATTATCGCGATAATATCATAAATCGCGATTTATTTTGTCACAATAATCGTGATATGAAATGTTCATATCGTCCCATCCCTTGCCAGTGTCTGTCTGTGTGCGACTGTGCGCGTGTCTGTGTGTGCGTGTGTGTGTGTGTGTGTGAGAGAGTGAGGTGGAGACGGTGTCATCACTCCAAGGTGTTATCTGGGGAGGAGTCATGTCCTCGTAAATCCCCTTTCCCTGAACCCCCCATCCCCCATCCCCCCCCACCCCCACCCTCCACCCGGCTATGGTGAGCAGTGACACGTGCATATGTATGTAAGTATGCAGGACACACAACAAGTGTGTAGGGGGCGTTGAGGTTTCCCACATTAGTGGGTATAAATCACGGGAGCGAGTGAGGGTGCTCCAACAAGCTGTTTAGCCCTGGCCTGTGGCTCGCACTGCTAATGGATGGATGAGAGCATCCTGAACCAGGAGGGGAGGACCAAGGGCAGGAGAACTTGGGTTCCTGGTTACGGATGGGACGATAAGCCATGTTATCGTCTATCGTGATAAAAAAGAACACGCACGGTAATCGTATCGTGGAGATTACATTTGTCGCGATATCGTCCTCCGTCATGCACTGGGATCAATTCACCTTTTATTTGCCCTAGCTGCATATCCGGTACCACTTAAATCCTCTATAATTGGTAAAAGGTACTTATAATATATACTTGATACAGAGCTTTTTTTCACAAATGTTTTCTATTTTTGGCAAATGTTCCGCCCCAGGATAATGGATTTTGATTAACACGATAATATCGTAAATCGCAATTTCTTTTGTCACAATAATCGTGATGTGAAATGTTCATATCGTCCCGTCCCTAGTCCTGGTTTCGACGCCATAGCGAAAATGCACACATTTTCTCTGACAATATTTCAAAAATCACACCTAGTGAGAAGTGAGCGGTGCTTTTCCTGTCGCTTTTATGTCCATATGTGGAGTCTGATGTCATTAATATATGCCCATATTTGGGCATGTCTGCTTTTGTGCCTTTACTGTATAGGGAGCTGACTGATTTGTTTGCAGCCTAAGCCATGATGACAAATTGAGGTTAGACAACACACTCCATATTTGAGCGTAGCTGCTTTGAGACCTCCTTATATGGTTATGGCAGAGTCATGGTGATATGAGTGGTCCGTCCGCCCATCCTCCCTTAAGCCAATTTCAATATAGGATACAGTATTACTAGATAACAAAAAGCAATCCTTTGTTCTGAAACACAGCAATTATATTTTAATGACTTTGTAAAAGACCAGAAGAGGGTTTAATAGCAGTAATACTGAATGTGAATCGATATTGGATCTGGTAATTCGCAGAGAACATAAGAGCTCTATTTCAATCATAAGTAAGCTGCCTTATGAGCAGCATATTGTATTTGATTAACATCTGTACCAGATATAAAGACTGGCGTAATGCTTTCATTTGGCTTAAGTTTAAATGGGCAAATGTGGATAATTACTCACAAAGGATATCGTCGTTGTCGGGTGGAAACCTTGTAGGCCTATGTCCAAAAAAAACGTTTGTTTTGCATTTATCATTTTAAAAATGAACTAGTGAAAACAGCCCATCTACAAGCACACAACGCCTCGCACTGCGAGGCGTTGTGTGCTTGTAGATCTGCTGTTTTCACTACTTTTGTGCGACGGCCTTGTCTAATGAAGCATGGCTTTACTTTGCGGAAAAACTTACAAATGTGAAACTTGGAGATACGAGGTTTCCACCCGACAACGATGATATCCAACAATTATTGAGAATTCCTAGAAATGGGAGATATTAGAGCGACATTAATTAATCATTCATTAATTGCAAGTGAAATGGCAACTGCAATCGGGTTTGTTGGGTTCCACATGCAGCTTATTCCTTGGTTGCACTTAAAGACAGAATTGGTCTAGTGCTGCCTCACTGGGAGACCAATTACTGCTCAACAGTTGTGCACTCGACTGGTGCGAAAAAAAGAATCCAGAGTCGTGTCGATGATCTGAGTCGAGATCAAGTAAAACAGCACACGAGGCCGAGACGAGACCATCAAGACCGATCTCAAGTGCGGCAGTATCATCCGGCAAATGGCCGGCATAACCAGAGGTGTAAAGCAACTAAGTACATTTACTTAAGTACTGTACTTAGGTACAGTTTTGAGGTATTTGTACTTTACTTGAGAATTTCCAATACTTTTACTTCTACTCCACTGCATCTTGGATTCAAATATTGTAGCCTACTTTGATTTATTTGAACACTTTAGTTACTAGTTACTTTGCAGGTGTAAATTATAATATTATCAAACATACATAAACCACTTTAGCCCCTATTTTATACCTAGGCTATTTGAAAATAGCTGTGTTACAAGCTCACAGCGCGTCGCGATTGCTGCTATTTTCAAACATTTAGTACTTTTACTTTTGGTACTTTAAGTACATTTCGATGCCAATACTTTCATACTTTTACTCAAGTACATTTTGAATTTCTGGACATTTACTTGTAACGGAGTACATCTACAGTGCAGTATTGATACTTTTACTTAATTACAAAATGCGATTACTTTTTCCACCTCTGGGCATGACATGGAAGGAGTAAGGTGCCTTGATTCTCCTCTTGTTTCCCCCTTCTTCTTGTCTTTGTGCTAAAAAACAAAACAAAATGGCTGCCCCGGCAAAGCCCGTCAGCCTCATTACCGCCGCTTCCGTTTATTGTGTCAGAACGGAAGACAAGGGTATGTGAAGTTTATAAGCAAAGGGGTCCCCCTTAGCGGGAAGAGGTGGCTCCTCCCGCGTGCCGTTTCCTTGAGAGACGTGGGGTACGGCGGCAACAGCACTGATGAGCGTTGCGGGGTTTATAATAGACAGGAGAGCCCCGGAACGCCTGGCCTTTAGCCCATTTAGAACGGGTCGGGTACACATATTGTGTATCATTATTTTATGCTTTAACTATTGAAAAATAGCAGATATACAAGCTCACAGCGCGGCACCGAGTGCCGCGCTGCGAGCTTGTAGATCTGCTATTTTTGAAAAATCGTGAAAATTAGAATTTTGACCCGATTCTATAAGTGTCTTTTGAATCCTTCTAAGATTAAAAAAAATATATATATGTTTCTATGTCAGTAATCTGGCCAGCCATCGTCAAAGAAAAGGTCCTTTTCACTTAACTGGAGCTCAGTTAGTCTGTTCTTGAGAGACTATTATGTCAGTGGTTCTCAAACCTTTTCACATGAAGGACCCCCAAACTGATATTTATTTGGCCACGGACCCCCATCTCAAAATATTTTGTTCCAGGGACCCCCCAGAAGCAAAATTTGAGTTACAAACGTTCGCTTTAAAAATACATACCAGTCAAAGATTTACACACATTTTCACGACTTTTTCAAAAATAGCAGATCTACAAGCTCGCAGCGCGGCACTCGGTGCCGCGCTGTGAGCTTGTATATCTGCTATTTTTCTATAGTTAAAGCATTCAATAATTCTGGGGCTAAATGGGTTAGAGGCACTGCATCTCTCACTGTCTGACAGGCTTACGGGGGCTGCACGCCATTATGACACCCTCACAGTGCACTCAAGATGACACGCACGCACGGCACACACGCACGCCCACGCGTCGCGCATGCACACACACAAACAGTGCCCTCACGAAGACAAAAACACCTGGCACACGCTCGCACACACTCAACCATTCCTCTTGGGTTTTGTGATAAAACCCGATAAAAACCTGTAGGATCTCAAAAGTATCAGGACAGTAGTTGGGAAACATTGCCTGCTTCCACCTCAGGATTGGGGTACATGTAAATAAACATCTGTTGGTGCCATGTTAAAGGGATGAGCACTACCCCTGTACCTATAACCAATAACAACAACTACAAAAAATAAATACAAATACAAACCAATAAGACTCCCTAATCGGGAGATAAGCAACCGTCAGGTTGCATACACAAACTTTAGAAGGTAATGGTAGCCAATCAGGAGCGAATATGGGAAATGGGACAGATCCATGTTGATGACATGTCATGACTTTAGACACACTGTGTACCGCTTTGTGTGATTTTAGGGCAAAATCTGTAGGAGCAGTGTCTGTGTTTTGCAAGAATTGGTCTCATGGTGGCGCTAGAAGAGGGCCATGTGAGAAATGGGTGGAGGTTGTGGTTTGGCAACCAAAGAGTGTGTGTGCAAAGTTTGGGATGGATAGGGGCAACGGTGGCAGAGATATGAGTAGGGCAAAAGTGTGACGTTATGTTACGTTACGTGACGGAAAGACAGATGGACGGACAGCCGGTGGAGGTTTTCATAGTAACTGCAACCTCACGGTCGCAATAACAACATCTACAATAAATAAATACAAATACAAATAAAAATGTGTGGAGGGCCGTTACGGGAGCAAGGTTGGATTCATGTCAAATGTATTTATAAGCAGCAAACAGGAGGCTCTCTCACCAACAGACCACAAGTGTGTCAATCAGTCTTAAGTACGGAACAGTACAGTGGTCCTGGTCCATGATTCAATTATCCTGCAATAGTACTGCAGCAGTGGCTGCTATTACACAGTACAATTCTGTGAGTGTTAATTTGACTCCGAAAGTGAATTCATCAACATTATTTTACTGCGGGTTGAAAAAAGCCAGTGTATAATTTAAATTTCCAAAATATTTTTTGTTGTCTAATAGTGGTAGGGCAGCACTTTGTGTGCCGTGGCACGAATTTCACTCAATGCACAGTTCATCCAAGTACATGACAGGATGCAAGCATGCAATACATTTGACAATATTGCAACGCTTGCGATCCACATATTGCACGCATAACCATAAAAATAGATTGTAAACAGAGCTTACTTAAAAACATACACGCTCATTATATAATCCATTTGATCCCGAGCGATATAAACACTCAGAATATTCAACACACGCAGCAACACAGTTTACACTGTTTATTTTGTCACTCCAGGCCCGGGCTCAGTATAAACAGCTCACTACTGGCTTCTGCTACAGAGAACCTCGAGCTCTGCGGGTCTACACCGAAACATCAAGGTTTAAGATCTCCACCCCAGACCTCAAGGTCTAAGATCTCCACCCTTACACGAGCCGAAACCCCCTCCCCCATGTAACTCTCAGAGCTCTCCGAGACCCCTCTTCGCTGCGTGCTGTCTCAGCGAGGTAAATAAAACATCTTGTTGTGTCTTATTTATTTATTAACCCGTCTGGGCCGAGAATTATTTGATGCTTTAAGTTTAACTATTGAAAAATAGCAGATATACAAGCTCGCATATACAGTATCTGCTATTTTTGAAAAATACTTTTTGAATATGTAAATTATTTGCTTCTGGAATCGGGTCAAAAATATTCAAAGACACAAAATGTTCTTGATTTTACAAAAATAGCAGATCTACAAGCTAGTGCCACGCTGCGAGCTTGTATATCTGCTATTTTTCAATAGTCTAAAGCATAAAATGATGGTTAAAGTGACACAGAGTCGCGTTCCCGCTCTAGATAGGTTAACCCTCCTCCCCTTTCTTTTTTATTTTGATTCTCTCGCGCGGCTGCAGAATGATGAAAGAGCCGAGGTGGAGATCAGATCGCAGAAGGTGAAGCCCCTCGTGCAACCATCACCGTCAGGGCCTCCATTTGGGCTGCGTTGAAGACGCTCCCCTCCCTCCCTCCCTCCCTCCCCGCTGTACACGCCTGGGTGGGCTTTCCACCAGACCTCTTTCTCTCTTTGCCATGAATCATTCATACGGAGAGAGATGCTCCCTCATGTACACAACACACCCCGAGCCTGCTCTGATGATGGGCCACGCTTTGCTAAGCCCCGCATTCCGCCAGGGTAGCTAACAGCGCTACAAGCGCGGTACAGGTGGCTTTGATTTTTTTTTTCTGTCATGCGCCGGGTTTGGTTGTCGCGCTGTGAGCTTATAGATCGGCTATTTTTTCGTGCAGACTAGGCTATAAATTAAGCATTTAAAGCAGGGATCTTAAACGTTTTCAGGCCAAGGACCCCTTACTTGAGAGAGATGAAGCAGGGAACCCCACAACCTGTTCATAGATTCCATATAGGTTCATTGTTTGACAGCACTATCGTCAGTGTATTTTGGATTCATGTCAATTAGTGTTTTCAGATATTTAACCACTTGAACCGTCAATACTTAATAAACTTGAGCTTTCACTCTGTACTTAGTCTGCTCTTTTTCCCCTCTACACCAAACCTCTTTGCTGAAAATAGCCGATCTACAAGCTCACAACGCCTTGCAGCGTGAGGCGTTGTGAGCTTGTAGATCTGCTATTTTTGACTAAAGTTCTCAGAATATGGACACTAGGGTTCAAAAAAAGGAGAAAAGGCTTCTATCACACAAAGATTTGGAGGACCCCCTGTACTAACTCTGAGGACCCCCTGGGGGTCTCGGACCCCCTGTTGAAGACCCCTGATTTAAAGTAAGTAACATGCCGTGTGTGTAGTGTATAGCTAAGTGCCGATTCTTTTGAACGGCAACAGTGTTAGGGAAACTAATAACATAAAACAATAGTAGATAAGGTATAAGAGTACTTATATCTCATAAAACAGTAAGTTGATACAGACTTTTATTACAGACTCCTGCTCTCACCAGGTCCCCTTCTCCGCAGCCTCCACTGGCTCCCGGTTGCGGCCCGCATGGAATACAAAACACTGATGCTGACCTTCAAAGCAGCCAAAGGTATGGCTCCTCCATACCTCCAAAAGCTGATCAACCCCTACACCCCCACTCGTTCACTTAGATCAGCCAACACAGGGATGCTGACCGAACTCTCGCTAAAAACTCCAGGGCAAAAATCCACTCGTCCGAGACAGTTTGCCCTCTTGGCTCCCAAGTTGTGGAATAAACTCCCTGTCGCACTTAGAACAACGGACTCACTCGCTACCTTTCGCCGTGGACTGAAGACTCACCTTTTCAGACTCCACCTAAACCCTTAGCACTACAGTAAAATCAATGACCATACATGAAGCTAGTTAACATTTGTTTGTTAGGTTTCTTTAGAACTTGATTATATTGTGTTTTTCTCTAGATAGATATCCATTTACATTGTTATATTGCTGTTAATGTACTGACCTATTATCTTGTTTATTATTGCGATGTTGTATCTGCTTATTGTAAGTCGCTTTGGATTAAAAGCGTCTGCTAAATGCCTAAACTGTAAACTGTAAACTATTGTCAGAAAACTGATATATATACAGTAACTGATAAACATCGCATGGATGCACCGGGGACATATCCTCAGTGATGTAAGCCCAAGCTCATCAGGGTTTCGGATCTCGCAACATCTTACCCCTCACTTGGGTGACCCAGCCGGGGTTGATCAAGTCCCGACTTACGTCCCAGTGGCTACCCACGATCAGTCCCATTAGGGGAAAGACAGGGCCACTCACTCCACCACCCCGGAAACTACTCTGCCTAGACTGGGAGAGGAAATCTGGTGCTTGGAAGGACTAGGCTCTGTGGATTGACTCCTGTCCGGGCCCCTCCTACGTCTCACCAGGTCCACTCCTGCTCTCACCAGGTCCAGGACCTGTGCGTTGCAGCAGACTCCAGCACCAGACATATATATCTGTATATACAGAGCCCACCCAGGCGTATATATCGCAAAAGGCGAAAGAAGAAAAAAATAAGGGGGGAAAAAAAGAGATAACTTTGTGATTGACGGGTGGTAATTCGCTCACTTTCCAAAACGCCCGTTGCAGACGCTGCCATGAGTGATACGCTCAGCCGCAGCCACGATGTCGAGGTGAAAGAAATGCATTCATCTTCCTTACCCATGTCTGACAGTCACTGTCTATCATAGCTATACACACAGCTACCCCACCACACTGGCACCGCCTGTACAGTGCACTCACTGTACGTGGTATAAAAAGAATAAAAGTATCAATACTGCAACATGGATGTATACTCTGTGACAACTAAAAGTCCACAATTCAAAATGTATAGCCAAGGTATAGAATAGGGCTAAAGTGGTTCATATATGTTTCATAATATTATAATTTAGAACTGCAAAGTAACTAGTAACTAAAGTTTTCAAATAAATGTAGTGGAGTAAAAGTTCAATATTTGGATCCGAGATGTAGTGGAGTAGAAGTAAAAGTATTGGAAATTGGAATTACGCAAGTAAAGTACAAATAACTCAAAAGTGCACTTAAGTACAGAACATCTACTTAGATACTTTACACCACTGCGTACTGTACGTGCGCGTGTGTGCGTGCGCGTGCATGTGTGCATGTGAATGTGGAAGAAGCATGCATCCCTGGCACCTATGAAGGAGGAAGGGGGCTGGCTGTGTTTGAACTGCTATGTCCCCTAAGACCAGACAACTCGGGCGACAATGGGTTTCGTGCCGATGAAAAATTCATCCGTCCCTCTCACTTATTCATCAAGGAAGAATACTTTTCTTCTTCTTCTTCTTCTCCTCCTGCAGGGCAGCGTTTGCCCACCCCTCCCCCCTCCCTCGGCCCACCACCACCCCCCACCCCCTCCGGAGGAGGAGATGTGTCGCTCACATGCCAAGGCGAGCCACTTTACCCGCAAGGTTTTCAATAAAACAAGCAAACAACAAGACGCCAACACCTATGAATAAGTGATCGCTCCTGAATAAAGTGCTTTACGCAGCATGGGCCCCGCTCGCCGCGCCGCCGAGGGCCGCTCTCATCACGGTTTAATGGCACACCCAGCATCGTCGGCCAAAGTTCCACCTCTCTGTCAACGTCTTTCCGCCTCTTCTTTTCTTTTTATCTATCCCTTCCTCTGCCGTTTCCGTGCCTCCTATCTCTCCATCACTGCGAGCTAGAGGGGGGACGGACAAGGTGAGCGGAGGAGTCGTCGGGGGGTGGAAGCGGCACAAAGTGCGGGTTGCATTCAGATCATGGTGTCGTCACCTGGTTGGGCACCAGTTACCATACAGCGCCGGCGTTCTCAATTATGTATGAGGCTATCAGCACTCACTTCCATCTCTCTCTCCAGCTCTCTCTCTCCAGCTCTCTCTCTCTCTCTCTCTCTCTCTCTCTCTCTCTCTCTCTCTCTCTCTCTCTCTCTCTCTCTCTCTCTCTCTCTCTCTCTCTCTCTCTCTCTCTCTCTCTCTATCTCTTTCTCTCTCTCGGGGTGTTGCACCACATTCTGGGCCCTGGCTACAAGGATTCACTTCACTTATTTTGTGCTTTAACTATTGAAAAATAGTTACAAAAATAAATACAAGCTTGTAGATCTGCTATTTTGAAAAATCTTGAAAATTCGTGCAAATCTTTGAATATTTCAAATCCTTCTAAGGTTTTTTGAAGAAAAAAAATACTATGTTTCTATGTCAGTGGTGCTCAAACTTCTTCACATGAAGGACCCCCAAAATGATATGTATTTGGCCACGGACTCCCCATCTCAAAATATTTTGTTCCAGGGACCCCCCAGAAGCAAAATTTTAATTACAAATGTTCGCTTAAAAAAACACACATATTCAAATTTGTGCGCACATTTTCACTCAAAAATAGCAGATATACAAGCTTGCAGCGCGGCACTCGGTGCCGCGCTGTGAGCTTGTATATCTGCTATTTTTCAATAGCTAAAGTATGAAATAATTAAGGCCCCTCCATCTTGGGCCCTATTAACTCAGTCCCACTCCCCCCCCCCCTTGTGACGCCCCTGCTCTCTATCTCTCTTTCTCTCTCTCTCTCGCTCAACCTCCAACTTTCTTTCTCCCCTCCCCCCATCCGCACTTCTTCCTGGAGACAGGTTGTTCACAGAAGTTTGAGCATTCAGAGCATTCGTAGTCGCTGGCTCTCGCCAGCTGCTTGGGCGTCTGTCAACCGTTGGGTGCTATTGTTAGCCAGTTTTTGATGAGATTTGCATGGTGGAAAAGCAATCAAATAAGATCACAGAACGGAATCACACCTAATCCCCCACACCTGCCTGTTGGAACTATTTGTACCAACTCTCGTTTTTTTCTGTCCAAACTACCGCGTGCAAAGACGTGCGCACGCATGCACGCATGCACATACACACCATAGTGTGCGTCGTAACTTCTGATAGAGCATGCAGCAGCTTGTGTCTCGTTTGGACCTTGGCTATCCAGGGGCTCAAAGCCTCATAATTAATAATAATAATAATAATAATAATAATACATTTTTATTTATAACGCACTTTACATTTGTGCAAATCTCCAAGTACTATACAGGGTTTAAATTACTACCAGACTAATAACTCATATAGCACTCACACAATGTGTGCGTGTGTGTGTGTGCGTGTGTGTGTCGTGTGCGTGTGTGCGTGCATTTGAGCACGCACGCACGCAAGCAGCACAAAAGCTCACACTACTCACAATTTTATTTCTGACGCACACACCCACACGATGCACGCAAGCACGCACGGACGCACGCACACGCAAATCACGGAGGCACGGACGCACGCACACGCACATGCGTACACACGTGCGTACACACTTACACGCGCACGCGCAGAAACACACACACACACGCAGGGCTTGCATACAATACAGTACAGTGCATACATCTGCACAAAGCGCCCGGCACAACACACACGCACACACGCACGCACACACACACACACACACACGCGCGCACGCACGCACACACGCACACACGCACACACGCACACACACACACACACACACACACACACACACACACACACACACACACCTGTGCTGATTAGAGAGGAAGTAGGTCAGTGGTGCCCTGGCTGGTGGCAGAGTGTGCCGCGGCCCCAAGCGGCCCCGTCCTCCAACCCAGACTCCCCTGTCTCCGTGTGGCACGGCCAGGGCCCCAGGCAACACACCTGTGTCCACACTCCTTCCCTGGGATCAATTAGCATTAAAGATGCAGAGCCGCCTTCCCTCCCTCCCTGCCTCCCTCCCCACGTGTGTGTGTGAGCACTGGAGGGGGAACGCCCTCGAAACACAGACACAGACAGACACACACTCGCGCGCGGCACTAGGGCATTAACAAAAAAGTCGACAAGTCGACTTCATTATACAAGTCGACTCCCACCAGAGAAAGTCGAAGTTGAAAAAAAAAATCCTTTCAATCATTATTTTTTCTCCATGCGTGCGTCTGTACAGCATTCAAACAGATTGCTTATTGTCAAGGATGGAATTAATGATATTACAGTGCTACATTACATTTGGTATAACATGGTTCTATTTTGAAAATAGCAGATCAACAATCATGGCGTTGTGAGCATGTCACAACGCCATGCATGTAGATCTGCTATTTTCACAATTTCTGCCTCTATATATTTGACAATTTGGACAATGTTTAATTAGTCATTTTAGAGGTATTAAATAGTCCTCAAATTGGCACTTCAGAAATGTGAAGATACCCTCTATATACTTAAAATGTATAAAATAATTGGGGATCGTGTGTGATGTGATGACATCGTCAAACGACAACTTCAACTCAACTTTTTACTGAGTCGAGTCGACTTGCAAAAACCACAAGTCGTTAATGCCCTAGCACGCACACACATACAAGAGCGCACACACATACACACACACACACATACACACACACACACACACACACACGATAGACTGTAAAAAAATATGGACAGTGGAAAGCCATTGGTTTCTATGGTGCGCAAATGAGGCTTTTTTGGCCGTTGTGTGGGTGCCGCCATCATTGTAGAAACCAACGTTCATTCGTAGAAATGGTACCATCTCGAATGCTATCGGCTGCCAACGGTCACGTGCAACCGCAGGGATACATGGGACATTGTCTTGAGCTTACCGAAAATAAAGCACACAAAGAAGAACCATCACAAGCCTATGATCACAAGCCCCTCTTACAGCATACCCTGCTATAAATATAACATAAATTGGACCACATTTTCACAAAACGCATATCATGGTGATTGAAACGAGGCTTTAAACTAGCGACAAGAACCATAAAGTATTTATGACAATGTTTATCAAGGTAAGAAAATCAAATTTAAAGTTTCAGGGGAAATGAATGGAATCCTGTGGAGAACATGTTGCTTCTGGTGCCAGAACAGCGCAACTAGCGGCCAATCATAGGAACTTTCAGCTCCGTCTTTGCTTCATTTCAAATCGGGACGACTACACCCCTGACACACAAACACACACCTTGTAATATCGCTGTTATTGGGCAGAAACCTCTTATCTCCTCTTATTGTTAACTTTTTGTGTTTTTTTCCCCCTGTAAATGAACTGAATGTACTTGATCACACCTTACAGCGTCACACAAAAGCATCCAAAGTAGCAGATCCGCAAGCTCAAAACCTTCAAGCTTGCCGTTCTGCTACTTTTGAATTTGAATCCTGAAGAGTAACAGTTTTGGACATATAATTAGGTGTCCATCCGACAGAGATGATATACAAAACCAAAAACCACTGTGCAATTTGTAATTTATGAAGAAAAGAAACTGAGATATGAAGATACAAGGTTTCCGCGCGCCGACAGACAGCAACGATATTACTGAGCCGCGCTCGTGCATTATACGGCAGACGCTTTTTACTGTTCATTCTAACTCTCGCCGAATTAATCCCTCCGTGACCTTGCTAATGCTTTCTCTCACACACACTTAAACCAGCTGATTGAACTCCTGACTATATCGTTTACTCCCGGAGAAAAGTGGGGGGGGGGTTACAGAGATGCTGAAATATGAGAGAATGGCTTGGAAGAGTTGGGGCTTTTTTGGAAGCGAGGGGTGGGAAAGGAGGCGGACAAATCAAGTTTCCCAAATGGTCTCTCTGACTATACGGGGCGGATGGATGGATGGACGGATGGGTGTGAAACTGGAGAGAGGACGATGATGGGGAAGATTTCCATGCATCATTAGTTTCTAAGAACACAAAATCGGGTTATCTTGAAGATGAGCTCAGTCCTGATACCGTCTCTCTCTCTCTCTCTCTCTCTCTCTCTCGGTAAACGAAGACTCAAAATGGGTGTTTTGTTTTTTTTCCACATTATATAATACCTCATCTCTTGTTTCCGCTGCTGACAGCGGGATCCTTGCATGGCCATATGTACATTTTCGTATGTTTTTGTCATACTGTAAGTGAATGCTCCCCATTTCACCACACAAGAGCGGTTCTATACCCATACAGCAAAGGATATTTCACAAAGCGCTACCAGCTGTATATACAGTATACACGCTCATGTGAGCAGCAGCAGCAGCATATCGTCACTGTCGGGCAGAAACCTCGTATCTCCAGGTTTCAAATGTGTGAGTTATTTCGTAAAGTAAAGCCCTGCTTCATCACACAAGGCCGTCGCACAAAACTAGTGAAAATAGCAGATCTACAAGCACACAACGCCTCGCGGTGCGAGGCGTTGTGTGCTTGTAGATCGGCTAATTTCACTATTTTAAATCCTTTTTAAAATGATAAACACGGAACGAACGGCCTTGGACATACAAGGTTTCCACCCGACAACGACGATATATATACATACTGTATAGCGTGCCGGTGGGCGAGCTACACTGTAGCTGTACACTGTGTACAGTACCTGTGCTGCCTCCGGTACGCCGGTCTCTCTGGACACTGCCCTTCACGTCTCAGCGTGTGCCTGGACATCCGAGCTGACAGCGGTGACCTCCATCCATGCACGTCCCCTCCCCTCCCCCGACACACACAACCACAGACAGACATGACTTGAGACATGCAGTCAGGGGTGTCGCACCAAATTCTCGGCCCTGGGTACTTTAACTATTGAAAAATAGCAGATATACAAGCTCACAGCGCGGAACTCGGTGCCGCTCTGCGAGCTTGTAGATCTTGTAGATCTTTGAATATTTAAAATCTCTTTTTTTTTTTTTTTTTTTTTTTTTAAACCTATGTTTCTATGTCAGTGTTGCTCAAACTTTTTCACATGAAGGACCCCCAAAATCATATGTATTTGGCCACGGACCCCCATCTCAAAATATTTAGTTCCAGGGACCTCCCTAGAAGTAAATATTTGAGTTACAAATGTTCAATAAAAAAAAAACATATATTCAAAGATTTGCGCAAATTTTCACGACTTTTCACTCGGTGCCATGCTGTGAGCTTGTATATCTGCTATTTTTCAATAGTTAAAGTATAAAATGATTAAGGCCCCTCCACCTTGGGCCCTGGTAACTCAGTCCTACTTTTCCCCCCCCTTGTGACTCCCCTGCATGCAGTGACACGAAGCCAGACTGATCACGCAGAAATGCCATTTCTTGTACTTAAAAGGACGACTTCACCACCTTTTCAACCTATCTTCGTGCTGTATAATTGGTCCTAGGTAATGCTCATTATATGGTATAGGCGGGTCTCCGAAGTGTCCGCGACCTTCCTACGAGACAAGAAAGCGAGTACAGGGAGAGATATTGTAACGTTTTACCAAGATCATTAGAGAGGACCAATTATATGAAGAAAGGTTGAAAATGGGTGAAGTCGTCCTTTAAGTAAAAGTATCGATACGGCAATGTAGATAATACTCTGTTACCAGTTATGCAGAATGTCCCATTTCACAATTTGTCCGATGCATAATAAAATGTATGAAAATGCATGAAAAAGATATCTTCAAGACTGAGACAGATGGTAAGATCAGCTGTTTTCGAATACCGAAGTATATTATACGGCTGAAGTGGTTAATGTATGTTTTGTAATCGTAATAAAGATCTACAACAGGGGTCTTCAACGTTTTCAGGCCAAGGACCCCTTAGTTGAGAGAGAGATGAAGCAGGGACCCCCACAACCTGTTCGATTCCATATAGTTTCATTGTTTGACAGCACAATCATCGTGTATTTTGATTTTTGAATTCATGTCAATTTGTGTTTTCAGATATTTAACCACTTGAGCCTTCAAAACCTAATAAACCTGGCCTTTCACTCTGTACTTAGTCTGCTCTCTTTTCCAAAAACAGCCGATCTATAAGCTCACAACGCTTCGCAGCGCGAGGCGTTGTGAGCTTGTAGATCTACTATTTTTGGCTAAAGTTCTCCGAATATGGACGCTAGGGTTCAAGTGGTTAATATAACGTATTCAATATTGGGAATACTCCAGTAAGTAGTACAGTACTATAGTAAATGTACTTAATGACTTCCCAACCACTGCCAGCGATCACACATCACACGCAACACCTGCACCAGGTAGGGTAACTCCGGGCCCCGGGAAAAAAGAAAAGAAAAACAAAATCACAGAAACATAATTGGCCATTAAGCCAGAAGCCTCATGTACAGTACTCCCATAAACCACACACCATGTGGCACACGCCCAACACCCCCGACTCCCTTTCAGTCAGTAGCTGCCTGGCAACCTGCCGCCCCCGGCCCCCCCGGCCCGCCGCGGCCCCCCAGTGAGGCAGCTATCAATAGGGATTCCAGCAGAGCGACTAGCTAGACGGCGCGCGTAAACAAAGGGGGCAACGCAGACAGGAGACGGAATCGGAAAAAGCAGAGCCAGAGACCCTATTATTCCCAACCCAGAACAGGAAATCATTTGCCGGCAATTTGTCACTCATTTTGAACTTGCCTTTGTACCAGCTATGGCGCTGTTTGTCACATAATGCAGGCTGCTAGAGTTGTGTGTGTGTGTGTGTGTGTGTGTGTGTGTGTGTGTGTGTGTGTGTGTGTGTGTGTGTGTGTGTGTGTGTACTGTTACTGTATGTGTGGAAGTGGGGTAGGGGTAAGGGGTGTGGCCGGGCGTTAAACTATTTAGGCCTGGGATTATTGTATACTTTAGCACTCGGTGCCGCGCTGTGAGCTTGTAGATCTGCTATTTTTTAAGAGTTAAAGCATAAAATAATGCTTAAAGGAGTAGTTCACCCACAAAATGACTTTTTTTCTATTCACGCTATGGAGACTTGAGTTCATTCATATTTTTGGGTTTTTGTCGCATTCCTAATACAAATAAAGTTAAAAAGTAAATTCACCCACATTGATTCCAGATGGGGACCTGAATGCATTTGGGTCCCCATCCGCAATCAATGGGGGTACATTTATCGTAATCAAATCATTGTCTTAGGAATGTGACAAAAACCCAAGAATATTACTGAACTCAAGTCTCCATGGCATGAGTAATCAATAGAACATTTTTGGGGGTGAACTACTCCTTTAATAATGTGTACCCGGTCTAAATGGGTTAATGGCAGGGGGGAGTGCGAGTGGTGTAGTTAAACTTCACCTTATATATTTAAAAATGTCAAGCCGTTTGTTCTTTAAAATGTCACCATCTCCAGAGAGTTGTTGGCTAATAAGCACGTTTGTTCGGGCCGTGCCAGCCAAAAGGCTTTGGGACAGGAATTGATGGGATTCGGTGCCAAGCGCAATTCAGCGTGATTGATAGCCAGCGGAGGAAGCACTGAGACTTGCTTTTTTCTTTCCAACCGCCACACACTGTAAATAATAAGCAGCGCATTCACGCCACGTGGAACTCAACCGCGGAACTGGACAGAGAATTTAAATTGGCTTTTCTCTCTCTCTCAAGCGATACGGTCGACGGCATGTGCCAAGTCACCGCGCTATTCCGTTAAATATCCTTATCGTCGTTGTCGGGTGAAAACCTTGTATGTCCAAAACCGTTCGTTTTGCATTTAGCATTTTAAAAAGGATTTAAACTAGTGAAAACAGCCGATCTATAAGCACACAACGCCTCGCACTGCGAGGCGTTGTGTGCTTGTAGATCTGCTGTTTTCACTACCTTTGTGCGACGGCCTTGTATGACGAAGCAGGGCTTTACTTTGCGAAAAAACGTACACATTTGAAACTTGGAGATACAAGGTTTCTGCCCGACAGTGACGTTATCCTAAATCCTAAATGTAGCCCACATACTGTCACCCAGGCATGCATGCACTCTTTCAACACCACACACGCACGCACGCACGCACGCACACACACACACACACACGCACACGCACGCACACGCACACGCACACGCACGCACACGCACACACACACACACACACACGTGCGCAGAGCAGGTATCAGCCTGCAGGCCATTTCACCTGACCTCCCCAAGGCCTAATTGAAATGAAGTTAGCTGACCTTTGGGGTGCCTATAGGGGCCCGCCGTGGGTTCCTCGGGAGCCCTTCTCGCTATATCCTCCTTCCGCTAGCTAGCACCCCATAAATCAGCCCGGGCTGAATCAGTGATGCTCTCGACCTTTCTCGTGACATTTCCCCGAACCCGTCGCATCCTCTCGCCTGGCATCGTGGCGGAATCGCCATGGGCGCCCGACCGTGGCGTATACGAGGCTCATGATGAGTTTCTGAGCGCCTCGACACAGGTGAGGTAAATAAAGCCATTGACATTGGGAGAAGTGCCGTTAAGTCCTGCCACCGTTGTGTCGAAAAAAGACAGCGACACCATGCGTGGCGAGAGACTACTATTCCAGTGGTTCACAACCTTTGCTGGGTCAGAGTCCACTTGAAAATCTCAAAAGTGGGGGTGCCCGCTGGCCTACTGGTCCAGGCGCATACCACTTTGCCACATAGGTATGGATGCCTGGCGGCATCGCTGGTTCGATTCCCGTTTTGGGCTGTTGCCTTTTGATGGAAAACCATAGGAACTACAGTATAATACTGCACCTTTCTTTGAAGAAGATTATTATTGCGACCGTAGGTCGCAGTTTACTGTCAGAACTGTCACAGCTTGACCGTATACGGACGAGTAACACCTGCCACTGTGGTTCCCCTGACACATCACTGTGACATCACATTGATGTCAGATACTCAGAGCAGGGATCTCCATATATGGGCATAAACAGGTGACATCACAGTGGTGTGGCTGGTTCATACAGGGATCTCCATGTATGATGGATTGTATGTTGTGATGTCATGGGAACCACTCTAACAGAATCCTTTTTATGCCCATACTGTATATGGAGATCCCTGATATCATCAATATTAAGCCCATATCTAACAGGACTTCACATGGGAATGCCCATATATGGAGGAAGACAGCCCATATCTGTGTGGCTGGTTCAGACAGGTATCTCCATGTATGGGCATAAAAGGGATGTCAGATGTGATAGACCTCAAAGGATTTTCACATAACGAATAACTGAGTAAGCATGTTTGGGCTCTCTTATCTCCATACAGTACATGGATCTCCATATATGGGTAACTGGTCTGATATACATCACTGGACAGACGGCCAAGACATGGCGAGGTCGCTTGTCACCCTGAGGCGTCTTACTAGTTTTATTTCAGCTCTTTATTATGCTGCTCTGTCAACAACACCGCCCACTGCTTTCCATACTGTGTTAGCGTACGATACTGTAGTCTCCTCTAGCCGCGTGTGTGTGCGTGCACGCGCATGTGTGTGTGTGCGTGCACGTGCCGTAGGAAGAAGTAAAGGTCCACTTGTGACAAGTCTGGTGGGGATTGGAACATCTGGTGGGCCGGCTGGTCCTCTGGTTAACCAATTCAGAACGGGTACACATTATTGTATTGAGTGCCGCGCTGCGAGCTTGTAGATCTGCTATTTTTGAAAAAGTCATGAAAATGTGTGCAAATCTTTGAATATATGTATTTTCAAAGCGAACGTTTGTAACTAAAAAGTTGCTTCTGGGTGGTCCCTGGACCTAAATATTTTGAGATGGGGGTCCGTGGCCAAATACATATCATTTTGGGGGTCACCACTGACATAGTAGTCTCTCAAGAACAGACTAACTGAGCTCCATTTAAGTGAAAAGGACCCTTTCTTTGACGATGGCTAGCCAGATTGCTGACATAGAAACAAAAAAAAAAAAATCTTATAAGGATTCAAAAGACACTTATAGAATCGGGTCAAAATTCGAATTTTCACGATTTTTAAAAAATAGCAGATCTACAAGCTCGCAGCGCGGCACTCGGTGCCGCGCTGTGAGCTTGTATATCTGCTATTTTTCAATAGTTAAAGCATAAATTAATGATACACAATAATGTGTACCCCGTTCTAAATAGGTTAACATGGCCCTCTTCGCTGGCCCCCAGTGACACACATGCCCGGGAATCACACGCACACATGCATTATACATACATATGGACACAAAGGAAAGTCACACGTATATCCACTCTGTCGGGCAGAAAACCTCCTATCTCCGTGTTAAATATCATTAAATATTTGGTTTCCTTTTGTAAATGAATGCCCTTATAGCGCCTTTATCCAAGGCGCTTTACAGAGATTGTGCTTGCTCAAGGACTCTTCGACACTAACTCTGGGGGAGCCCGGGATCAAACTGGGAACCCTTCGGGGAACTTTCGAGCTTGCCGATCTACTACTTTTGAATTTGAATCGTCAAAAGTAACAGTTTTGGACATAACTGAGACGATATCCAAAACCAAAAAGTGTGATGACGTATAAAATTGGGCATTCATTTATGAAAAAAAGAAAAAGAAAAGAAATTGAAATATGAAGATCCGAGGTTTCTGCATGACGACAGACCACGTTGTGCATAGACGACACAAGGTTTTTTGCACCACGAAAGACCGCGATTGTGCAGCAAAAGTATCAGATCTGCGAGCTAGGAACGCGTCGCGAAAGCAGCACATTCCTAGCTCGCGGACCTGCTACTTCTGATGCTCTTGAATTTGCATCCTGAAAAATAAAAGTTTAAGACATACGAGGTTTCCACCCGACCGAGACGATAACGCTCTCATGTGCTCGTGTGTCCAGGTTCACACAAAGACACACTCAGGCACACAACACATACCGAGCTCGCACGCACAAGGCCGCCTTCTAAGACTCCCCGCGGCTATCCCTGTCCAACACTTCTAAGACAAATCCACATGTTGTTGCATCTGATGTAAATAAGGGCCCGTCGCCATCAACTGACTAAGGCATCATTATCGCGCCACGTCGCTAGTGTAAAAATAGAGGCGAGATCATTTGTGCCGGTCCGCTACTAAACAGCAACGATGTTGTCCAAGCTGCAACAGATGTTCCTCCGAGCCGTATTAAAAACCAGCATTACACTAGAGATGGGAGGATATGAAAATGTCATATCACGATTATTGTGACAAAATAAAATCACGATTAACGATATTATCGCGATAATCAAAAGCCATTATCCTGGGGAGGAACATTTGCCCAAAGATTGCCGATCTACAAGCTCACAACGCGTCGCAATGCAGTGTATGATGTCCATCAGCTGTGACTTGCGGTAGACCATCTCCTTATCCTGAAACTTCAAGAACCGTATAAGGACCGCCCGGTTCTGTTCGGGCTTCCCTGATGCCAACGTGCGATGAACCCGCTCCAGGGTGAATGACTGGTCGGGTCCCAGCCCCATCCACTGTGGCAGCATTTTGTTGATAAAGTCATAAAGCGACTGCTGCTTCTCCGCCCGTGGACCTAGGCCAAAACACCTCAGATTTTTTCTACGACTACGGTCCTCTTGCTCCACCACTTTGGACTCGAGGTAAGTTATTCGTTTGATGGCCGAGCCAAGAGCCGTTTCTGTTTCATCCAGTGTTTCTTCTGTCTTTAATATGCGACCTTCAGCCTCTTCAATGCGCGCTGCGTTGGCGTTAACCTCTTGCTGTACAGCTGTTATGTTCTTCTCCACTGTAGCCAGCGACCTCTCCATGGTAGACAAACAAGTCTCAATTTTGTCTAGCTTTAGACCAAAGTCAGCTCGGAGTAGTCTGATCTCCTTCAGTACTTCGTCGGAGTTGGCCATGCTGGCGTCAGCAGGCGGTGTGTTTGTTTGCGGCGTCGGGGTTATTTCAGCCCTGCCTTTGTTGGAACGTAGAAAAGGCCTCCTGTCCTCAGGTAGCTTTGCATGGATCTGCGGCCGCCGGCTAATTCCCATATCCGCGCCGTTATCTGCTCCGTAGACGCGCCCCGTTGTTCCCCTCTCTCTCTTTCTCCGAAGCGCGAACGACATACTTGGCGTTAGGAATTAAAACGCGACAAAGCAAAACCGTTATCAGACCCGGAGCTTTTGTAGAGGTTCGCCGTATGCGGCGCACGACTTCCCCTCACCTTAGTTAGCTAAGTAGCGAAGCAACGGGTGTATGAGGCAACGCCGGTGGAGCTCAAGGGGAAAAAACACAGCGGCGTACCAGTCAGGCACGTGCACACATAGACATCAAAGGGGGCTTGAGCCCCTGCCCTTTTATCTGTCTGTAAAAAGTGCCCTCTCAAGACCATGAATGCAGTTTTCACTGTGGTGAAAGAAATGCAAATTCCCTCTTTCCATGCCATACCTGAAGGCAGCATTCAAGAGAATTGACTTGTCCAAACTCTCCTGAACTTGAATGCAGCATCTCATGTTGGAAGAATTGCCCTCTCTGTGCAGAAATCCATGCTGTTACGCCACATCTTCAGTATTCACTTGATTATGCTTAGATCAGTGTGGTATCAAGCACTGAAAATAGCAGACCTCTAAGCTCACAACGCGTCGCAGCGCGACGCGTTGTGAGCTTGGAGGTCTGCTATTTTCGATATTTTCACCAAAAGGCCCTTTTTAGAAATTTCAGCCCCTGCCTCTCTAACATTCTCTGCACGTCCCTGGTACCAGTTACGCAACTAAGGACACAACAAGAAGACACAACAAGAAGACACAAGGCCTTGTTTTGACTCTCTCTTCACAATTAATTCATTGGTTGATGGCTAACGCGGCTGGGTGGCAGCGACGGGGGTCTTCCTAGAATAACTTCCTCACTTGCATGCCTCCGGGGCTGGCATCTGGTGCCCTGGGCCAGATCTGGGACTAATAGCTCTCATCCCCAGAACATACAATGACACACACGCACGCACACACGCACGCACACATGCACGCACGCGCAGACTTATTTTCAAGATTCCACACCCGGAGGCCGAGCCTTGGAAGAGGCGGGGG